>NC_056746.1:481606983-481944483 GCF_019279795.1 Protopterus annectens
CCAGCATATTTCACACAAATGCCCACTAGTCATGCAAAGATAAACCATTTAAACTGAATAAATGACAACAGGTTAAGTTGCTTTCATCCACAGACAGTCCAGATAGTTATACCTACTTTGTTGACTGCATGTGCTCCCTTGCGATAAAATAATGGCCACAATAATGTATTTTGACTTTGTTTCATACACTCAGTAGCCACAGTGAAGGATTCTAATTTGTTTCACATAAGTTTCATTAGTCCTGCAAAGCCAGCCCATAATAATAAGCAAATGACAGCAGAAATCATTTTCATCCACATCCAGTCCCTGTACCCATATATTATAGCCCCATTTTTGAATCTTTACTCCTCAGATGTCTGATTGTGGTAAAATAATACTAATCATGGACATAGAAACATATTTCAAGTTTATTTTACAAGAGAGTAATTTACTTTCATCCACAGATAGTACCATCATCTCCATTTCCACCCAGCAGTTATCCACTTTGTTGACTATGTATACCTCATCTGATTGTGATAAAAATAATCTCCACTATAATGTATGTATTCCAACTTTTTTTATACACAAATAGCAGCCACAGTAAGTATTCTGACTTATTTCACACAAATGCGCATCAGTCCTGCAAAGGCAGACTGTTTAAACTGCAGAAACAACACAATGATAAGTTACTTTCATCCACAGATGGCTCCCCAAATCCCCACCCAGAAAGTACAGCAACTTTGCTGACTGTATACATCTCACACAGCTGATTGTAATAAAATACTGTCCACAGTATTGAACATTATCCACAGTAAAAGTAAAGCATGTTGACTTGCTTCACACAAATTGTACCAGTCCTGCAAAGCTGGCTCAGAATAATGAACAAGCAGTAGTCAGCCATTTTGATCTATAGACAGTTCCTTACCCAGGACAGCAATTATAGCTACTTCATTATCTGTGTACTTTTCAATGTCTGACTAAGAAAAAAAAAGATAAAATAAAGTAGGAGGCATATTATTTCAGCTGTGTTTCACACAAACACACAATTATTGACAAATAGCAAGCCACAGCAAAGTATTCTTACAAAGCTAGCCAGTCTGATGCCTTTAACTGGTTGCCTGCCAGAATTTAAAAAAGACTTACCTCACACTACCAGACCTCTGCTCTGCTACACTTTTTGCACTGCAAGTCCACAACCATCCATATTACCAGCTAATTATTATTCCTGGACTTTATGTTCACTGCCATCCCACTGACTAATATGTGACAATGCGCTGATGCTGTGGATGATTTGGATAGTGTGCCATGCACTGTTTATTTATTTGTAAAGTAAGGACATGTTTCTATACTTAAAATAAATAAGTAAATAAAATTTTGTTCTTCAAATTGCATCATGCTTGCAGCATCACTGACCTGAGCTGCATATGCACAACTTGTTGGCACTGTAACACTCACAGAGCATTTTATATTTTTTTAGTAAAAATAAAAATAAATACTTCTTTTGTTAGTGAGTGTTATGTCCAGCATATAAGCTGACTAAAATGAGTTTGCAGTACTAAATATAAAATGTTTTAAAATAAAATTATTTAACTGCAGTACACTGAGTGCCTGTCCATATACCCCCTTTAAGCTATGTGCCCTCTGAAGTTGCGCACATTACCCTAGTAATAATCTCCCACTGTTGAATTGAATCTCTAGGATCTACAAGTTAGGGTCATGAATAATCTGACATGAGTTGATGGTGTTTCTGAAAAATATAAGTATTTTCCTACAGCTACCTTGGGGCCTATAGGCATAATAGGTTTTAAACCTTGGTATCTTGGCATTCAAAATGGGTATGTGTCATAGTGTAGTACTGTCACTTTATACTTTTTTAGGTAAGTTCACCATTTTGGGGTTCCTTCATTTGCATAGTCCATGTGGCTCATTTGCAAGGAGTTCTTCATTTACATGTCATTATGTTCATATTAGCATGTGCTGCATGCCATGCTGTTTAGATCTTTGTACAGCTATTCTGTGTCTTAGAATTGACCACACCCTTCACATGGTTGTTGCCCACACCCTGCACTTAGCTGCTGCCTATGCTAATTTCCGCTGCACAGTGCAATAATTGTATAGAAATCAAAGCCAGTGTATAGCATCACAAAAAAGTGTTGTATTTTTTTGAATTTGTATTCAGTTTTAACAGTAAGCAAAAATTATTTTAGCTCTGTTTATCATACATTCTAAACACAGATTATCAAACAGAACTGGTCAAACATGGTCAAGTCACACCTCAGGAGTCTGTGGACTACACAAAATCAGTTGAATTCTGGAGTCTGTATGACTAGCTCATGTCTCCCAGCCTCTGCACCTTCCTGAGTTGAGTTAGATGTGTAGTTTTTAAAGATATAGAATGGAGCATTATCTTCAGTAACTGACCTAATCAGTGAGTTATTTAGCAGTACAATGATTTGCCACAATCTACTGAATATTCCATGTATGAGTATTAAATGTGCAACAGAGTGAGCTTTTCTGACTGGTTCTGACACATTAATCAGAACTTAATATACTGTCCACAGGATGGCAAAATGTCAGTAGTTAGCTGCCTAGACTTACCGGATACTCTTCTCTGCATTTTATTTTCATTTTTTTCCCTTTTAAGCACCTTTGTTATATTATCACTTAAGACGTAGGCAAACATGCATTAATAAAAAAGAAAAAGAAACATATTAACATTTTTTCATATATATATATATATATATATATATATATATATATATATATATATATATATATATATATATATATATATATATATATATATATATTCTTTCTTTATTCCAATATTACATAAATTGCTCAATTCTTGTCTTATCATAAATATTACTACTCATTCTGGACACTATTTTGCATGCACTGCTCCCACAAATTCCCTTAATTTCTGTGTAATTTGTTCATTCCCTTTTCTAAAGATACCATTCTAATTATTTATCTCTTTTGCAATATTCAGTACCTCAAATAAGTTGGTTTAGATTTTAATTTCTATTTTCTAGCAGTTGCTTTCTTGGCAACCGATAGAATTAAACTTAATAAGGCCTTACTATGATTAGAAATTTCAGGTCCTGTGTCACAGATCAAAATAATCATTCCCTTAGTTACAGTCATTTGCTCCCTTAATATTTCTGGCATCGTATTCTGTATGGAACTTTTAAAATCTGCCAGCTCATTACACTTCCAAAATACATGTTCCGATTTACCTTATTTATCTCCATCACACCTCCAGTATTTGCTAACTACCTGAGGAAAATGATTTGAAGTCTGCTTAGAGTATAAAATACCTATGCAAACACTTCCAAGCAGAAATTAAACTTTCTGGACTTTGTTGCATACTTAAGAGCCACATATATGTCCTTCCATTCTTCTTTGTAAATTGATTCTCCAGTCTCTCTTCCCAATCTTTTTTAACTTCCTCTGACTGATTCTTATAGTTATTATACAGTATTCTGCATGCCTTAATAATTACTGCCTTTCCACAGCAGCTTCTGTTCAAGATTCAACTAAAAACTCTACCAGAGCAGGTCTTTCACTTAGGAGTCCCCTATCCCTTTCTCTTTGCCTTTACTTGAATATCAATCCATGGTAGGGAAGGCAGTCTCCAACCTGCAGTTCAAACTTCTTCTTGCCCTCATACTACTCTGTCATCTTTCCCTCACTAGTTATTCGCACCCAGTACCTTGGTTCTTTTGCCATTTTTCTCCAGTAGTTTCCAGATCCCCCTTGCCTATTTTCTGTACTCCTACATGCAGTCATCCATTCTGACAAAATTTATTTTCTCCATTCCAATGTTGACTTATAGAAGAGGTTTTCCAAATTTATGAATATAATATGCTGTATGGTTGTTATTATTCTCCGGAAGGATCTGCATTCAAAATCACATTCTCACCTTATTTCTTGAACTCACCATCCAGTTCCACTTTAAATTATAACTATCTGTTTGTGTTATATATATGAGGCTTATAGTGAAACTCTGAAATATTCCTTCAAACCAGGTAATGCTAAACCACCCTATTCTATTGGGAGAATCAGCTTATTACACTTAATTCTTGCCCTCTTCCCCTCCAAGATAAATTCCTTCATCTCTTTGATAAATAATTTCCACAACTTCTCCACTGGTTGATAAAAATATGCCTGAACTCTTTATAAATCGAAAGTGACTTAAAATATTTTCACTGCTTGTATCTTCTATCCATATCCATTCTCAATTTTTGTATTATATTTTTTAATTTCTTCCCCACATATCCTTAGCTGCCATAACAGTAGTAATCCCTGTTCCTAAATATATCATCTTATCATGTCCCAGCATTTTCTATTAATTTTTGTTGAATAATTTTGAGTATCTTTAGCATTTGTGTCATTAAGATCATTCTTCCTCATCTGTTGGGTTTGGATCAGATCTGTCTCGGCCTCTACTTCCAGATCATAGATTTCTTGAACTCTCTAGCTCCTCCCTTTACCCATAATACCACAACAACCTAAAATACTTCAGATCTAGTTTTCTGCCTATAAGACTAACAGAGCAGTAGAAAATAAGAAAATGATGGAAGCTTGAGCTCAAACAAGGAACACAGGTTCCTTCAGTACTCTTCAATCTCTCCGGGAGTAGAACAAGGAGGGGGAAGGTGGGTGGGAAGTTGAGGACGAATGAAAATGGACAACACAGATGGAACATTATGGTGAGTACATAATTTTTTAATCTGATGTCCATTTCCATTTATTCCTCAAGCTACCTAAATCCTGGGATGCTTCTAAGGAAGGATATTCCAGAACACTACCAAGCCAAAGGCTGCCCCTCTCCTAGAGACCAGATCCAGTTTGTAATGAGCAATAAAAGTATGAGGATTAGGCCAAGTTGCAGCTGTACAAATATCATCCAAGGAATTTCTGGACAGAAAGGCTGATGAAGTTGCCATAGACCTGGTGTAATGGGTTGTGGTTGGTTTGGCAAAGTTAAGCCCACTTTTTGATAAACAAAGGTAATACAATGAATTAACCATTTGGCTAGAGTAACCTTAGATACTGGCTTGCCTAGTCTTTAATCAGAAAAGGAAACAAACAGTTGCTCAGACTTTCGTAGATTTTTAGTTCTGTGAAGGTAGTAAGGTAATTGGCTGTGCACATCTAACAAATGTAACAAGTACTCACCTTTGTTTGAAAAATTTGGAAATAACTTAGAAACAACCTTTGGTAAAAAGGAAGTTCTGGTCCATAGAGAAACCCTATCCTTGTGAAAAACTAAATAAGGAGGCTTAGAGGACAATGTTTGAAGTTCAGACACTCTGATGTAATAGCAACTAAGAAAACAGTTTTCCAGGTCAAAAATTTTAGACCAGATTTAGCTGAAGTGGGGTTGAGTCAAGGCCTGAAGTATGATATTTAAATCCTAGGGAAGGGTAGGATCTTTAAAGGCAGTCTAAGGAAAAAGGTTCATCTTAGAAAGGCTTTGCAAAGTTTGGAGGAAGCTAAGGTAGAATTATTTACTCCCAAATGGAAGTTAGAAATGGCTACTAATTGTACTCTAATAGTTGAGGAACGATGCCCTTTATTGGAAATTGTGGCTAAAAAGTCAAGGAAATTTGAAATTGGTGCTGGAAAGAGGTCTACATTTTTGCTTAGGGCCCAAAGAATATATTTTTTCTATTTACTCATAAATCTTTCTGGTGGAACGTTTATGGGAAGATAATAAAATGTGACAGATGGGGGAGGAGAGCCTAGGCTGTCTAGCAAACAATGGAACTGTAGAAACCATGCACTCAACTTGATGCCTGTTAAGCCTGGGTGAGCCATGTCTGTTGGATGAGACAGGAGGTCTGGAGCTGGGTCCAGAATCCATGATGGATATAGAAGATGAGGCCAAAGGAAGGGAAACCAAATCTGACATAGCTAGCAAGGGGCAATGACAATAACCATGCCCTTCTATTGAGATACTTTATGTAAAAATTTTGGAATGTGGGGCAATGGGGGATAAGTATAAAGGAGACCAGGGGGCAGGGGAAGACTGGGACAAGAATTAGACTCTGGCACCATCAGAACCACTGGCCCATTTTCACTAACCTTCAATTATCTGGTTGACCCTGCCAGCTTACTGCCCAGGATGTCAGAAAGATAATTTCTATAGGAGATTGCACCAAGATTTAACAAGTATCTGGTCGACCCTGCCAGGAAATAAATACAGAAATTATCTGGTTGATTATGCCAGGAAAAAAATAAATAAATACAGAAATAATGTGGTTGACCCAGCCTGAAAAAAACTGCACAAAATATCTGGTTGGTCCTGCCAGGAAAAAAAACTGAGAACTTACCTTAAAGTTTAAAGACTAATCCATTTGGAGCACTGATTTTCTCTTCTTTGGTCACTTGTCTCTCCACTCTCTTGCTCTTTCCGTCCAAAAAAGTGCAGGAAGAGAATGCGAGAGTAACAGGACTAATCAGCATCCTCATCACCCATGTACTCAGATTACGTCATAGGATGCTGATTTCACAGTCTGGTCAGCATCCTATTTCCTGGGGTTAAAACCACAATGCCTTCTGAGCAGGGGTGGCTCCTGCTATTGGTCTGCAGGATTGCAGCCCTCCCACCTAGAAATACATAACGTGAAACATAAACTTTAAAAAAAAATCTTTCTTTTTTAACGAGTACCGGAACTGCCACGCATGCGCGGACACACTCAGACTGCCCCGCAGATGCCCAGGAATCTGTGCGAACTCTGAGTCAGCAGTCCAGAAAAGGTATTTTCTGCCCCACAGATGCCCAAGGTGCTGTGCGGTAGATGACCGCACAGAAGAGAGGAGCTCCGGACTGCATGAGCCGCAGACAGGACCAACCAGGAGAGAGGTAAGTTGAGTTCAAAGCTCTTGCAGGGAAGCATTAAGTCGAGTGCGGGTTAGCTGCTTCGAGACAATGGAGTTGGACCTGGTTTACTGCTTCTGGACCCATTTACAGGTAATGGAGTGTGTGTGTGTGTGTGTGTGTAAGTAAAATGCCCTTGTTAACACATAGTGGTGGGTAGAAATACTCAGGCTTGAACCCTGTACCTTGGATGCAGGTGGCAAGGACCTGAATTCTCTACCCACCACTATTTGTAAAAAAATGCAGATTTTTGCCTCATATTTGTTCTGTTCCTCATAAAATCTGTGGTTTCTGTATCTTCATATTTCCTTGCAAAGGTTTGTAATGCAGTAGTGCACTGGTAGCATTGTTGCCTGACACCTACAGGTTCTTTGGTTTGATTCTTGGCTGGGGTGCCTTCTGTGTGGAGTCTGCATGTCCTCCCATCCCTTACAAAGATGTGTCTGGAGTGTTTCTCCCTGCTCTGCTGAAATTTGGCTTTGTTTTGTTACAAGTCAGACTAGTTTCCTGGTTAACAAATGTTTAAAAATAACAGGCATTTGAATTTCAGACTTCATATTCTTCAGAAAGTACATGGTAAAACAAAACCTTTTATTCTAGCAATTGTCTAAGTTTATAACATGGATATTTGAAATTTGCCCATATTTTTGGGACTGTATTCCCCCATTATTGGCCTTGTCCAGGTATTTTGTGCTAAGGTTGAGAGCTATGGTGAGAACTGAATTCACTGAATATATTTGGCAGCTGTATTCCCACATTATTTTCTTTTTTTAGGTGTTTTTTGCTAAGAGGTTGACAGCTATGGTGAGAACTGAATTCACTAAATAGTAGCCATTTAAGTTTGTCTTCCTCTGTTTCAGCTGATTTGGCATAGTGGTATGTTTCTCTGACTGTTTTGCACAGGGTCCCCTGGGTTCAAGACGTGGCAGTGAAATGTATGGTGGTAACACAGCATTTTATTCTAGCAACTTTCCAACATTATACAAGCAATGTTTAAAATGTGTCCCTGGTTTTTGTCCCCCCCCCCCCAATAAATTTTGGCTTTTTCCAGATATCTTGTGCTGCAAAGTTCAGAGATACAGCTGAGTGTCGAGTAGATTTTACAAGGAGCTGAGAGCTGCAGGGGAACAAAAGTTTAGTGCTGCTTATGCTAAGTCTGCTTGCATTGTTAATAGCACAACAGGTAGTGTACTTGCTTTTGATGCAGAAGGCTATGGGTTCTACTCCCACAGTAGGTAGATACATTGCTGATACTGTACTGCGTTGTAATGGGGTGGATGCTGCAGTCCTTTTTAGCAAAGATACCTAGTAACTATGAACCTGTTATCAGTTTGCTATCCATTCCCTATTGCGGTATTACTAGCTTATCATTTTTTTAATGCATGCAACATAGGCAATTTATTCTTCAAGGGCAACAGGCACTTTATTTGTAGATGAAACAATGACATATAAAGTTGTTTGCTAGCAGCAACTTCTTTATTAGTTACAGATTTCTTTAATGTGGATTTTACTACTTCAGAGATTGTGCATATTTACTGATACTGGTGGACTATAGAAGGTTGAGTAGACGTTTTATGATGGAAATGTTCTGAATTGGGTAGTTTTGCCATTGGTGTGTGCATGTTGTTTCATTGTTTACTGGAAAAATGTTCAAAACAATAAATTTAAAATGCCCTCTAACAACTGTACTGTATTGTACAAGGAATATAATGTAATACAGTCAGGAAGGTGTATCAAAGAGCATGTGTATGTTTCATGTTCAAGGGCCTATGATTTTGAAAACAGCCCAGAGTTAATCTTTATCTGCCACTGGCAAAATGTATTTTCTTTGAATGTGGGTTTCAATGCTGTTTCAATGCATGTGAGTTTCAAGGGCAGAAAAGTTTTAATGCTAAGTCTATTTTCATTGTGAGACTGCATTGCTTTGTTCAACAGATATCTATTAGGGTTTTTGGTGTAAAATGCAAAATAAAACTTTCAAATGAAATCTAAATCATTGCAGAAGTAAGGCAGTATGCACATTACAGTGTTTATGGTAAAAGGGGCAAAATAACCAAGGAATGGGACGTTGTAATGGCTGCAGGGGGGAGGCTCCATTCGACCATGATTTTGTGAGGGGGAAAGGGTAGCAAACTCAGACAGCCCCGGTTGAACTATACCTCTCAGTTGTCCATATTTTTGTAGAATGAATAGATATTTGCTTCTCATTTTTGGTTTGTTCCTCATAAAATTTGTGGTTTTCTAGTAAATCATTTAGGAATGAAGTCACTAAATGACAGACATGAGTTTCAGATGTCATAACCTTCAGAAAAATGCATGCTAATGCAAGACCTGTTATTCTATCAACTGTCTTAAGTTTATACAAGAGCAATTTTTAGTAGTGTTTGTATGTTCCCCCAATATATTTGGCCTTGTCCAGATGATTTCCTGCATTAAGAGGTTAAGAGGTACATGCAAATCGCTTTGTAGAATTAGGAATATCCAAACCTCTCAATTGTCCCCAATTTTGGCTCAAAATGTTGCTCTCCCCTAATAATCCCTCCTCAAAAATGGCAATTTTGAAAGAAAATGTGGAGGATTTACAATTATATATAACTGTAATGATCAGAATTATAGATTACTTTTATTTCAGAAATGCACATAGATGCTCTTATTTTGTTAGCTGCTCAAGTTAACAGTGTTAATATTAAAAAGGTGTCCCTTTTTGACAGGTTCCTAGCTGTATTGTGTGGCAACTTTATATTTTTGCATCACATTTTTGGTCTGTTTTTCATAAAATTGTGGTTTTCTGGCAAATTAGTGGCAAGTCATTAAAGATTGAAGTTAAAAAATAATGGCAGACATTTGAGTTTCAGATTTCATACCCTTCAGAAAATTGGTAATAATGCAAGATCTACTACTGTTCTATTATCTAAGTTAATAAGAGCAATATTTAAAAATTGTCCTTATTTTTGGGCTTGTGTCCCACTTCTAGTTCTATGTATGGCTTTGTCCAGATTTCTTGCTCTAAAGTTGAGAGGTATGAGTGTCAGAGCCATCACTGTCAGCCAGAGACATTTCAAATTATGACATACTTGTTGCACCCCACTCCCCATTGTAGTGGCTCTGGATGTGTCCAAGGAAGGCAAGGAGCAGTTATGCAGTGTAAGTGTGCAGAGTATTCCCCCATCCAAGGTAGACCACAAGTACGACCGTGGATTTTCATCTGTCCTTGATTTTGCAGAATGTTCTGGTTTTCTGTCAGATTTTTATACTGTTGATTTATGCTTCTTATTATTCAGGAAATGCATGTTGTCACAGTGCCCTGTTGCTCTGTTTAAGTAGCAATGATTTAATGAGCATCAGGTAAGCTTGTCGGAGATTGTAAGATGCAAGTAAGCTTTAATAAGCATACTATTAAAGAATTACCAGCATTGAAAGTCTTTTCATTGTTGCCATGCAGAGAATATTTACATAACTAGATAATGTATAAGCCTTGGGTATTGAAATGCATATGACAGCATTTGTAATAAAAGGACAGGATTACAGTATTTTCAGAAGCTCATTACATTTATTGGAGACTTGCAGTCATCTTTTGTTGGAGACTTGCAGTAATCTTTGCAGGCTTACCCGTAAACTAAGCAGAATGCCAATCTATCATGTGTGGTCCATAACTTGTGCAGGAATCCTTTAAGCAATATATCTTGAGCCTGTTTCTTGTTTGCTGTTCATTTTTTACTTTGATCATGTCTTCCCCATGAAACAAGTAGATAGTTGTGTCAGGCAGCAGGTCTTTTTTGGATAAGAAACATTTTTACAAGTGGGGGTAAAACACAGAGATTGCTACTTTCAGCATGTTACTTGGTAATTTTATAAAGCTGAATATAAATTATAATTAGAACTGCAGCGCAAGGAGTAGTGGTTTGAGTTGAGTGCTACTTGTTCTTTTATACTTGATTTTGACTGGCATTCCAGTAATGTATTTAAAAAGTAATTTATTTTTTCATGCCTCACAACCTGTTTCCATCTGGATATTAAGTAAGTTGTCATGTAGCCAATGCATTGAAATATTTTTTTCATCTACACTTCATTTTGTCTTGATTGGACTCTTGTAATGACTGTTTGGCACCCAGGGCAGCATATTTAATTAAAGTTCCAGTTGTTGTGGTTTTGAGCATAGCTCCACCCCTTTCTAGTTGGCCACAACCCCTCCCATTGGCCCCACCCATTCAGCTGTCTCCTGCAGCCCTCCTTTAATTTGAAGTCACCAGCCACCACTGCTTCTGAGCATCTTCATTGATGCCTATGGTCTTCCCAATCCTGACTGTTTTTAAAACAGTCCAGAGACAAAAAAGACTTCAAAGAGCACTGGCCCTTCTGGCATTCACCAGAACGGCCAGATGCCCAGTCCGCCCCTATTTATGGGCCAAGCATGAAAAAGAGCATCTCTCAGTTACTTCCCCAGTGGATGGATCAAAGCATTTGTTGTTGAGGAGGGAGGCAAATAGATAACAGCATGGTTGGCCCTATTGGCAGAACAATCTCTCCACCACATTGATATTGCAAGACCAAGGCATAAGAATGGACCTGCTTAACTTATCTGCATTCACATTGGACATCCCTGGGATGTGTATTGCTATCAGAAAGTGATTGGAAGAGATTGCCCATTGCCATACTCTCATAGATTCTTGACAAAGAGGGTAAGATCTGGTTCACCCCTTTTTTATGTACCAGACTACTGATATATTGTCAGTCTTTATTGCAATAGTCCCAACTGGGAGAGTCTCTTGAAAGGCCTGCAACACTAAGAAGACAGCTTTCATCTCCAGCACATTAATGTGTGTCTTGGTCTCTTCGGTAGACCATGTGCCTTGGAATGCCCTTCCCAGGAAATACCCTCCCCACCCGAGCTGAGAAGCATCTGTGTTCATTGTGACCTTGGGTTGAGGGAGAACAAAAGGATGGTCTCTGTAGAGTTGATTGGAGTGGATTCACCATAGAAGGTAATTATTGCATGCTTGAGTAATTTTGACTGGCATGGATAATGAGTGTTGGAGAATAGACCATTGATTAGTGAGTGTTCACTAAAGTATTCTCATATGGAACCTGGCCAGCGGTGAAAATGTGATTGCTGCTGCCATGGATCCCAAGGCTTGAAGTATCAGTTATGCCAGTAGATAATAATTTATAATTATCTTCTTGACATGGAAATGAATGGTTTCTATTTCAGATAAAAGAAGACATGCAATTTGGTGGCTGTATTCAGATGAATACCAATGAATTCTAAATTCTGAGTCAGTGTGAGTTAAGATTTGTTATAACTGATTGATATTCCCAGGCAGACAGCTGGAGAAAATAGTCCCTTGCTTGAATCATTTGATACTTGGTTGGAGCAGTCAGGAGCCAGTTGTCTAGATATGAAAACAGTTGGAATCTGAGCAGTCTCAGGTGAGTTGCTACAACTGCCCTGCATTGGGTGAGCACTCTGGGGGCTGTGGTGAGACCGAAGGGCAGTGGTCTGAACTGATAATGACTGGCTCCCAGTCAGATGTGTAGGTATCTTCTGGAGCGCCTGTTCATTTTGGTGTAATAGCATGCATGTTGAAGATCTATTGAGCATATTCACTCATCCTTGTTCAGAAATGGCAGAATGGACTGAACTGTGACAATTTGCATACTGAACACACTGATTTAGTCTGCTGAGATCCAAGATTGATCTCAAGACCCTGTCTTTCTTGGCACCAAAAAGAATCCTGAATAAGTTCTGGATCTTCTCTGGTCTGGGGGGGAACCTATTAGTTTATCTCTAGAGAAGATGTTTCCCTCTGACTGGGTGGAACACCTGGGATCTTCTTTCATGCTACTGGAGGGTATTGGGAAAATAGCATAATAAAACTGCTGGATATTATCCTCTGCACTCAAAAATCTTTTGTGATGTCTAGCTAGGCTCTCTGGTGCAGGGATAGCCAACCCCCAACTACCTCCAGAGACAGACAGTCAGGCCTCCATTCAAAACCACTGAGGGGATCTGTCTGAGAAAGAATCTCTAGCTCCCCGGTTATGTAGACCACCTATGCCATGGGAACAGCACATTCATTTCAGTCCCCCCCCCCGACCCTTGGGAAACTATCTCCATGTAATTCCTGTAAGGAACTCTGGGATTTCTTGAACAACATCTTTCTACCACCTCATTGCTTCCTAGAAAATGACCTTTGAGGAACAGAAAAATGTACACCCACAGCAGACAGGGTCTTTCCTTCTTGTTCACACCTGGATAATGTGTCTTTTACCTTTGGACCAAACAACGAGGTTCTTTCAAATGGTGCATTGATTAAAGAAAATTTAAATGGCTCCACAAAATCACCCAAGAGCATTCAGACATGTCCCCAAATGGAAATGCCTGAACCTGATGCCCATCAGTTACCCTCCGCAGCACAAGAGATTAACCTCATGGACAAATTAGATATTGATAAAAGGGTAGCCAGCTGATATTCCCTTCCTCGGAGTACATAAACCCAAAAAGAGGTTTGGTAAGCTTCTTGGTCAAATCTCTTTGAAGTCTGGTAAAATATGCTAAATAATTTGGTGACCTTAAAGTGAAGGTTGCTGATGCATAGACATGCTTCCCAAACCTGTCCACCATTCTAGACTCCTTGTTGGGGGGGTGGACAGAGGAACTGTATTCTGCAAATTCCTTTCTTGTGGTTGCTGCAACAACCAGCACTCCATTACTCCAGTGTATAGACCCTCTTTTGGATGTCCAAGGATTTTGTCTGGTCTCTTGGGAAAAAGCTCAACAGTGTCAGGTTCCTTGCATGCCCACCAAGAAACCAGATCCTCAAGCTCATCATTGGGTGGAATCACCCAGAAGGTAGATGGGCTAGACCCAAAAGCCACTAGAAACACTAATTCCTCTTGGGAAGAGTTATTGGGAGACCAATCACTTTTTTTTAAGCAATTCCAAGATCTCTTCAAAGGAGACATCATCATCAAGTGGTAATCTGCGATCCCTTCCCCTTCATCAAAATCAATGTCTTCAGTGACAGACTTTTGTGGGGAGACTAAGTGCCTTTTTTGCGTGTTCTGTTCTGAGGGACTTCCTCAGTGGGATATTCATGGGAGGTATCAGAAGAGATAATGATACCCTGATGGGTGTACTGGAGACTAGCTCAGACTGGCTGTCTCAGTGGAAGTGATGATCGAGGCTCAGGACACAAAACCAAATGAGATAGAGAGAGTTGTCTGTTTTATAGGCATAGAGAATACTCTCTCCACTACTTCAAAAGTGGAGCACCTAGGGGAAGCAGAAACTGATGGATCCAGCAATGGATCCTCTTGGATTGTTGGCTCCTGATGTCTCGAAGGCACCCCACCAAAGGAAGGAGTCAGAACCAAGCTATCTAATGCCGAGACTCTGAGGGGAAGAGATGACTCCAACAACGTCAGAGTTGACTTGAAAAAGCCAGAGCTGGCATTGATGCTTTGGCTCCAATAGTCCTCCAGCTCTAAGGTACTCGGTCCTAGTCAACTTAGAGAAACCATCAGAGTCAAAGAAACAATGATCTTCGGATCCTAGGAAGACATCTCCAAGGATTTCAGATCTGATGGCTCTGAAAGCAAAGGACAGATCACAGAAGGAGAAATCAAAGGTGGAATGGCATTATGAAGGCTCTCAGGACCTGCTGGAGTTGGAGCTGAAAGGACTCCCATTTGAATCTGTGTCCTGAGGAACTTCCTCATCATCGTATCCATGTCTGCTTCAGATAGGCACCTGGAGGATCAAAGAGACAAAGCTATTGAATAGGGCTAGAATGGAAGGGATAGACTCAGAAAGCAAATGAGTAGTATGGATCTGAGGGGATCTTTCAATTCTTTGCTTCTGATCCAAGGTGGTCGGACCCAATTTTTTCAAAAGTTTAGCAGGTGGCTTTGACATCAAGGTGGAAAGACCATCAGGAGATCTTTTGCATGAATCCTTGTCCTTTGTAACATAATCACCCTTTTTATCCTGTTTTTTAGGGAGTTAAGCCCCAGCAACCAGAATAGAATGTTTGCAAGGAAGAAGACCCCTTAGAATAAGTTTATTCTTCCTGTCAATCAATGGTCTGGAATTAAATCCTATGCAAATGTCACAATCTACATCTAGGTGTTTCGGACTTAAACAGTACACACACAAAATGTGTAGGCATCAGAATTCGGAATCTTGTGTCCACAGGATGCACATTTTTTGAAACCGGAAGGCTTGTTCAACATTTTTATAAAAAAAATAATGAACAATTACAACAATAATCAAATACGTATACTTTGAAAAGATAGGCATGATTTTTTTATATATAGGAAAATACAAGGGGAATAAATGACAAGAAAAGACTACCAACAATGGTATGTAGAAATACTGTAATAGTACAAGAGAGGAAGACTACCAACCATGGTATGTAGAAATACTGTTATAGTACAAGAGAGGAAGACTACCAACCATGGTATGTAGAAATACTGTAATAGTACAAGAGAGGAAGACTACCAACCATGGTATGTAGAAATACTGTAATAGTACAAGAGAGGAAGACTACCAACCATGGTATGTAGAAATACTGTAATAGTACAAGAGAGGAAGACTACCAACCATGGTATGTAGAAATACTGTAATAACTGTAATAGTACAAGAGAGGAAGACTACCAACCATGGTATGTAGAAATACTGTAATAGTACAAGAGAGGAAGACTACCAACCATGGTATGTAGAAATACTGTAATAGTACAAGAGAGGAAGACTACCAACCATGGTATGTAGAAATACTGTAATAGTACAAGAGAGGAAGACTACCAACCATGGTATGTAGAAATACTGTAATAGTACAAGAGAGGAAGACTACCAACCATGGTATGTAGAAATACTGTAATAGTACAAGAGAGGAAGACTACCAACCATGGTATGTAGAAATACTGTAATAGTACAAGAGAGGAAGACTACCAACCATGGTATGTAGAAATACTGTAATAGTACAAGAGAGGAAGACTACCAACCATGGTATGTAGAAATACTGTAATAGTACAAGAGAGGAAGACTACCAACCATGGTATGTAGAAATACTGTAATAGTACAAGAGAGGAAGACTACCAACAGTGGTATGTAGAAATACTGTAATAGTACAAGAGAGGAAGACTACCAACAATGGTATGTAGAAATACTGTAATAGTACAAGAGAGGAAGACTACCAACAATGGTATGTAGAAATACTGTAATAGTACAAGAGAGGAAGACTACCAACAATGGTATGTAGAAATACTGTAATAGTACAAGAGAGGAAGACTACCAACCATGGTATGTAGAAATACTGTAATAGTACAAGAGAGGAAGACTACCAACCATGGTATGTAGAAATACTGTAATAGTACATGAGAGGAAGACTACCAACAATGGTATGTAGAAATACTGTAATAGTACAAGAGAGGAAGACTACCAACAATGGTATGTAGAAATACTGTAATAGTACAAGAGAGGAAGACTACCAACAATGGTATGTAGAAATACTGTAATAGTACAAGAGAGGAAGACTACCAACCATGGTATGTAGAAATACTGTAATAGTACAAGAGAGGAAGACTACCAACCATGGTATGTAGAAATACTGTAATAGTACAAGAGAGGAAGACTACCAGCCATGGTATGTAGAAATACTGTAATAGTACAAGAGAGGAAGACTACCAACCATGTTATGTAGAAATACTGTAATAGTACAAGAGAGGAAGACTACCAAAGAGAGGAAGACTACCAACCATGGTATGTAGAAATACTGTAATAGTACAAGAGAGGAAGACTACCAACCATGGTATGTAGAAATACTGTAATAGTACAAGAGAGGAAGACTACCAACCATGGTATGTAGAAATACTGTAATAGTACAAGAGAGGAAGACTACCAACAATGGTATGTAGATATACTGCAATAGTACAAGACAGGAAGACTACCAACAATGGTATGTAGAAATACTGTAATAGTACAAGAGAGGAAGACTACCAACAGTGGTATGTAGAAATACTGTAATAGTACAAGAGAGGAAGACTACCAACAGTGGTATGTAGAAATACTGTAATAGTACAAGAGAGGAAAACTACCAACAGTGGTATATAGAAATACTGTAATAGTACAAGAGAGGAAGACTACCAACAGTAGTATATAGAAATACTGTAATAGTACAAGAGAGGAAGACTACCAAAAGTGGTGTATAGAAATACTGTAATAGTACAAGAGAGGAAGACTACCAACCATGGTATGTAGAAATACTGTAATAGTACAAGAGAGGAAGACTACCAACAATGGTATGTAGAAATACTGTAATAGTACAAGAGAGGAAGACTACCAACAATGGTATGTAGAAATACTGTAATAGTACAAGAGAGGAAGACTACCAACAATGGTATGTAGAAATACTGTAATAGTACAAGAGAGGAAGACTACCAACAATGGTATGTAGAAATACTGTAATAGTACAAGAGAGGAAGACTACCAACAATGGTATGTAGAAATACTGTAATAGTACAAGAGAGGAAGACTACCAACAATGGTATGTAGAAATACTGTAATAGTACAAGAGAGGAAGACTACCAACAATGGTATGTAGAAATACTGTAATAGTACAAGAGAGGAAGACTACCAACAATGGTATGTAGAAATACTGTAATAGTACAAGAGAGGAAGACTACCAACAATGGTATGTAGAAATACTGTAATAGTACAAGAGAGGAAGACTACCAACCATGGTATGTAGAAATACTGTAATAGTACAAGAGAGGAAGACTACCAACCATGGTATGTAGAAATACTGTAATAGTACAAGAGAGGAAGATGACCAACCATGGTATGTAGAAATACTGTAGTAGTACAAGAGAGGAAGACTACCAACAATGGTATGTAGAAATACTGTAATAGTACAAGAGAGGAAGACTGCCAACAATGGTATGTAGAAATGCTGTAATAGTACAAGAGAGGAAGACTACCAACAATGGTATGTAGAAGTACTGTAATAGTACAAGAGAGGAAGACTACCAACAGTGGTATGTAGAAATACTGTAATAGTACAAGAGAGGAAGACTACCAACAGTGGTATATAGAAATACTGTAATAGTACAAGAGAGGAAGACTACCAACAGTGGTATATAGAAATACTGTAATAGTACACGAGAGGAAGACTACCAACAGTGGTATATAGAAATACTGTAATAGTACAAGAGAGAAAGACTACCAACAGTGGTATAAATATGTACTCAAGGAGTATGAGAAAAGGTCACTAGCATAGAAAAGGGAAAGTAACAATAATGATGGCACAAAGAGGGTCTACAGAAATAACTATGAGTGTTGAGAAAAAATAAAAGGGATTAAACTCACCTAAAAACAAACCATCAACCAAACAACTATCAACTAAACAACTCATAACACTCTAGAGCTCATAACCCACATCTTTTCACAATTGTTGCAAATGAGATCTGAGGTATGTTAGGTTGGTGGAGCATTACAGGTAAAGGTAGGAGCTTGAGAGTTCAAGAATCCTATGATCTGGAAGAAGTGGCAGAGTCATATCCAAACCCAACAGCTGAGGAATGAGTGAAAATGGACAACATCATATATAGTATTTATAGGTGTCATTTAGTACTTGTGCTCACATGGTCAAAATACTGAAGGGATCACTGAAGAAAATAATTTGTGTGTGTGTCATTTAGTAGTTGTGTACACATGGGAATTGTGTCAATATCTTTTTTTTAACAGTGCATTAAGTTTCTGGATTTCAAACTAGATTTGAGATGTACAGCAATGCTTCTAGGAATGGATGTGCATAAAGAGCAGATAGTTGTCTATGAATCACAACGACGCTTCATTAGCATACACTGTTTTACACAATTTCTCATTTAAATTTCACTATACTTAATTTGCTTACAATAAGTAATGGGCATGTTAACATAAATGGCCTCTATGAATCATGCCCTAGTGACACTCACTTGCAGACATTGCTGATACCTCTACTGAGTTTGTGCAATGGCTATGAAAACCAGCCAGAGTTCTTTCTTATTCAGTATAGTTGTTACTGTTTTCTGTTCCATATATGGTATCGTAATTGAGGACAAGCCTGTTACTGCCACTGAGAGTTACTAAATATTTTAATCTGTTTGTTTTCTAGTCTTCTTTTCTTTTATACTTCTAATTCTGCCATTCTGCCTTTTTAATGCCACTTCTTCAGCAGCTACCCTACCTACCATTGTTAATCAAGGAAACAAGTCTGATTTTTTAACTTGCTCCCTGCTGTACCAGGTTCCAGGCTCATATTGGAGTCACTGGTGATCAGTGCTCACTTATGTGTTCACTAGTGTGTGACCATCCAGCTTTTTAACAGAAGAATTGCTGGTATAACAGTGATTTCCTCTTCCTTTGTGATGGAGTAAACGTGCAGCCTCAGAGTTCGCATATATAAGTAGGGGATGTGCAGTCCCCCACAATGGAGGGTGCGTGGGGGGGGTCCCCTCTTGAAAAAATGTCTTTTTTTTCTTCCTCTTCTTTTTATTCCTCAATGCTGTTTGTATTTCAGAGGCTTTGCTCAGATCGCACTTGTGTGAGGCAATCACAAATAAGTTGCATACTTGTTAGGAAGCCTACAAAACCATCATGTCTTCATGCTTCTTGCTGAGATTTTATACAGTTTGACCATGAGCAATGCTTTGATTATCTTGCTTCCATTTGGTTTGTGCATCATTCATTTTTTGACCATTTGTTCTCTGTAGCCAAATTTGAGACTTGTGGTGACATTTGTTTCCAGGGAGTATTTTAATTTCCATCCTTATCATTTACACATCACCATCTCATGCATTAAATACCATTACCAGCTGGCAGAATTATCCATATTTTGTAGTCTGTTTTTTTTATATCTGAATCTGGAGTACCTATCCATTATCAGCAAGAGTATACTGTGCACTAACTCACTCATGTTTAAGAATAAGAACAGTTCAGCAGCAATTTGTTTTCCATTTTTTGTCAATTATTTATTTGGCTGGGATACCTGTGCAAATTTGTTTTTGGCTGCAATAACTTTTTCAGTTTTCACAAGTGCATTTTCTATTCAGTCATTATCAGGCAGCTCATTGTCACCAGGGAACTGATTCTATTTAACAGAATTTACTTAGTTTCTAGCAGTTTTCAAGTATTTTTACATTGTTGACCGTTATCAAGGTCCTTTTCATACTAGGTACCTTAGAGTTATTTTTCAGCTGCACATGGTTACATATGCTATATATTCCCTCAGTTTTATGTTATAAGCTTTTCACTGTATTATATGCATACTGTGCAGTAATCTACATTTTCAGAATCTGTTCAACTTCAGTTATTACTTTGTTTTTTATGTACTAGTACATCAGTCTTGTGCAATTACTAAACCAGCTGGGTAATAACTTTTATTTATATCTCCTTTAAAATTTAAAGAGATCCCTGTTTATAGTAACAGTGTTTTTTCAAGTAAAATACTTCACAGTTTCAGTAAATGTTTTGCCACAGACTTGGTTCCCCTGATTTAAATAAATCCTGCTAGTGGGCATTCTTTCCACTAAAACTAACATCATAGCCAGCTTTATGCACCTGCGATACCAGTGGCTGCAGGGGGCCCTGTTAATCATCCTCGACTGTGTGAGGGCCTCACAAAAGCTGCTGCTGTTTAGGAGAAAATGAGAAAAACCTTATTATTAATTTTATGATTATTCTCTTTATCTGAAACAGGATTGAGATAAGATCCTGTTATGATAAAGCTTATAATCAGTGAATGAACATGAGCAAGATAAGTGCTAGAGATCAGCAGCCCAGAGTGACCAATCTTAGTGTTTACCTTGGATTTTAAGAAGAGCTGATGCTTCCAATCTTTAAGGATGGTTTTCTCTTTCATGGAGTACTGGCAGAACTCCAGATATTGTAACTCTCAACATCTTTGCTCAAGAATTC
Source organism: Protopterus annectens (assembly GCF_019279795.1). Lineage (NCBI taxonomy): Eukaryota > Metazoa > Chordata > Ceratodontiformes > Protopteridae > Protopterus > Protopterus annectens. The sequence continues at coordinate 481,627,806 of NC_056746.1, forward strand.
TGGGCAAAGCTACACATGATATCAGAATAAAGGCTCAAAAATCAGGAACTCTTTAAATATTACTATAATTTGCTTGCAAAGCTAATACAATAACATTTTGCATCAACATGCATTTTTTGTACCATAAGAAGAATAAAACTATGATGTCTGAAATTATTGACTGACTGTAATTCTAAATGATTAACCAGCAAATTAAACTTTTTTATAAGGGGCACAGTAAAACTTATGAGGCAAAATCAGAGACATTCTGTGAATCAGGGACAGTGACATGTATACATTACTCTTCAATGAGGTAAATGCAAGTGACTTTCCCCTGTCATTGTTTGATGACTGCTAAACAACAATCACTTATCTGTTGGATTATCACACGTGTTGCACAGTGTATAGTTAATTGCAGAAAGAATTGCAAAACTGTGGCTTATGCTAGTGTGTGTGTGTGTGTGTGTGTGTGTGTGTGTGTGTGTGTGTGTGTGTGTGTGTGTGTGTGTGAGGGTGTGTGTGTTTGTGTGTGTTGCAGTCTAAGAGTAACAAGCTGGCTATACTTAACATTATGCTTGTGGGGGGGGTTGCGGTGTACTTAAGAGTAACAAGCTGGCCACATTTTATTTCACTTGCCATCATAACCATAGACCTTGCACATGATAGCTGCCTATCTTTGGTGATTTGGCAGGAAGAGGATGTGTGTGAAAGTAACTGTTCATTGCTAATGTGGCACTTTGAGTAGCGCTGCCACTTCACAGTGCTTTGCTCAGGTTGAGTTCTTTCCTGTTTTTTTTTTTTCTGAGTGGAGTCTACACGTCCACCCTGCCTGTGTGTGCATCTATCCATCAGTTGTGGTTAACCTCAGCACCTCAAAAATATGCAATAAGTGTTGGGGGGTATGTGCACGTGTGTGTGTGTGTGTGTGTGTGTGTGTGTGTGTGTGTGTGTGTGTGTGTGTGTGTGTGTGTGTGTGTAAAAAATATCATAGATTTTTATTTATGCACATATACAATAACACTTCTGTATACCAGTTAAAATGCAGTTAACAAGTAATTATATTTCAAAAGTAAGACATAAAATGCCTCACAGAACATTCAGACACTTAGAGCTGCTAGGAGTCTAGTGGTCCCCCACACCTCAGAATGTGCAAATGGATTTTGACATGGACTTAATGATAGCTTCTACCCTCAACCCTACCCATCCTAAAACCAGCCCTACTCAGATGTGTGTCAAGAAGGATGCTGAGTGTGGGGGGCTGGGGATTGTGTGCTCATTACTTCTTTAATTCTCATCACAATCAAACCTTAGAGGTATGCACAGGAAGTCATTATAGCTTCTGTTGGGGATGGGGGCAGTGTAGTCAATGTTTGTTTTATTTTTTTCACAGATCTCAGAGGTATACATAGAAGGTTATAACAGCTTATGTAGGGCAGTGTACTCTTTGTAAGCAACAAAGTTGAATTCATTACTGTAGCCATTGTTTTTTTTTTCACTGCTGTCACAATCTCACACCATAAACTTATAGTGGGGGTTGTCTTTTGGCGTTAGAAGTGAGGAGTGAGGAGGCACACTATGTATATAAATGTCTGCTTTCACCCCAATCTAACTTCAAAGGGATGCACAGGCAGTGACTGTCTTTTATTTGGGGGGGGGGGTAAGAAGGCAGGCAGTATTCCCAGAGAGGATTTGTGTATCCTTACAACAACTTTGTTTGTTTATTGTGAGCTACTATTTATCAGCTTTGAACATGAAGCCTTGGGCACAACTTATGTCTTCCTTGAAAGAAAATAATATGCCTAATTTTCTTATTTTACTCATACTTTTTGTTCAGGCCACCATTGGATTAAAATGTCAGGAAAATGTTCTAAAATGCATCCCAGAGCATCTATAACTCTGTGGCTTCTAGGAATCTCAGCTTAACTGAATTATTTCCTGAACAGTTATTACTGTGCTATGTTGGTCAATAAAGATGTGGTTAAAGGATGCAAGGAAAACTAAAATTGAACAGCAGCATTGAATTTCTTTCCTTAATCATAGTTTCCAGTCAAGCTATCACTGGATGAAAAGATTGTGTAAAAAGAAAAAAAAATAAAATGCATTTCAGACCATATAGAAAATTACAGCTTCTTGAAAAAGCTGAGGAGTAAGGCAAACTATGAGAAAAGGGAGAAAAAAGGTAATGTACTTAGTGTGGAAAGGCCAAGAAGTGTGGGGTGGTGGACAGAGGGGAGCACCGGAGCCTGCAGGCATACTTCTCAACCTCTTAGCACAAGAAATCTGGACAAAGGCCCAAAAATAAGAACACATTTTAAATATTGCTCTTATACACTTAGAACATTGCTAGAATAAGAGATATTGTCTTAGCATGCATTTTCTGAAGAATATAAAGTCTGAAACTCAAATGCATGTCATTATTTTGTGACTTAAAGCCTCAATGATTTGCCATAAAAAACATGAATTTTATGAGAAACAGACCAAAAATCTGAGGCAAAATCTGGACAATTAAGAGGTACGCCTGCAGGATGTGTGTGTTTCTCGTGGGGTGCAGTAGGCAGTGTTTAGGGTAGCATTTCACTTAAGCCCAGCTCTGTACATAGAGTTGCTGCAATGTATCACTGTTGCAACTAAATTCCAGTAACTGTGAATTTCCCTATGTGAGGTGGGCCAACATAGTGTGGTACACAGGCCTCTCACAATGTAAGACCATTGTAGCTACAGTTCAATCGATGCATACTACTTCTAAAACTGCAGTATGAGCTAAAAAGTTGCTTAGAAGGGGTGATAGTGACAGAGTGATACTTGCACTGGAAGTGTCTAGAAATCCCCCAAAATACCAACACTGGCCCTGCTAATTGATATTTACAAATCAATGTCATTGTTTTATGATCGTGATATTAGTGTAGACAGTAAACATTGCTCTGGGGAACTCATCCTGTCCCTTGAGACTCATTACTAACATTTTCTGTGCTTGTCAAAGGTACATATTTTGTGGTACCATAGGATAGAGCACCAGAGTCTTTGGCATGGCTAACCCTGAGCACAAGGGTCTTGCCTGTGTCTTTGATGTGCCCAGGGTACCTGCTATACTACTAGATATGTCCATCTGTAACAACCATGGATTATCCCTGACTTGCTTGAAAATACTACCCTGGCATTTTTCAGGGAAGCCGGACAAAATGACAGTTTCAGATTACATTTGGTGGTAGCAACTCCCCCATTGATTTTCTATAATTCAACATGCTGGCAACAATAGAATCAAAGCTGTGGTGCTGGACTGTTTTTGACAACACTTGTGTTTGATTTAGGTATGTAATGGGAGTCCAAGCTCCTCTGAGTATTCTATTGGTACAAGAAGAAGCTATAGGTTCCTACTTATCTGTCATTTGCAAAGTTGCATTAGAGTGCTCATTTAGGACATTAGAGATTTCCTATTTGACTCTTTGTTGGGCTGTCCAAATTGTCTGATTCTGGGTGATTTCTGTGTTTCAGATGACAAGGAGTCCAATGTCCTGACTCACAAGTTCCCCTGTATTATGAATAGTTTCAGTTCCATTCAGGTAGGTCCCCGTGTTATCCATCTTTTAGAACATACTTTAAACTTACTGTTCAAAGAGGTGTAACTTCTGACTTTGTCCTAGAAACATTCTCTTTTTTAGATAACAATCTTGTCCATTTTACAGTGACCCCCCCCCCCCAGTTACAGTCCCCCACCCTTAATTTGGATCTGTTGTTATGAAAAATATGAGTGCTATAATAGTTGATCTGCTTATTTTTACATTCCTCTGGTTTCCTTTAGAGTCCAGGCCATAAAGCCTAGATAAGCTCACAGACTATAGACTGCGACACTTTTATTCCACCTACCTACCCTAGTTCATATATGTCCTGTTCACCTGACTCTACATAAGTCCGGGATTGATGCTATGCTTTGCAGACTTAGGAGACTGGCATAAAGGGTCAAGTGCAGAAATACATGGGTATTGTTAAGCCAGTATTCATAAAATCACAGCTCAGAAAAATATCTTTCATTGAGTTTCAATCTATACTGTACTGTACTGGAGTGGTAGGAGTGTCAAATTTGCCTCATTGCAGGACCTGTGTTAGTTAGTTAATTAATTGATTAATTCATTCATTTATTTGTTTATTTATTTGGGGATGTGTGTATGTATTTATTTGCTGACTGGGTTACTGCTGTCAGGTCAGTGTTTTCTTTTCAGGGAAGACCTGAGGTGGTATTCATACTGACTAGGAGAAATTTGGCCAGAGTACCAGGGCAACTCTCCTACTCTTTTTTTCAATAAATGCCATGAAAACGTTTACATCCACCTGAGCAACCACTAACTCAGATAGCTAGGGCTTCCGTTTAATATCCCATCTGAAGGATGGCATACTCAGGAGTGGAGAATCCCCCTTATACTGTACTGCAGTGGCAGTAAATTAATTCAATTATATGATGGCGGAATAAAAGTCAGGGGTTGGGGGTTGGTATAATGGTTAAGACTGTACAGGATTTGATTCTTACCTTTATAAGGGAAAACAAAATCACTTCTTTCAGTAGCCCAGCTAGCTCTCTCAGTAGAGCATATCAAGTCTTAATCTCAGGGTTGTGGGTTTGAGCCCCATGTTTGGCAACAGCCTATTGTTTATCTTGCCTTTAAATCATTGTAATCAACCCTAATACTTTAAAATGCCTTGTCAAGGTATTTTTTTAAGTTGTTTTGTTATAGAATTACACTTGCAAGCAATCTTTCTTGATGTTATTACATTAAGAGGTTAGCAGTGCCCTGTACAGACACAAACACCCAGAAAGCAAAATTTACCTGTAAAACTTCCCTTAGAATTGAAACCTGTAACTTGGTGTGGCTAAAACAAAATTATTTCATGGAGACAAGCTTAGAACAGCTAGTTTGCATATTAAATAGTATTACTGTTAAATCTTAGCACAATCTAACCTAGTATAGTGCCAACCCCCTGAGACTACCCAAGGAGACCTCTGTATAACACAATCCATGACCTACAATATCTGGACAACATGGCTATGCAATTTCCAAATGTCTCCATGGCCATCTTAGTAGATATGGGCATCCTGAGACAGTGTAGCAGTTGTCTTATGTTCACAGGCAACCATTTAATCTTTAAAGAAACAAATACAGTATGTGAGAAATGCACATGCACAGTTTCAATGGAGGCAAAAATCCAACATAAAAACAAGGTAGTCAAGATCACATATACTACATCCACCACATACATAGGCCAACCTATGCTGAAGCACTAAAAAGTAATCTTCCCAAACCTCAAAGACCTCCTAAGCCTATTAATGTAAAGCCTATCCTCTATAATCTCTAAAGCACTCACCAAAGCACCAGACACTACATATTTACCCACACCCAGTGGACCCCGAAGAGCAAAGCCCATAAAGCAAGCCAACAAATTACCCAGAACTCTTGTCATAGGGAACTCCATTGTACTTCACACAGATGCCCCGCCCACCAGACTGAACAAGGAGAAGATAATGCTTACCTGGAGCCAGGATCTGCCAAGTTATACATCACTCAAGCCACTACTCCACAGGTACCAATATGAATTCTGTCATAGCCCATGTATCTAGTAATTACCGGAGATGGGCTTCCCTGGACTGTATGAAGACAGACATTGTTGCTCTCACTGAATGTGTGTCTCAAGCAGGTATGTGCCTTGCATTGAGCAGCATTCTTCCTTCACTATGGATGATGTTACAGTATGAACAAAAGATGATTGGCTTCAATAATTGTCTAAGTTTCAGATGTCTTTACAGGGTGATTCAGTATTTACTTGCATGGGGGGACATGTTTAACAAATCATGTTGCTTTGCAAAGGATGGTCTTCAACTGTCTCCTCTAGGCTTCCGAATATTGGCCAAAACTTTATCCATCCACTTAGAGCCTTTACTAAACACCCAACCAAGTAACAAAAACTAAGAAATCACAAAGCAGGCTGGTGTTACAAGAAACAAGAATAAAATTATTCTTAAGCACTTTCGTCACAGATTACAGTTGACTTCTTCTTGAAGAAGTCAACTGTAATCTGTGACGAAAGCGCTTAAGAATAATTTTATCCTTGTTTCTTGTAACACCAGCCTGCTTTGTGATTTCTCACTTAGAGCCTTTCTTAGGTAATGCCAACTTGACAAACCTACAAGCACAGCAAATAAAACCCAAAGAAACCTAAAGGTGTTACTCTTCAACACTAGGAGCCTAAACAAGAAACTCCACACCCTACAATCTCTCCTCACTCTGGAGAATATAGACAATGGTGCCATTACCAAGACATGGTTTAAATCCATAGAAAGTACTCCAGCAGTGCAAGGCTTCAGTGCCTTCCACACATGTATACCATCAGCTGCACAGACAGGGACAAAAGGTAGAGGGCTCTCAAACTATATTAGAAACAAGCATGTCGATACATTGGTTAAACAGGATGATGCCCTGAAATTTGTCCATGTGAAAAGACAAAGGACCAGATTCAATAAAGCCTTCAATAAGTGTACGCTAAGTGTACACAAAATGTATCCAAAAACATTCTTATCACGTCACTCAGAAAGATTACAAATAAGTGCACATGTAGTCTACACTTTGTGGTAACCTTTATGAATCCCTATAAATATTTAAAGCTGCAAGAATATCAGTAGGAAAACTAAAATTAGGGGAAAGAAGGTGTGAGTTATGTCTGTGTTATCTGTTCACTTGGAACAATGTACACTTAGTGGAGGCTTTATTGAATCTGGCCCAAAGTCATACCATATCCTAGCAAGCTGTAGGTCACCTTCCATGTTCATAGAATCCCATAGCTCGTACCTACACCTACTGGTGACACTCACCATTAAGCCAAATACCTATCCACGGGAGACTTTAACTACCCTCTTTAGAGTGGGAAACATACTTTGCTTATATTCATACACAATAATTCCTGTACTTTATTAACACAAATACCCCTGACAATATGGAGTGCACATGCACCAGAAGTTCAGACATGCTCACCAAAGCTGTCTCCTTCAAAATAAAAATCAACTCAGTAACCCAAGCAAGCCCTGTAACAGTTAGAAACTATTCAAAAGCAAACTACACCCTATTAAGCAACAGTTTGTCAAAATTCAGTGCCCCTCCCAACCCTGAGTTCAGAGCAACCTATGTGGAATTGTTCACAAGAGCCCTGTTCAACCACGTAAATGGCTGTATAGAGCCTGCTGTACCTACTAAAATTAACCCCAAAACAAACCACACGGATGGAATCCTAACCTTAATAGAGTATATAACAAAAGGAAAAAAGTCATGGCTAAAATCAGGAAGAGCAACTCCCTTAATGATAGCAGCTCTCTAATTAAACTAAACAGGAAACTAAGAGTCCAGTATGGCCAATTACAAGGTCAGGATAGACTCACAAGGTAAAGACAACCACAAGACCTTCTACAGATATGTCCAAAACCTCAAAGGCAGCACACATCAGTGTACCAAACTGGTGGTCAATGGTGCCACCTTCACTGAGCAGGGTGACATAGCACATTTGCTGGTTGACAAATTCAGCTCAGACTTCATCCCCACTCCTACCCACCTCCTCCCCATGAAATATCTACTAGGATACCCGCCAACTATTAAAAGGGAGCAGGTCCTGGAGGCACTCACTAAGGCCAAAAAGACAGCCTCAGTGGGCCAAGACAACATCACGGGATGCCTCCTTAATAGTTCGGAACAGGACCTATCAGGACCACTTGAGTCACTTTTCAACTATAGCATCATAACAGGCTTTGTACCATAGGAATAGAGGACTAAAACGGTTATCCTACATCACAAGAGTGGGCCATCTACCGACCTCGGAAACTACAGACCTATTAGTCTGACTAGTGTTATATGCAAAGCCATGGAACAAGCTATCATGAAAATAATAAGCAAAGACATAAGCAACCTTCAGAAACTGGACCCAACCCAGTTTGTCTTTGTCAAGGGAAGGTCATGCCTACTAAACCTGGTGGACTTCTTTGAGAAGGTCACCAAGGCAATAGATGAGGGGAAACAGTGCATACCATCTACCTGGACCTGGGTAAGTCATTCAATACAAAATCCCACTTGGGTATAGTTGACAAACTCACCAAACTGGGCACAAACCCCTTCATATCAAACAGGAGTGACACCTGGCTCACAGACAGGACCCAGGAAGTCAGTATTGGTGATACTGGTCACCAACTGAGTTCCACAGGGCTATGTGCAGAGACCTCTCCTATATAGAATCTACTTATTAGTGGCAAAGGCTAATGTTAAGGGCCTTTGGCTGATCAAGTTCACAGATTACTACAAATTGGGAGCTATCATAGATTCCCCAATATACAAGTATATTACAAGAGTGTCTAACACAGACAAATGACTGGTGCCAAAGTCATGGACTAAAATTCAATGCCAAGAAATGCATTATAGTGCCTTTTGGGAAAACTGCCACTCAGGCTAATTATACTGCATCAATAAGACACCCATAAGAGTTGAAACGGTAGTCAGGGGATCTGGGAACATATGATGACAGTTATCTGGCCTTTGACCAACATGAGGCCAAGATAGTAAGAAAATTAGTCTATGTCACCCAGCTAATAAGTAAGAGTATGGCATCTGGGTCCAAGGAAGTCATAGTGCCACTTTATTCGGCCCTTGTCAGACCTATCATTGAGTATAATGCTCCCTTCGGCATGCACCTCTCCAGGCAGATGCAGCAGTTGGAGCACCCACAAACATTCCTTACCAGGACAAACACATTGTCCTATATGGATCACCTTAAAGTCCTATCTCTATACTCTGTGTCCTACAGGTTACTGAGAGCCAATCTATGCCTGGCATACAAAGCATCCTAGAATCCAGCTCTGCTGGACTGTTGGCACATCTGCAAAATGAATAGCATCAGAACCACTAGATCCAAGGATTTAAATTTTGCTTGTGACTTAAATAAGACATGTTGGCAAGATAGATATGGGTCTCAGGGGATCCCTATGCTCTGGAACAGATCCCCCCCCCATCCATGTGAAGCAGAGTCCATCCCTAACCCTATTTTAGCATAACCTTGACCAATGCATGACAAATTCACCCCAAGATCTGCCCCCCATACCTCTGATTGTTTGGGCACTGCTTGTCTGCCTCTGTGTAATACACACCCCCACATAGCCTCTAGAAACATCCTAACTAACATACCCCCTCCTAATAAATGCCCATGAAATATAAAGACACAATTGGGTTGGACTGGATTGCTTGGCTTATAAAAGCCCTGGTGGTTGTTAACATAGCATATACAGTACAGTTTCGATTATCCAAACTAACTGGGACCTAGGGTAGTTTGGATAATCAAACATATAAATGAACAGGGTAAAAAACTTTTAAAAATGTTTTTGATGAAGATTAAACAAGAAATATAAAACAAATTTACTATAAGTACAAAACAGTTCAGTATATTATTGTAGTAAGATATTTATTATGAAATTACAGCATAAGATATACCGAACAGGGCACAACTACATATAATCCACTATAAAAAATAATCATGAATTGTTTTTAGAACCATATTCAATGTAGTCTTTTCTTGGCAGCTAAATCATACATTTTCTTCAAAGACAGAAATTGCATAGGACAGCTTTCTTCTTGCCGTTCATACCAAGACATTGTAGCTTCCAATGCTGTAAAAGCCTCTTCATGACTTGGTCCACTTTTTCTGTTTTCTTCACCATCTCCAACATCTTCATCATCAGTCACTCCCTTTTGTTCTTCTTGCACAAATGACAAAATGTTATCATCATTCAAAATTTAAAAGTCAGGATCGTTGTCGTTTTCTAACCACATCTGTGCATCATCTTTGTCACAGTCGAAAAATCCCTGAATTGTGTAGAACATGTCCACAATTTTGTTTAGGTCCTCATTGGCATCACATCAGTTTTCTCATTTTCTTCTCTTTCATCCAGCAATCTATCCCAAGCCATTTTTACATTATGTTGTGAGAACATGTTTCAAGCATCAGCCACCATATAACAACAATCTTTAAGATTAAAAAGGCCACCAAACTTTCCTCATCTTCCTCCAATAATAAACGATGTAGGACTCGCTTCTTGTACACCTTTTTAAGCTTTTCTATAACACCTTGATCCATTGGTTGAAGCAACACTGTTACATTTGGAGGTGAAAGAATCACTTCAAAATTTTCATCAACTGCATTCAATTTCTCCACTCCTGGATGTGATGGTGCATTATCCAGCAGAATAAGTACTTTTCCGGTTTTCTTTTCTTTCTCTCTGAACTTGTTGGCATTTGGGATGAATTTATTTGCATAACAATTGAGAAATATTTCACAATTCATCCAAGCACTCTTCTGTACTCTGTAGCACAGTGGGAGTCATGTCACATTTATGAAACATCAGGGTTTTTTGGCTTTGCCGATCATTAGTGGGAGTAAGAGATGGCTTCCAGTTGCATTTGCGGTTACTATAATTGTTACTCTTTCTCTGCTAACTTTAAAACCAAGGGCCGCTGTTTCTCACCTAGATGCAAATGACTTATGGGGCAATGATTTCCAGTATAAACCAGTTTCATCGGCATTATACATGTCATTGAGTGAATAGCCTTCTTTTTCCAACAGAGCTAAGAATGTTTCTTTAAATTTTTTATTCTAAATTTTAAATTCTTTAAAGCCAGTGCTGGGCTTAAAATCAGATGGACTATCAAGCTTATTATTTAATTCAAGTGCCTTTTCATACAATAGCAGATGAGAGATAAGTTTCCATTTGGTTCTTCATTACACATACCATAAATACATAGCTTCTTCTAATTTTTTGTCTTTTGGGTTTTTCATGTTTTTCTTCTTTTTTGGCCTATCTTCACTGTCCAAATTCGATGCAAATTTCAAAATGATATCGTTTTTACTTTTGATTTCAGAGCTTGTAGCCTTTCCAACATTGAAAATCTTTGCAAGAGATGATCCAGTTTCACCCTTTTCTAGTTTATTGATCATCTGAATTTTTGTTTCAATAGGAAAAATATCATTGTTCCTTTTTCTGGTAGATGACATATTCACACACAAAAATACACCTGTAACAAAAATAATAGAACTGAATATGGTATGCCCATGTAGGCAACCCCGCTCCTCTGCACCAGCGAACAATCATGTCCTCTAGATGACTCATCATCAAAAAGTGCATCCGCCACTCACTTACGGCGTACTTTTTATTTAGACATTACCTCCCTTTGCATATAGGCTCACTCAACAGCTAAATCCTAGCTAAGTTGTGCATCATGTATATGATCATCGTTTGGTCAAATTACAGTAGGAAGTGAGAGAGCTTAAAATTCTTGGAAGTGCCAAAAGCCCTATTTTTCAGTGCTACACCTCCCATCTATCTAAACTACAGAACACTCGAATTCCTGCAGTAAACACAGTCAAGTGGGTACCACACTTCAAAGTAATACCAGATGCAACTATAAACATCTTGCTATACAATTAGACAATATTAATCTAATGTCATTTTAATTTAAGACAGCTGTCAGAGGTAGACAACATATGTTTCAACTGATTAGCAAACATTCCCAAGTCATACATACATATGGCAGTCAAAATGATACAAGGTAGATTGTCATGAAGCAAAGCACTACACCACCCTGTCTCCAAGACCCCATTCTTCCCCTCTGATTAGCTTCGCCCATCTCCCATCCAAATACCCCATATATGAGAATGGTTTCTGCTAAGGTTCCCCAGCCTCATTAAGGGGCACTCTTACAAACATTTAACAGAGGCTTGCATATCTGTTACTATTGATTATTACCTTCAAAACACTGCAAAAATTCATTTTCCATGTCCTATACTGGCCGGTTAAATCTATAAGACAAGTTTAACTAAGCTGCTTTATTGCAGTCGCTGGATTTGAATGAACAAGTTTGTTGTCATCACTGTTCACAGCTACTGCAGTCTACTGCCACTCCTCCCCCTGCTTACATCACATTCTTGGTTTTGCTTTGAGGACATAGAGGAAGATGCAAACCCTTGTTGTTTACTATAAAATCAAACAGAGATTCATCTATTACATGTGATAGCAAGGTGGCAACTACACTGGGCCTATTGAAATTTTGGGACTTATTTACAGAAAGGAGTAAATTTTAAGGTAAATAAAAAATAACTGCAATTACTGCCATAGTAGAATGCTTTGGGCATGCTTATTGAAGTATAAAATCCAGTATTATAAAGTATTATAGTACATTGTTTTTAAGTGCTCTTATGGCTTTGTACTTTGGAAGGTTGTGTTTGGATAATTGATCTTTCAAATAATTGATGCTATACCGTACCTATGAACCTATGAATTCATAGCCTTCTGATCTTCAAGCACCAAAGGAAAAGTGGATTACCTGTTGTGCCACTCAGACTGCTAAAACCCCTCCTTGAGTTTTGCTAAATTAAAAGTCAACGAATTATGTTTGTCAGTCTGTGTTTCAATGTAGAGTGACTCAGTGGGCTCATATAGACCCTCCGGTGTAAATGTCTTACATTCATTAAACTTAAACTTGCTGAATACTAGCTTCTACCAAACAGTGATATCTCATCACAAGGTAACCTTCCTGTTTCAAGCACTCTCTACTGCAACTGGCCAATTGGCCATGCTCTTTTAGGCGGTCAACATGTTGTGAAATCTAATCTGCCTAGCCATAGAAACAGCCTTTTTATCCTAAAGAATATGGATTGGACATTCGGTTATTTGCAGAAATCTGCCTGGTTCCATAGTACAATGTGATGGAGCCCTGACTGTGACTCAGGTGATACTGGTTATATATCACCTTTAAAATTTTTAGGCCTGCATGGCCTGGGTTACTAAACCTGAAAGAACTATTGGTTCCATACAGTCCTGTCAGAACCCTGTGCTATGTCTCTGAAGTTATTGGTGGTTTTTAGGGACTCCAACTGGTCATTGCCCCTTTTCTTTTCAGGTACTGCACCTCTGGAATCTTCTCCATAGGTTCATAGGTAGATACTAGGCTATCTGCCCTAGGGCATTTTTAAGCCTAGCCAGAGTGTATTTGGCTTCCGCCTCCCTATTAGATTAGCCTACTGTGCCTCTGTAAAGTAGGCCACAGAAGGTACCCTTTTAAGATTAGTTTACTGTGCCTCTGCAGAGATTGCAGGAGTCTCCCATGCTTGCTAGCTTTAAGAGATCCCTCAAAATGTACCTGTTTCACCTTACTTATGATCTCTCTTCACTTTAATTCTTTTTTTTTCTAGATCTAATTTTAGCTACAGAGCTTTCAAAAGTATTGATAATTTTATGTTTTATAGTATTGTGGTCTATACCTAGTGGGTTATACATCATCTTTGAGTCTGGTAATTACAGTAAAACAAAGATCTGTGTAACTAACAAACATTTAAAAAAAATTGTGGTTGCCTTTATGTCTCACCACTTAGCACTGACACAAATACAGCATATTTATTTCAGTTTACTATGAAATGACTACTTCCTGAAAGCCAACAAGCTGAAAGGCCAAACAAAAAATGTCTGAAGTACAGAAGGGTGAAAAAAATTAATATTCATTGTTTCTTGCAGGGGTTAAGCCCCCTGTATGCCCAGATGTGAGGGCAAGCCCTGAGCTTACTGTACATATGCCAACTCCGTGTTCACAGCAACTAGAAGAAGGGAGAAATATCCCAAAAACAAGTGAATCTTTGCTGGCGCACACATAGAAACCACAATAGCAATGATTTTCTATGGGAAAAAGCAATTGGCATTATGCTTTTCTTTTTTTTTTCTACTCCAAATGAATTATTTTAATTTAAAATGTGACATCCTGTGAAATAATACTGTCCTCTCTGTCTTTTTGTCACGAAGGCAAGAATACAGTGCAATCAAATTATGTACTATGCAGATGTCACTGTATTCATTGGCATCTGCAGTGCATCTTAAATCTCTTCTGCTGACCTACTGACTTATACCAGCATGGAGAGAGAGACCAATTAGCATGTGGCATGCAATGGAGTTATTAAAAAAAACCAAGATGTTGTGCAGTAGCAGGGCAGCATGGCTTAGTTATAAGTTATTTATAATTTATATTTTTAACCACGGGGGGGGGGGTTAGCTTGATTGGTTTAGCTGCACCTTCTTGACTTAAAAGTGACTTCCTCACAAGGGTAATATATGAATTACCCTCTCCCTGCCATGGTAAGCAGAACTACAGTATGACTTACTTTAAACGGTGGTATTGGTTTGGGAATATGGATTCATGCTGAAAGCAGTTTGTCTCATTGACAACAGCATGACAGCTTTACCAGTGAACATATGGTGTTGCTGTTTCTCGACTGTTGTGCAGCCGTAGAGATGGTATAAATAAATTACAGGGTGGGGGGGTTCCCCCAAAAAAGGGCTGGAGGGAGAATTACCCCCCCCCCCCACAACAAAAAAGCTTAAAACTGTGTTGCTGAAAGTGGCTTTCTACAATTTCTTTCTTGCTGTATTGTCCATCAGACAAAAGACTTTTACCAAATAATCATGAATCCATTTCTTTAACTTGTGATTGGTTTACTCATAACAGAGTATGTTATTCATTCCGCAGTGCTTGACAGTGGCATAACGTTTTAACTTCTGAGTGTTAGTCGAACTCCATTTTACATTCATTGTATTTTATTTTATATGCGTAAGAATCTAGGGGACACTACTTTTGTTCTTTTATGAATTTATAAAATCTCTTCAAGTAATAATGTCTAGATTTTAGTTTCTGCTTTAGTTCTTGGGAAGATTTTTAAGACCATTTTGGTAGTAACTTTAGAAAGGCTCTGAATTACTGCATAGTTATTATTATTTTTTGTAATTTAGTGCAATAGCTGCTACGGTTATTTATTTTTTTTTTTTAATTTTGACACTTGTAACAGATTTTCAGTATATAACAAATGAGGGAAACTGAATTGTAAAAAGATTGATGGAGCAGATATTTTCTTCCATCCCTGAAGGAAAGGTGAATATGAATCCACAGTGTGGTTACAAAACTTCAGCAACAGATTTTGTGTCTGGCATTGTTTCCAAAGCACTCTGCATTTTTCTTCTGCTTTAATGATAAAAAAACTCCCATAGGAATGACAGCTGAAGTCCATATGTCTGCAAACTGATCCACACTTAGTGATACACAAGCCTTGCATTTAATGTGTACCTATGTGCTTAGCTGTTGAGTTTTTCTAATTGCTGCAAGAGGAACAAACTGCAAAAAATACATTGAACTTTTCTTTTTGAGATGATACTTTCTGGGCATGAAGTACAAATATTCTCCTTAAATTTGCAATTACAAATGAGTCCTACAGTTAGTACAACAGTCTTGATTAGCATAAACAAATGACAGCTGGTTGACAGGACTTTTTTGTTTTTTGTAGGTATGATTCGTACCTAAGTCAGCATGCAGTTAATTTTAAAAGCAAACACAGACTAGAAATGGAGCACTCCTAATGATGAAAAATAAGCTTAATTGACTTAATGGAGCAAAGAGAAGAAAAACATACTCAATAGAAAGAAATGTAATGACACAGACGTTAGGAAATACCTTCTCCTGCATGCTTCATACAGTTTGTTTGCTACAGATGGCAAGTTCGAAGTGCATGTCAGGTGCAACCTGAAGCCAGCAACAGTCACTGAACAATAACAATACAGTGCACTAACCTATGTTTACAGAATATTACTGAATGCCTCTAAAACTACACAAATTGCAAAGTGAAAACTGACATCCCTGATAGATGGCAAATTCTTTGAGGTCTCTGTTGAGGCCCAGAGTTTGTGTTACATTCAGCTCTGAATATCCTGTTTGCAGAGTATAAAGTTCTAAAAACTGCAAGTATTTATTTAGCATACTATACGAGCAGGTGCACACATGCAGTAAAATATGTTATTTTTATCAGCTGATGCCTAGTTATTTGATACTATTAAATAAAAAGTAAACAAGAAAAAATGTTTCTGGGTAGCACAGTGGTGCAGGGGTTAATGTTGTGGCCTCACAGTGCTTGGATTTAGGGTCCTGCTACTGGTTAGAGTTCGCTCTGTGGAAAGTATGCATGTTGTCTTTGTGTTCCTATGGGTTTCCAAAGGGTATTCCTGTTTCCTCCCATATCTTAAAAACTTACTGGTAGTTGAACTGGTAACCCTGCAAACTGCCAACAGGTTTGTTTGCCCTGAGATGAAGTGGAATTCCATATAGGATTAGTTCATGTGTTTGGGTGTCCTGAGATGAACTGGTATCTCATCCAGGATTAGTTTCTTTGTTTATTTATCTTCACTTGTTATCCAAGATAGAGCAACTGGGCTCAGAGCCCCTTTCCAGTGGAGGCCTGTGGAGAAAAGCTCTACAAGCAAAGTACAATAAAATAAAATATGAGACAATGAATATACTCATTAAAAATATTTCATGACATACATAACTCCTACTTGAAAATTTAAATTCAGTCTTATATATGCAATATTTACAGACGGTAAACTATTATCAAATATATAAACGTACAGTATGAGTTACTGGAAACAATGGTGTGCTATGACTGATGATATAGGCAATGATAGTGAAATGCCTTTTTGTATGTACTATGTATTACAGATGTAAGAAAAAAATGAAAAAATAAAATAGCTGAAAAAAATTAGCAGAAGAAGCTTGTGAACAGATATAAAAGACATATCTGAATACACAGATTAGTAATCAAGACAATATGTAATAAAGTAGGCAGATTCATATAAAATTGGAAGTATAAGAATGCAGTAATATGGTTAGTTTTAAATGTCAGGTTTTAAAAGACTATGCATTTAATTCGCAGTAGACAATTATGTTTGGCACACAAGTAATTCCATATCACTGTAAAACATGTTCTTAATTTATGCACAAACATGTTTAGGTAAATTCTAGACACTTCATAGGGGATAATGCATAAAAATAGTTGCAAGTATAGAAAACTTCTGGAAGAACCTCATGTTGATCAGAAATGAATGTAGGAATGGTTAAGAAGAGGTAAATTCAAACCAAGAGATGAAAGGACAGTAGGCTACATACACGCTAGTTTACAAAGTCCATTGAACAAGTGGGAGAAACAGACAAATGTATGTTTTTGTAAAACAGAACTGGAAACAGTCGCAGACGTCATTGCTGGTTGTGACATACTAATGGCAGAAGGACTGTATACTGAAAGGCATAATAATGTGACAAGACTGTTGCACTGGGGTGCACTGGGGATTGTGCAAACATTATTGGACTGAAGTGGATGAAAAACACTGGAAACATGAGCCACAAAGTATCATAGAAAATGATGAAATTTACTTCACATGGGATCACCCATTACCAACAGTTCAAAAGAAAGATGCTATAAAACCGGATATAGCGGTCAATGAAAAGAAGACAAAAGTAGCACTGATCATTGAAATCGCCACACCCAGTGACTACAGTGTCTGCATACAGAGAGACACAAAGTCATAAAATATCAGGATCTGCAGGCGGAAACAAGAGCCATGTGGAAGAAAGATGCCAAAACAGTTCCAATAGGAGGAACGGATCTTACAAAAAAGAATCTACAATCGTATTTAGATATGTTACCAGTACATGTAGCCCAATATGAATTGCAGAAGGGATCATTACTGGGCACATTGCGGGTGCTGCAAAGAGCACTTTTGGCTGACATCAAAGATTGAAACAATACTAATTTCATGAACTTTATTCGTACTTTGACTTAGGAATGGGGTCCATTCCCATCACGGTATTAAATACCCAAAAGACTTGGAGAAAAAAGGGATAATGTTCCATATTTTTTGCTATGCATACAAAGTAAAGTTAGTCTCCAAAATGACTATTAGATCTTTTAATATTTGATATATTTTGATTTTGAGAACTAAAGGGCCTTATTGAATTATGCATTTATACAAGTCTTGTAATGGATGGACACTTTTCTAGTTTGAACTTATCAGTTATGCATTACATATAAATTATAGATTTTGAGAGCATTTTGAAATTCTAACCATTTAAACTTGTTTAGAGCTAAATGGTGATTAGCCACTAGTTTGGCCACTTCATTGTAAAATGGTTTTACTTTATTAAGTTTAAATTTATGAATGTTTGTACGGCAGAAGATGCATACAGTAAGCCTGATAGCAGGTATGCATGAGCAGTTGTTATTTATGAAGAATTTAGCAGTTATAGTTTTGCTTTATACAAGTCGAGTTTGTATGTGGTTTTACTTACTATATAGTCAATTTGGTAGTCAAATGTTAAATACCATTCTATAATGACTATTAATAGTTTTGTTTGGCAAATCTTGCTGTATAAGCATATGACAAGAAGACTTAATATTTACGGCCATTGATTTCTTATGGACTGTATCAGGCTCAAAGAAGATTAATTTGTTTTGCTTTGTTTTAGCATTAAGTAGTACTAGAAATGGCTAGAGCAGAGTCTCTAATGTATTGAAAGAGTGTTGTATAACTGTATGAAGTTCATTTAGAGTAGACCTTGATGTCCATTGGCTGCATGGTTTGGATCTGTCTGCCCACTGACCAGTAGGATAGAGTGGGAATTGTAAGATGAATAAATGAAAAATGATTTTGCAAAACAGAAAGTTCCAAACTTACATCAGCGTAAATATGTAAAAATAATATTTAGAAATAATAATTGTCAGTGACAGGTGAATTTAGATCAACATATTCCATTCTAATTCAAGTTATTCTGCTGTAGTTTATGACATTGGCTGTAGTTAATAGATTACTATCGTAATTTGAGGTGGAATTCTGGGAGGAAATACACAATGAGCAAAGTCCAAATACTAAACTGTACAAGATGCATATAAAAGTGATACAGAGACCACTGTACAGTTTCATAAACCTGAAGATATGATAGTGTGTACATTCAAAAAAGCATCTTGTGAAAAGCAGTAGTAATGATATATGTTCATAATGAAAGTACAGTCACAGATCAGTGAACAGGTGTATAGTGTGATATAGACAGAAGGATACATTGTATACAAACCCATTTATTATGATAATGTACAGGTGTACAGCAATGCAGCAAATATCTGCTATATAAAATGCAGAGAGACAGAGTCCTGAGAGACTCAAACCCAGAAACTTGAAATCCAGCATCCTCAAGAGAGCTCATGGGACATGGGTTGAGCTTCTGAAAGAGCTCATCTGCAGGATTCTTGTGCAAATGATGGTCTAGGGGTATTCGAAACAGGTACTGGTGATGCTCTTCTACCAAAGCAAAATAAGCAGTAGCCCATGGATTTATAGACATGTGAGCCCAACAAAAATGGCGACAGTCCTGAAGTCAAGGCTCATGAGGTTCCTGGAACAGAAGGCACTGCTTAACAAACTCCACCATTAATTCATAGTAGGAAGAACCTGTCAGATGTACCTCACCCAGTTGTTTGATTGTCTTACTGGGAAGGGGAACAGAGACATCTCAATAAGCATAATCTGTAGTAACTTCATTAAAGCCTCTGACTCAGGTCCTCACAACACATTACTTGCAAAAATCAGGGGCAGAACGGGGCAGTAAAAGTTGCAGGTTGGTGAAGAAGTGGTTAGTGGGCATAGAGTAGAAAACTGCCCATAACGGTGGAGTTATCCAGATTAAAAAAGTTATGTTTTTCTCCATAGGTATGACTCCCATTGCCAAGCCCAATTTTGCGTGTTTACCTCTGACTTCACAAATAGCATAGAAAATTACAGTGTCTGCAAATAGCATTGATGCTGTAGTATCTGAAGAGGATGTAAATCTGGTAAGATAGCAAAGGAGTCTAAATGCATGGTCCAGGAGGGCAAAGCTCTGTTCCAGACCTTCATTCGGGTCTACTTCTCCTGATCGAAAACTCACTTTTTCGAAAACGAGAAGTAGACCCTCAGTTACGAGAAAGTGCACTTCAACGAAAGTGCACTTTCACGAATAACCGTTCAACGAACCGATAAACAACAGTAAAACATTGTTTTTGCAGGGGGCAACTCCGAGATCTCACTACAGTGGGGAAACACGTAAATTCCCTTTCCCCACTGTAATGTGTCTCGGCACCTGTGTTACGTAACGGTTCATTGAACCGTTCTTTGTGAAAGTGTACTTTTGCGTAACTGAGGGTCTACTTCTCGTTTTCTAAAAAGTGAGTTTTCGATCAGGAGAAGTAGACCCCCTTCATTCATACCAAAGGGTTCCAGTCTAAGGAAAACTGATTTAAAAATGTCATGTATTTTCTTTTTCACCTCTTTTTATTTCCTACCACTAACATATTTGTTCTGCAAACAGTGTGTAATTAGGTATTAATGACTCTTGTCTATTGTGTGCTCTTGAGAAAAGACTGCAAAGTTATAAAGGGTGGGTTGGAGTTATAAGATAATTAAAAACAATTGTACATATTTTTAGAAATGTTTAGTTATGCATAGTTTTCTTACAGAAGTGTATTAATCATGCCATGTGATTTTAAATGTATTTAAACAATGCTAGCTAGAGTGTTATTTGTTTAGATGAAAAGCATTAATCCTTTTAATAAAATCTGGCAGTCAGCAGTTTGTATAGAGTGTTTATTTGATTAGTGGTTTTGTTTCTCTGCCATTTGCTCCTGGTGGCGTATTTTGTGGCTATTACTTGGGATGTATTTACTACTAGAGATGTCTACCTGTTATAAATGTCGAAAATAACCCGAAGGATGTACTGGGAAATATTAACTGCCTACTGAATAGGGATGCCACCTTTTCAAATGGCCAAAGTGGGACATTTTCGGGACACACATCAGATTTTACAGGCCGACAAATACCCACGGTCAGTACAAAGGATAGAACTTAACTTTTTTTCCTAAATAAAAGCTTATTCTTGTAGCAGTTTAGTTGCTTATTATGTTTCTTGTAACATTTAGGTGTTTTAGATACAGAAATAACTATTTTATGCAACTATTACATAAAATATGGGACATAATTATGTCCTACAATCTCAGGACATTTGTCCTTTTTAATATTTTTTGTCAGGACACAACTGCCCAAAGAGAGACTGTCCTTCTCAAAGTGGAACAGGTGGTAACCCTACTACTGAATGATTTAATGAGGCTTCTTTTTGGTGGTATAGTCAGTGATGCTTTAACTAGCGATGTGTGCAGGCTGAACAATTTGTAATGGACAGGCAACTCAAACGACAATTCAGGGATTAATTCTGGTAGCTTGAGTAATCAGT
Source organism: Protopterus annectens (assembly GCF_019279795.1). Classification (NCBI taxonomy): domain Eukaryota; kingdom Metazoa; phylum Chordata; order Ceratodontiformes; family Protopteridae; genus Protopterus; species Protopterus annectens. The sequence continues at coordinate 481,648,973 of NC_056746.1, forward strand.
TAGACTCTTGGCTTAACAAGTCATTTGTTTTTCACACAAATTGGTACTCTAAGGACCACAATAGTGTAAAACTTTAAATGAATTGTTAAAATCTTTAGAGAAGAAGCTGTTGAAATTTCAAGCCCTACAGTTAGACAATGCATTTTTTGTGGACAGCATTAAACAGAAATGAGTAAAGAAAGGCCTTCACATTTGGAAATTTCCAAATGATCTTAAAGAGAACTGTAGTCTGTGCCATGAATTACTGGATTTGTTCAATCATACTAGTGTAGAATTTATAGAGATACTTAGATGAGTGAACAATAGAGAAATTATTCTATTGAATGGAGAAATCAAAGAACTTAATTCTATTTGTAATTACTTATTATATGTGTCAAGGCAGACCGAACATTAATCTATATTTACTAGGTATGATGAGTAATGTGATCTTATAGTGGTCCATAAAAACAAAAAAATGAATTAGAGATGAGACTGACTGCAAAAACAAAGTGGTATGTCCTGAACTGTTTTCTAAACAAGAGAGCTTAGAAGATGGTTATTCTTATCACCAAGTTTTGGATGTATAAGTTGCTGTTAACATTAATAATATTAGAATAGATACTGCAGGATCTAACTTTTGGTACAGCTGTTCCAATTATTTTTTTAAACTTCCCTGTCCTCAAGAAATTAGAGAGACTGGCAATAAAAACATTCCAGCAGACACAACCATGTCAGTCATTCCCTGGACTGTGGGGGTCATTGTGGGACCAGTGGTGGCCGGGGAGAGGGAGGAACTGAAGGCACCACACAGTTACCAGTACAACAAGAACAACATGTAAACAAAGATGATGGGTTGGTTTACAAGAACATTTACTTTATTTTTTTTTTAGTTGGATTGAAGTTACCAACCCTTTTTTTTATATTTTTTCAAAGATATTTACCTTCGTTCCAAGTAGATTGCCCAAGGTAGTTGATGTGCCTATTGAACTAAAACTTTTGGTACTCAAACTCAATTTTAAAGTAAAGTTGGCTAATAAAACTGTAGTATATAATAATAACACCTGCATCAAGAAGTGTAATACTGCTATTCCACGTCATCACCCCACTTTAGTTTTGAAAATGTTATGAAGTAGACATTACATTATTTAAGCAGAGAAATAAGAACAGGATTTTCAATATGATACCACTTGAAACTGAAAAAATAAACAAAATAAAGCTACAATAAAAATGTTGCAATAATGAAATCAGAAAAGGGCAGTGGAGTAGTTTTGATAAATAATGGTGATTAGTCTAACTATATGTTCGCTCTTCAATTTAATGGTATGGCTTATGAAAGTGTTTCAAGGAACTTTATTAATATTTGTTACAATAAAAACTGATGTTATGCTAAACAAGTTATTACTATAGGATTTTAAAGATGGGGATTTATTAATTTTTTTGAAAATAGACAAACTTTTAATCCTGTTAGTTTTTGGTATACCAACAGTGTCTTCAGTGGGTTGAAAAACTGAACCTTTGGTGGCTTTTAAAATTAAAAGATTTTTTTCACCAGTAATGATTATGTTTTGAGACATTCATGGCATTTTGTGCAGAAAATATCCAATATTATCTTTAAATACAGTATGGTACTTGTTACAGCAGTTACTAATGATTTATATAGTTTAATTCCTCACAAACAGGACCTTGATTATTTTTAGAAGAATTGTCTAAAGAAAAGAGGTTGTTGGACAATGATATGAAGTTAATTATGTTTTGCACTGAGACTGTAATGTTATAAAACTTTTTTTTTTTTTTGAAGGGGAATATTTCCTTTAATAAATAGTTTAGCAATGGAGGAGCAGTCTGCACCTGAATTTGTTAACATGATATTGTGGGAGTGGGAACATACGGTTGTATGGCAATCTAAATTTGTGGAATTTTTATGTCTTTACCTTAGGTATTTAGATGGCATTTTATCCTGTGGGTTGGTCCAGCATAAATATTAGAATAATTGTTTTTCTTGTTTGGAATTGGCCACTAGTTCTTTTTTTTTAGATTATGTACCTTTTGATATTGATACTATTAATTCTTTGGAGATCACTTTTTGTAAGGATTATTTAAGGAAGGAATTTGATTCGATTCTCGGCTGGGGTGCCTTCTGTGTGGATCCTGGATGTCCTCACTGTGGGCGCTCCGGTTCCCTCCCACATCCCAAAGATATGCTGCAGGTGGATTGGACACTCTAAATTGCCCCTAGGCGTGAGTGCATGCGTGTGTGTGCCTTCCATAGAAGGTTGGGCACTGGGCTGGCAACTCGACACTGTAAAAAACCTCTACCGCCAATCATGAGCAGACAGGTGATCCACTGTGGTGACCCCTAACCGGGAAAAGCCGAAAGAAGAAGAAGAAGATTTAAGGAAGGAATTTGTTTCTAAACACAAACAAAAAGGAGCTTCCAGTGCCAAGAAACTAAGAAGCAAAGTGAAATGCACCAGTGCTACAAAACCCAACTTTTATGAATTCTACAAGATGGTGAAATAAATAAAGAACTTCATTAGAGTTAAGCACTTTCATCCAAAAAATCAGGACTTCAATCCCATGATTAGGCATTGACTAGGCATATGGTCTAATGTGGAGCATTCAGATTTTGAAATTATATCACCAATACTACTGAGATATCAGTACCAGGATATGACCATCCAGTAAAGTGTAACTGGAGATATAATTGTAGTACAAGAGGTGTTTATTTGACAAGTTGTAATTCATGTAGCTCATTCTATATGGGTAAACAGAAAGAATGTTGAAACAAAGGATCTACAAACATTTGCATAGCATTAAAACAAATGATTCTAAAAATGCATTGTAAGTATGCAAAAGAATAGAAAGCTTTTAATACATTTTTGTTATTTTTATACTAGAAAAGGTCCCTTTGCCTTTAAGGAGGTTGAGAAAATATTATTTTATGCAGAGAATTGTTTTGGCAGCTTTTATCGTATGCCACTAATCCACCAGTTATTCATGGCTCTGTGTCTATTAAGTATGTCCTTGAGAAAAAGACCACTAAAATATAAATGTAGGGTTGGTGTTATAAAATAATTTTTCAAGAATTTGTGTAAGTATTTTTAGAAGTGATTTGTTATACTTGGTTTTCTTATTGAAGTGTATTAATTGTATCATGTGGTTTGAATTGTATTTAAAGAAAGTTGGTTGAAGTGTTATTTGTTCTGATGAAGTCTTGTGGTTAATGAGATGAAAGCACTACACATTTTAATAAAATCTAGACATTGACCGTTTGTCCAGAGTGGTGGCAGTACTACCGTACCATGAAGACAGGTGTAAAGAATTGTAAAATTCTGCCAGCGTTCACTGGAAGTGTGTGTATGTGTGTGTGTTTGTGAAAAGCAGCTATTACAGGTAAGGGGCACTGCATAACAATGTGGTTTCCATAAAGAAAAACAGGTGAGAAAGGGAACTGGGGTGTTAGACCAAAGACTCAGCTCTGTAGTTGGCCTGAATGCAGTTTAATCTGCATGCGGATACTGGAAGTCCATCCGCAAGACAGCAGTACATATTCCCTTTATGCTCATGAAAAGGGGTAAGCTGCATTTTGAGAATTGATTATTGAGTGAAACTTGTGTGCACTTTCTTTTATTTTAACATGCTGGATACTTGTGATGTTACTTGAAAAGACAATCCCTCAGACACAGTTTAGACGTTTCTTCACAAACTGGTGGGCAGTGTCAGGATTCAGACCTCATCTGTGCCAGCTGTCTTCCATATTGGTGGCAGTGATGCCATCATTCTGTTATATTGTTAAATGAATACAAGTATACTAGTGAAACTGCCACTAGTAAGTCAGGGGTGCAATAACACTTAGGTAGGTTAGACTCAAAAACCCAAAAAGACAAAGGAACTTGAGGTTATTGTTAAAAATCAAGAACCTTCTGCCATCACTGCAAAAGGGTGCCAGGCAAAGGCAAACCAAATAACAAACAGTGTAGGAGGGCCATTATATCAAACAACATGATAGTGACCATCCTACCTTCCCAAACGTTGTAAGACCATAGCTGGAATAATAGGTGCAGGTCTGGAGGCCTTACAACCAGAATAAGGCTTCATAGTTGGAAAAGCTGAAAAAAAAAGTAATCAGGTTTAGGATAGTAAAATCACCTTTTGAAATGATATTGGTACATAGGATATTAAATGGGATGTGTGACAGAATTAGGTTAGATAATAATTACAGAGCAGGTTGGAGGGGACATGACTACCAGATTAAGAGAACCCAATTTAACACAGATAATAAGACATACATTTAACAGAAAGGGGATAAGTAAAATGTGTTGTCAGAAGGAGTAGTATAGACTAAGACATTTTGTCTTTTAAAAAAAAAAAAGGTTGCAGAGCCTGAAGCAGGAGTAGAGAAAGGAGAGAAGAAGCCAGATGCAACATTTGTTGGACAAAACAAACGGACTATCATTCTCCTCATGTCAACTTTATTTATGTCATGTTGTATAAGTCAGGACCTATTGTAAATAGTCAGGAATAGAACTGTCAACACCAGTGGTCCAAAAATAAATATTTAATCCTGACAGCAAGATTTCTATTGGAGCTATGTTTAGCTGCTTCCCATAGCTCAATAATTTCTACTGGAATATCTGGAATCTGAGTTTTTTATTTTATTTTATCTTATCTTATCTATTTGTTGACTGGGTATGCCCACTGGAAAAATGTCCCTTTTCAGGAGTGACCCAGCAGTATTGACTGGTTAAATAACTTGTTCAGAGTCACAAAGTAGGTAAATGAAGGTGTAAGGAATAAAACCCTGTAGTCTGGGCACAGAAATCACCTCCTTAGCAGCTCAGAGCTGTAGTTTTCTGCACAAACTGTCAGACTTGGGGACTATTTTTTTTGCAAGGAAGTGCAGTGACAGCAAGCTAGGATATAAAAATGTGCCCTGAAAGATGGTCACACTACTTACTAGTGACTTCAGCATGAAAGCTGCCTGTGCACAACGAAGGAATCAAAGGTTGTTAGAGCTCTTTTTTGGTTTTTAACATTAATCTGCACAGAGCTAGAACAAGAGAAAGTGTCTAAAGAAGTCGAGGAGCCCAGTGAACAGAAAACATCTGCTTTGGCCAATTTATATCAGAGAGTAAAACTTTTTACATTTAGTGTTGTAAAAAAGAAACAAATAATTCCTATTCTATTCTTATAGACAAAACAACTGAGCTAAAAGTATTGAGAATTTCCAATGGCAGCACTCATTCTTGTCATGGGATAACTCATCAATAGGTAGCTAGACAATTTACTCTCATGGGGTGTCTTATGTATCAAACATCACATAATGCAATAATAGTGTACAGTTATTGGTGGAGAGGAGCAGTCCTATATATAGAGTTGGAACTGTTTCCCTTTTTCTGTGATTCTGCAGTTTTAAAGATGGTATATATAAGTGGATCTATGTTAGATTACTGAAGTTCCAAAACTTTGAAATTCATATGGCCGAGACCATATGATTGAAGTTTTGGAACATCGAACATTAAAAAAAAACATAAAAAACAAAAAAAAATTATATTTTAACATTTTTGCAGGGAGTCAAACCCCCTTCCACCCCTGCTAATTAAACATACCAACTCCAAGATTGCACTACATTTCGGAAAAGGGTACATTTTGCTTTCTGAGATATACCACGATCTCCATTCAAAACGTTCAAAGCTTCAACACTTTAATCATGTGGTCCCGACCATATGAGTTTTGAAACTTCGATAATCTGATAGGGATCCATATAAGTAGCACATGCATGTGGGCACTGTCCAACATATGGACGTATATGGAGTCAAGCCTCCATGCATAAATGCTTATTAGAATAGACTTTTTATTTCTTGATGGAATGCATATCAGCCAGTTATTTGGTCATCATCTGGATTTTATTGATTTGGACAGGTTTACGCAGTTTTGATGACTAAAACATCATGTGTTGAGACATGATGTGTTTGTCATTGGGAAAATGGATTAAACCCTTCAAGATCCCAGCTCTTACTTGTCACATTAAACTATCTGTCTAAAAGAGAGACCCCCATATCTGATGTACCCGGAATGTGTATGATATTTATTAACATTTCTTCACCTTAAATCCCGTTCCAGTGAAATAAGATTTCTTGGGAAAGAGGTAATAACTTTGTTCTCCCTTTTTTGTTGATGTACCACAAGGCGTCATATTTTTGGTCATTATTCTGATGTGGTTACATATGAAAAATTATTTGAATACCTACAGTATAAGTCTGAAGTTTCAGGTATTCAGAACATTTGTATACAATGGCCACTGGTGGCATAGAGAAATAAAGCCCTGGTTAAGACCCGAGTGACCCAGGTTTGATTAGCATTTCAGACAATTGACAGAGTGGCAGGGAGGGATGTTTACATATCCATCCTAGAAGGGAAGGAGGTTGCGTAGGCATCCCCATGATGTCTCTGGTGGAGGCTGGGGATTGGACAGGGAGGACATAGTCCAGAGGGGATTAGGTTTGCAACTTGCGGAGCATCCGCAGAAGCGAGGGCAAGATGTTACATGTTCCCATTGCACACCTTCCCCCACAACATGACCACACAGCTGAGGAGGCCGGGACAAGGTTAAGCTTAAAAGGAAAACCCTAGCAGATGATGAACAGCACCCACCCCCGGATGTCAGCCCCAGTACAAATTACAGATATAGTCTGGGGTGAACTGGATGGACCAGTAGACCTGAAGATGGACATGGAGCACTGGGGATGGCTGTCAGTATTAAGGAGGGGGAGCAGAAGTAACCCCCAAAGGAAAAAATATCTGTATACAGTGATTTGCCTTGATAGGACCAACTGTGATATTTTGTTTAAAGAAACAAGGTTCCCGGTGAATAGAAAGCTGGGTCTGTTTGTAGCTTTATAACATTTGGATGCTGTCTTCTCTCATGTGATTCACAAATTATATGCCTTGAAGAACCAGATACTGCTGAGACTGTTAAAATCATTGTGGGTATCATATATGAAGCCCTGCCAGTGGGACAGTAATCAAAACAGTGTCATAAGGCCCAGTGAATGCAGCACTGCACTCACATTACTGTGGATTGACACTTCACAATGACTAGAAACACTAAATAGAAGCATCCAGAAGAAAGGCCTACACTATTGTAGAGTCAAATTTTGCTCCAGGAAATTCTATAGTTGGCAATGGAGAAGGAGAAACTTTTTCAGGCTCACAGCGATACCATGGTCCTAAAAAGAACTAAGGTCACAACCCTTTAACATTTTTTTCATACAGTTTCCACCCTTTGCCATGCTGACCATCAAGCCTCTCTCAGATGAACTGGCCCATTCATCATCTAGTGGTGAGGATCTCCATCCTTCAAATTCGTTTGGGTTAGAGCTGTCTAGAGGAGCCATCATTCTGGCAGACATCAGAGTGTTTACAGTGTTCTTGGCAATCTCCTGGTAATGATAGTTTTTAGAGTTAACCTAATCGCATCTTCCTCTGGGTAAGGGAATGTGCTACCCATACAAGTGTTAGGACCCACATTGCCCTGCTCTGCCCTGCCCAGCCCAGCCCAGCCAAGTGAGTACTCCCACCTACTTGCTGATTAGAGATACCACCATATGATGGCTTGGTGGGCTGAAAGCCCATCAATAAAATGCCTACTCCCCCTCGCTCCTCCTTTAATGGTACAGGCAGCAGGTATGTATCCCAGTTTGCCACATCCTCCCCCCAGCATGGACATGCCCTTCCACCCCTGTCTACACTGTCAAGAACCAGAACTGCTACTGGAATTCAGGTCATTTGGGCCGTAGTCAGTAGGTATAGCCAAGGTTATGCTTTGTAATGGACTGCATCATTAGAGTTGGTGACCTCCTAGTTAGACCATATATAGAAATGAAGAAAAATATAGCCTTAAATGAAAATGTCTCGACTGTTATAAAACAGCACAATGTTAGCAGTCTTAGCCTGCATCTCTGAAGCAAGAACATTTAGAAGGGCTAACTAGGTTATACTTCAGGTTTATTTTGAAAGTAATGGCGTTCATTGGAGTTTTTAAGTTCTCTGATGATTTGTCCCAGCAGGCTGGCACAATTTTGATAAACATTTAAAAGGACAGGTGGAGAGAGAGATGTGAATGGAATTTCTGCAGATACATGTTGCTGTTACTGTTAAGCACTTTCTGAAGACCCTGGGCACCAAGGAAAGACAAAACAAAGGTCAGAGAACTGATAATAATATTTTCCACCATGTTTCTTTTGATATACAGGCAGCAATGCTGCACATTCCACAATAACATTTACTGTCCCATACCTAGCAAGGGAATCAGAGAGAACAACGTAAGCAAGAATGTCTCATTCATAATGAATATGTTCAGACTGCTAAGATCCATCAATGGTTACATGTGCACAGTCTTTCTAAGAACTAGAAAGAAACAGGAATAAAACCCTCTCCAATAATGCTTTCTTGGGACTGGCGCAAGGTTTAAGGGGGCAGGGGGTGGGGTGAACAGGAATGACAGTTCTTTCTTCTAAATTAAGAAAATATGTTCTTCTTATTATTATTATTTGTGGAAACCTTGTTTGCTATTATGATGCTGTGCCATGCTGACAATGAAGACAGAACTGGCCACCCACTCTTTCTCGAAGGGCAAAATGTAAATAAGAGCAACAGATGGGATTATTCCTAACAACCATTATGCATCTACGTAAGGGAATCACTCTAAATCAAAAATTCTCTTCTGTGAAAGGGCTACTGCCACTTTGTAAAGACTTATAGTGATCCTTCAAATCTGGTGAAATGGGTATATAGAATGAAAAGGTAATGATTAGACATTTTCACCACTTCTCTGAGTTCTTGATCTCCACCTTACAGTGTCAACTGTGTTTTGCACTGCATTTCCAGAAAAATAACAACTGAAGACTGCATTTATAACCATAACTCTGGGATACAAACAAAATAGATGCACTTTCCATTCTCAGAGTTGCTGTGACTGACTGCTTCCTCCAGCTGCAATGTCATATGATGTCCTGAAGAGGGCAGATGTGCATTTGTACCAGCCCTTGCTGCCATCAAAATCATGTTAATGGAAGACAACTGGACTACTGCACTACCGGAAACTAGTTAAATATGAAGATAATTGGCTCCCTTGACCATGACCAGCTCATTCAGACAAACTGACCATGTTTAATAAGTGCTGAGCATTTTTATCTCTTTCTGTTTATGAGTCATACATACTACCACTACAGCTAGGAGATGCCCATTTTTGGCTCTGGTTGCAGCAGTGAGTTCATTCATTAAGCCTACTGGACTTATACAAATTAGGCCATTCTGTTTTCGAAGACAAAAGCAGCTGAGTGATACTTTTGATCCAGATGATTTTTGCTTGTTGTTGCAAATATGCAAATCATTTTTTCAGCCATAGTTATTTTTCTCCATTATGGTATTACCTGTGAGAAAGAGACAACAGTAAAAAAAAAAAACAGTGACAAAAAACGGGCAACAGTGAGAAAGCTAAACACTTAATTTGACCCAAAAAGAAGTATCTTGCTTGCTGAACTGACTTCCACCTAGCAGCTCATTCTAACTTTGCAAAGTAAACAAAGTTCAGGTGCTGCTGATGAAAACTTGCAATGGTTCATATATAAGAGAATTACCATCTAACATGGGTGGCCACGGTAGTACAGCGGTTAAGCGTTGTCACCTCACAGCAAGAGGTTCTCCGGTTCGATCCTTGGCTGGGGTGCCTTCTGTGTGGAGTCTGCATGTCCTCCCTGTGATCGCGTGGGTTTCCTCCAGGTGCTCCGGTTTCCTCCCACATCCCAGGAATCTCTGCGAACTCTGACTGCCTGAGTAGCAGTCCAGATGCAGAGAAGGCATTTTCTGCCCTGCAGATGCCCAAGATGCCGTGTAGTAGACGACTGCACAGAAGAGAGAAGCTCCAGACTGCTTGAGCCGCAGACAGGACCAATCGGGAGAGAGGTAAGCAGGGATTTGAGCGCATGACCAATCAGGAGTGAGGTAAGTTGAGTTCTCCTGCAGGGAAGCATTACATCGAGTGCGGGTTTGCTGAGACAATGGAGTTGGATATTGCTGCTGCTTCGAGACAATGGAGGTGGATTACTGCTTTCCAGACCCATTTACAGGTAAGGTGTGTGTGTAAATAGCTGTTTATTCAAACCAGGGTGTGTGTGGAAATAGCTGTTTATTCAAACCAGGGTGTGTGTGTGTGTGTGTGTGTGTGTGTGTGTGTGTGTGTGTGTGTGTGTGTGTGTGTGTGTGTGTGTGTGTGTGTGTGTGTGTGTGTATGTGTGTGTGTGTGGAAATAGCTGTTTATTCAAACCAGGGTGTGTGTGTGGAAATAGCTGTTTATTCAAATGGTGTGTGTGTGTGGAAATAGCTGTTTATTCAAACCAGTGTGTGTGTGTGTGTGTGTGTGTGTGTGTGTGTGTGTGTGTGTGTGTGTGTGTGTGTGTGTGTAATGCCCTTGTTAACACATAGTGGTGGGTAGAAATACTTAGGCTTGAACCCTGTACCTTGGATGCAGGTGGCAAGGACCTGAATTCCCTACCCACCACTATTTGTAAAAAAATTGCAGATTTTTGCCTCATATTTGTTCTGTTCATCATAACATCTGTGGTTTCTGTATCTTCATATTTCCTTGCAAAGGTTTGTAGTGCAGTGATGCACTGGTAGCATTGTTGCCTGACAGCTACAGGTTCTGTGGTTTGATTATTGGCTGGGGTGCCTTCTGTGTGGAGTCTGCATGTCCTCCCATCCCTTATAAAGATGTGTCTGGAGTGTTTATCCCTGCTCTGCTGAAATTTGGCTTTGTTTTGTTCCAAGTCAGACTAGTTTCCTGGTTAACAAATGTTTAAAATAACAGGCATTTGAATTTCAGACTTCATATTCTTCAGAAAGTACATGGTAAAACAAAACCTTTTATTCTAGCAATTGACTAAGTTTATAACATGGATATTTGAAATTTGCCCATATTTTTGAGACTGTATTCCCCCATTATTGGCCTCGTCCAGGTATTTTGTGCTAAGATTGAGAGCTATGGTGAGAAGTGAATTCACTGAATATGTTTGGCAGCTGTATTCTCACATTATTGGCTTTTTTCAGGTATTTTTTGCTAAGAGGTTGACAGCTATGGTGAGAACTGAATTCACTAAATAGTAGCCATTTAAGTTTGTCTTCCTCTGTTTCAGCTGATTTGACATAGTGGTATGTTTCTCTGACTGTTTTGCACAGGGTCCCCTGGGTTCAAGACGTGGCAGTGAAATGTATGGTGGTAACACAGCATTTTATTCTAGCAACTTTCCAACATTATACAAGCAATGTTTAAAATGTGTCCCTGGTTTTTGACCTTTTGTCCCCCCCCCCAATAAATTTTGGCTTTTTCCAGATATCTTGTGCTGCAAAGTTCAGAGATACAGCTGACTGTCGAATAGATTTTACAAGGAGCTGAGAGCTGCAGGGGAACAAAAGTTTAGTGCTGCTTATGCCAAGTCTGCTTGCATTGTTAATAGCACAACAGGTAGTGTACCTGCTTTTGATGCAGAAGGCTGTGGGTTCTACTCCCACAGTAGGTAGATGCATTGCTGATACTGTACTGTGTTGTAAAGGGGGTGGATGCTGCAGTCCTTTTTGGCAAAGATATCTAGTAACTATGAACCTGTTTTCAGTTTGCTTTCCATTCCCTATTGCTGTATTACTAGCTTATCATTTCTGTAATGCATGCAACATAGGCAATTTATTCTTCAAGGGCAACAGGCACTTTATTTGTAGATTAAACAATGACATATAAAAGTTGATTGCTAGCAGCAACCTCTTTATTAGTTACAGATTTCTTTAATGTGGATTTTACTACTTCAGTGATTGTGCATATTTACTGATACTGGTGGACTATAGAAGGTTGAGTAGACGTTTTTTGATGGAAATGATCTGAATTGGTGCATGCATTTTGTTTCATTGTTTACTAGAAAAATGTTCTAAACAATAAATTTAAAATGCTTTCTAACAACTGTACTGTATTGTACAAGGAATATAATGTAATACAGTCAGGAAGATGTATCAAAGAGCATGTGTATGTTTCATGTTCAAGGGGCCTATAATTTTGAAAACAGCCCAGAGTTAATCTCTATCTGCCACTGGCAAAATGTATTTTCTTTGAATGTGGGTTTCAATGCTGTTTCAATGCATGTGAGTTTCAAGGGCAGAGAAGTTTTAATGCTAAGTCTATTTTCATTGTGAGACTGCATTGTTTTGTTTAACAGATATCTATTAGGGTTTGTGTATAAAATGCAAAATAAAACTTTCAAATGAAATCTAAATCATCGCAGAAGTAAAGCAGTATGCACATTACAGTGTTTACGGTAAATGGGGCAAAATAACCAAGGAATGGGACGATGGAATGGCTGCAGAGGGGAGGCTCCATTCGACCATGATTTTGTGAGGGGGGGGGTAGCAAACTCAGACAGCCCCGGTTGAACTATACCTCTCAGTTGTCCATATTTTTGCAGAATGAATAGATGTTTGCTTCTTATTTTTGGTTTGTTCCTCATAAAATTTGTGGTTTTCTAGCAAATCATTTAGGAATGAAGTCACTAAATGACAGACATTGAGTTTCAGACGTCATAACCTTCAGAAAAATGTATGCTAATGCAAGACCTGTTATTCTTGTCTTAAGTTTATGCAAGAGCAATTTTTAGTAGTGTTTGTATGTTCCCCCAATATATTTGGCCTTGTCCAGATTTCCTGCATTAAGAGGTTGAGAGGTACGTGCAAATCGCTTTGTAGAATTAGGAATATCCAAACCTCTCAATTGTCCCCAATTTTGGCTCAAAATGTTGCTCTCCCCTAATAATCCCTCCTCAAAATGGCAATTTTGGAAGAAAATGTGGAGGGTTTACAATTATATATAACTGTAATGATCAGAGTTATAGATTACTTTTATTTCAGAAATGCATGTAGATGCTCTTATTTTGTTAGCTGCTCAAGTTAACAGTGTTAATATTAAAAAGGTGTTCCTTTTTTGACAGGTTCCCAGCTGTATTGTGTGGCAACTTTATATTTTTGCATCACATTTTTGGTCTGTTTTTCATAAAATTGTGGTTTTCTGGCAAATTAGTGGCAAGTCATTAAAGATTGAAGTTAGAAAATAATGGCAGACATTTGAGTTTCAGATTTCATACCCTTCAGAAAATTTGTACTAATGCAAGACCTACTACTGTTCTATTATCAAAGTTAATAAGAGCAATATTTAAAAATTGTCCTTATTTTTGGGCCTGTGTCCCACTTCTAGTTCTATGTATGGCTTTGTCCAGATTTCTTGTTCTGAAAGGTATGAGTGTCAGAGCCATCACTGTCAGCCAGAGACATTTCAAATTATGACATACTTGTTGCACCACACTCCCCATTGTAGTGGCTCTGGATGTGTCCAAGGAAGGCAAGGAGCAGTTATGCAGTGTAAGTGTGCAGAGTATTCCCCCATCCAATGTAGACCACAAGTACGACCGTGGATTTTCATCTGTCCTTGATTTTACAGAATGTTCTGGTTTTCTGTCAGATTTTTATACTGTTGATTTATGCTTCTTATTATTCAGGAAATGCATGCTGTTGCAGTGCCCTGTTGCTCTGTTTAAGTAGCAATGATTTAATGAGCATCAGGTAAGCTTGTCGGAGATTGTAAGATGCAAGTAAGCTTTAATAAGCATACTGTTAAAGAATTACCAGCAGTGAAATCCTTTTCGCTGTTGCCATGCAAAGAATATTTACATAACTAGATAATGTATAAGCCTTAGGTATTGAAATGCATATGACAGTATTTGTAATAAAAGGACAGGATTACAGTAATTTCAGAAGCTCATTACATTTATTGGAGACTTGCAGTCATCTTTGCAGGCTTACCCGTAAAATAAACAGAATGCCAATCTATCATGTGTGGTCCATAACTTGTGCAGGAATCCTTTAAGCAATTTATCTTGAGCTTGTTTCTTGTTTGCTGTTCATTTTTTACTTTGATCATGTCTTCCCATGAAACAAGTAGATAGTTGTGTCAGGCAGCAGGTCTTTTTTGGATAACAAACATTTTTACAAGTGGGGGTATCACAGAGATTGCTACGTTCAGCATGTTACTTGGTAATTTTATAAAGCTGAATATAAATTATAATTAGAACTGCAGTGCAAAGAGTAGTGGTTTGAGTTGAGTGCTGCTTGTTTTTTATACTTGATTTTGACTGGCATTCCAGTAATGTATTTAAAAAGTAATTTATTTTTTCATGCCTCACAACCTGTTTCCATCTGGATATTAAGTAAGTTGTCATGTAGCCAATGCATTGAAATATTTTTTTCTTCTACACTTCATTTTGTCTTGATTGGACTCTCGTAATGATTGTTTGGCACCCAGGGCAGCGTATTTAATTAAAGTTCCAGTTGTTGTGGTTTTGAGCATAGCTCCACCCCTTTCTAGTCGGCCACACCCTTTCCCATTGGCCCCACCCATTCAGCTGTCTTCTGCAGCCCTCCTTTAATTTGAAGTCACCAGCTGTATGCAAGTAGAATAAATGTTTCTTCATTATACTGTTATAATCACATAGTACAGTACTGGGGATTTTATATATACACACACACACACACACACACACACAAATGCAAACAGTACTGGAGACTGTATTAACACTTAGGCACACTGTTAAACAAATGTTGCCTTTTACAAGTAGGGCAATATGTAAATAGAAAATAGAGTTGGGTGTGAGTGGAACCATAGTTTCCTAGTGATAGAAAATTCTACAACTTTAAATATTGGAAATTCCCCAGTTAGAAACTGCTTATTACAGGGGGCAGACTATCAGTATTTGAAAGCAACTGACCAGCATTATTACTTGATGACAGTTAAACAATTGTCAAATTTATCGGGTCTCTCTTCCTTTTGTATATATGTTGCTTTTGATTGTTTGATGATTATCCACAGACTTTTTTCTACCACACTTGCTCATTAATTCACTTCTTCTCAACTTGTAAATAATCTATATGTATTTTTTTTAGATTTCTACTACCTTTATATATTTTTGCTTTTCTACTGAGCATGTCTGAAAATGGTCCAAAAGGATCAGTACTCTGCACCTGTCTAGCAGCTGGATTAATGTCTGGTATTTCGCTTACAGCATTAAGAAGCTGTTAACAAGATGTTTCCTGTGGTCCAGTGGTGCAGGGTTTGAATCCCTCAGCTTCTGTTGCCTAACTGGGTGACTCTGAGTAAGTCACTAAACCAGACACCACTCCCAGGCTGAGTCTTGAAAAAGTCCATGGAGGTCAGTGCTCTACCGCAGAAAATAAATACATATAATAAACACCAGTTACTAAATACAATACAATAAATAATGCCATGGATACTACACCAGTAGATCAATAAATCAATAATGTAATGGGCACCGTGTATGTTTGTGTTTGCCTTTATTTGATTCAGTCTGCAATGTATTGTTGTGGGCTATATTTCTTTTAATTGATCATATTCAAACGCAAGAGATGTGCCCAGTTTAAAAGATGTTATTCTCAGTGAGGGAGTTTTATGTTAAAGCAACTGAGCAATACTGACACCTATACAGTTATATGATTGCTGATCTGGCTTTCAACAGCAAAGAGTGTGTGTGTGTGTGTGTGTGTGTGTGTGTGTGTGTGTGTGTGTGTGTGTGTGTGTGTGTGTGTGTGTGTGTGTTACTGGTAAGTGCATACATAAGTGTCCTGTGTAGTGAAAAATAAAGCATAAAGTGCATCACAGAACATCTGGAACATCACTGCTTCTGGGGGATAGCATGCCTGGCTATATAAATGGATTACTAGGTTCCTCGGCCATGAGCCCCAGCTAGTCTAAAACTGACCCCACTCAGATGTGGGTGCAGAGATTGTTATAATTTGTGTGGGGGCTGGGACGATGTGGTCATTTCTTTAACTTTCCTCCAAAATCACTATTGATAGGTGTGCACAGAATGCCACTATAGCTTGTCTAGGGCCAGTGTACTGTGTAGGAACAACATGTTGGAAAGAATTATGTGTTGTTTTTTTCTTCACTTTTTCCTCATTTGACATCAGATGTGTATACTGGTAGATATCATCAAAGGCATGCTACAAATGTAAAGCTGACAGCAATAGAGTACAACAACACATTCAATTTGAACTAGAGGTTGAAGAGGCATGTTGTGTTGACATGAGAGCAACAACTTCAAATATATGAGTATGTGCATTTGTCCTTGCACTTTCATCCCAATTTAACATTATATGGGTACATGGAAAATCATTGTGTCTTAAGGGGCTGGAAGGAAGGGAATTATCCAACATATGATCTATGTGTCCTCACAAGCATTTTATTCTCAGATTATGGACAACTATGTCTCAGTTTTATGGTAACTACTGTAGTGTTCTCCTTGATCATCAAGCCTGGGACATAACCAAGTTCTTCAATGAAAGAAATAGAAAACACTGATCAGTTTCTTTCCTTAGTCACAATGTTTTTTTTTTTCAGGCTATCATTGGATCAAAGGTTTTAGAAAAAAGCTTTATAATGCAGTTTAGAGCACTTATAACCCCATAGCTTCTGGGGGTTCATGGCTCCCAAACTCCCAGCATAATTGTAGTCTTTCCACCACAGTTTTTTTCAGTACAGTCTTGGCCAGTTAAGATGTATTGCAAGGATGTAGAAAAAAGGTGACAAGTGTCAGAAAACAAAACAAAGGTACTATGGTTACTATAAGGGGGCAAGAATGAAAGGGAAACGAATGGAACAATGGGGGTATGCCAGGGTAACAATAGAAAGTGTGGGTGGAGAGTACCATGTAATCATAGGATCATAGGAGGTTACTAGGTTAACAGCCCCAAGGCCCTTACAAGCCCACCAAGTTCAATCCATCTTCCCAAGGGTGTCTAGTTCAAGCAGACAATAAAATCAGCACCTATTGCCACTGTCCAAAAAGGACACAGGTGGAACCCCCAGGGTGAATTTCCGGCTACCTATCTAATTGTCCAAATTGCACTTAAATAGGGCAAATGAGGGGCTTTTTTTAACATGAATAGGAAGCTTGTTCCAAAGATGGGGCAACTTCTGTGAGAGATATCTGTCTCTCCAGCAAGTTCTGTTGATGTCATATACCGGATTAAATTCCTTTGAGTAAGTGACCCGTGTGCCATTTGACTTGCGGATGTGCAGTATTTCCATTAAAGCTGGGTCGGAGATTGCTCTAAATGCAAGGCACAGGTCACCTCTGAGCTGTTTTTATGGCACAGAGTAAAGAGACAATGATTTCAGTCTGTCCGCATAAGACAGATCTTGAACACCCTGAATTGTCTTCGTAAGGAACCTTTATGGTCTCTCCAATTGCTGCATGTCTTTGGAAAGGAAAATACCAAATGGAGCATTGTACTCTATTACTTGCTTAATAAGGAAAGAGTACAGGGGATTATAACCTCTTTTTTTCTGGAGGCAATGCCCTTAATCATGAAATGAGCAATATAAAATGTCCTTCTTACCACTGTGGAGACATGGTGACCAAAGTCAAGGTTGTTGTCAACCTGTGTGCACAGATCTCTCACCACTGACTATATGCTTAGGCTATTGCTATTGATGTGGTAGTTTGCAGGAACATCACCCTTGCCATAGAAAATGATAATGCATTAAGTTTAAGGTGATGACTTTGGCAGCAGTCATTAGCCTGTGTAAGACATTCTTGAAGGATGCTGACATTGCTAGGGGTTTCAATGATCACTCTGTTTGCAGTTATCAGCAAACTTTGTCAGCCACAGTTCTTTAGTTTTAGCCTGTACTTCAGAGAAGTAGATTCCAAAGAGTAGGGGTCCCAGAACTGATCCCTGTGGAACACCACTAGTTACAGGTCTGCTGGAGGAGGTGGAGACCCCAGTTTTTACCATATGAGTTCTATCAGTGAGCCAGTTTGCAACTCACCTGACAATATATGGGTTGATACCTAGTTAGGTGAGTTAATCAATGATGCCTAAGCAGGGGATTGTGTCAAAGGCCTTGGCTAAGTCTAGGTAGGCCGTATGCACAGATCTGCCCTTGTCTAGGGCTTTGGTGACTGTCTTGAAGAAGTCCACCAAGTTTAACAAGCATGATCTCCCCTTGACAAAGCCAAACTGGGTGGGGTCGAGCATTTGGAGATTTCCTATATCTTTGTTAATAAGGTCCATGATGATTTGTTCCATGGCCTTTCAGATAAGGCTGGTCAGGCTAATGGGTCTATAGTTCCCGGGGTCTGTGGATGCACCCCTTTGTGCAAAGGGATGATGGTAGCTGTTTTCCATTCCAGTGGGACGAAGCCAGTGCTTAGGCTGTGATTGAAAAGCATGCTCAATAGTAATGTTAATTACTGTTTTAACCCATGTAGAACACAGTCCAGGATGTTGTCTGGTCCCATAAAGGCTGTGTTTTTGGTCTTGCAGAGGGTATTTAAGACCTGCTGCTCAGAGATACTAGGCGGTTGACAGGTGTTAGGGATGCTTTGGGGTATATTTGTCAGAGACAGGGGAGTGAAGTTTTTAACTGAACCTGTCAGCCAGCAGGTTAGCTATATCCACCAGCTCCTGCTTTGGTTCTACCAGGTATGGCAGAGTCAATACAGTTGTAGAGGTGCTTGTATAAAGCATTGGTGTATAATTCAGCATAGCTGTGTGTTCCATCAGTGGGGGAAGGAGGCTTTGAAGCTATTTATGCTGTCACATAAGAGGTTGTAATTGGCCTTGGAGAAGTGTTTTAGTCTAGTTGTTGCTATAGGAAGGTCTTGTGTTATAGTCACTTCTAGTGAGACTGACTTGCGGTCAGACCTCACCAGGGATGGTCGAACACTGATGTTGGTGAGCACCAAGTCCAGAATGTTTGAACCCCTTGTGGGTGTGTCAGTCAGTTGGTCCAGGGCATTGGCGTTAACAAATTCCAGGAACCTTTGGGCAATTGAGTTAGAACCTGTATGATTTACCCAGACTATGGACGGGTAATTAAAGTCACCCAAAACCAGGGTGTTTGTTTGTATCTTTATTGACTCAAGTAGATCCAAGTAGGCTGAGTGGATGTCCTGATTCATGAAGGTGGTCCTATAGCTGGCAATGACCTGAAGAGGGGTCTTACCTACAGTCAATTGCACCTGAAGTAATTCAAGGGACTTGTGCTGTTTAACCAATCTAGAGGTGCATTTGTCTTTAATGAATATTGATACACCTCCTTTACTTCTCATGCCTTCAGTTTGTGGTCTGATCTGTGGAGATACTTTGCATAGGGAACCATATTATCTAAGGCTGCCCATGCAGTCACTGTATAAGGCTCTTAAAAATTAGTGCAGCTGGGTGTGGCTTGCTAAAAGGGACTGGCCTACTCTGAGGCAAGAGGTGTGTTTTATTATACAGAGGGCTTGGCTTATTTGTCAGGAAATGGAAGATTGCAAAGGTGGCAATCCTAAAGTTGAAGGTATGATGCACATCCTGATGGGCATTATTGCTTGCTAGGACAGTTCTAGATGGTTTAGGTTATCTTCTGTTAATGGCTCAAGTTAATAGTAGGACTACCGGACACATACCTCTCAACTGCACAGATTTTCGCAGAATGCCCAAATTTTGGCTTCATATTTTTGGTCCATTCTTCAAAAAAATGTGGTTTTCTGGCAAATTAGTGGCAAATCATTAAAGACTGAAGTTAGAAAATAAGACAGATAGTTGAGTTTCAGACTTCATATCCTTCAGAAAAATCCATGCTAATGCAAAACCCATTATTCTATCAACTTTCTAAGTTTGTAAGAGCAATATTTAAAAATTGTGCCTATTTTAGGCCTTTGTCCCACTTTTATTCATGGCTTTGTCCAGATTTCTTGATCTAAGAGGTTGAGAGGTATGCAGTAGTGTACCTCTCAACCTCTTAGTGCAAGAAATCTGAACACAGCCTAAATGTTTGGGGAAAAGGCTCAAAAATAAGGACAGATTTTAAATATTGCTCTTATAAACTTAGAAACTTTCTAGAATTACAGGTTTTGTATTAGTGTGCATTTTCTGAATGATATGAAGTCTG
This sequence comes from Protopterus annectens, assembly GCF_019279795.1. Lineage (NCBI taxonomy): Eukaryota > Metazoa > Chordata > Ceratodontiformes > Protopteridae > Protopterus > Protopterus annectens. Next base: position 481,669,002 of record NC_056746.1, read on the forward strand.
TAACTCAAATGAATTTCATTATTTAGTGATTTCAGTCCTCAGTGATTTGCCAGAAACCTACAAATTTTATGAGGGACAGACCAAAAATATGGAGAGGTGGAGATATGCTCTAGAGAGGAAAGGAATGAAGGTCAGCAGGAATAAGATAATACATGTGTGTGAGTGAGAGGGAGTAGAGGAATTGTGAGGAGATGCAGAGAGTAGAGATGGTGAAGCTGGATGAGTTTAAATACTTGGGATGAACAGTTCAGAGTAAAGGCAAGTGTGGAAGAGATGTGAAAAAGAGAGTACAGGCAGGGTGGAGTAGGTGAAGAGTGTCAGGAGTGATTTGTGATAGACGAGTACCAGTAAGAGTGAAAGGGAAGTTCTACAAGAGGGTAGTGAGACCAGCTATGTTTTATGGGTTGGAGACAGTGGCATTGTCAAAAAGGCAGGAGTCAGAGCTGGACGTGGCAGAGTTAAAGATGTTAAGATTTGCAATGGGTGTGACGAGGGGAGGGTGGACAAGATTAGAAATAAGTATATTAGAGGGTCAGCCCAGGTTGGACAGTTTAGAGACAAAGTCAAAGAGGCAAGATTGCATTGATTTAGACATGTGCTGAGGAGAGATGCTGGGTGTATTGGGGGGAAAGGATTGAGCTGCCAGGTAACAGGAAAAGAGGAGGGCCTAAGATAAGGTTTATAGATGTGGTGAGAGGGGATATGCAGTGGTTGGTGTGACAGAGCAAGATGCAGAGGACAGGAAAAATGGAAACAGATGATCTGCTGTGGCGACCCCTAACGGGAATAGCAGAAAGAAAACCAGACCAAAAATATGAGGCAAAAATCTGGACATTCTGCAAAAATCTGTACAGTTGAGAGGTGTGTGCAGTAGTAAGGAAAGCTCTCTTCATACTGTAGTATCGGCAGATTTGGTATGCTTTTCTGTTAAAAAAAAAAAAAACAAACAAAACAACTCCTTCCCTCTCATCCTGCCTAGCCATGGCATCATGGAATGGGCAGGAAGTGCGAGGGTGCAGGTGGCATTGTCCAGTTGTCCACAACGAAAGATGGCTGCCTTAGCTCTCAACCACTTACAGAGCAAGAAATCTTTACAAAGCCATAAAGCCCCCAAAATAGGGACACATTTTAAATATTGCTCTTACAAACTTAGAAAGTTGATTGAATAACAATGTATTAAAATGAATTTTCTGAAGGGTATGAAGTCATTATTTTTTAACTTTAGGCTTTAATGTGTTACCGTTATTTTCCCAGAAAACCAATGAAAAGGGCCAAAAATATGAGGCAAAAATGTGGACGTTCTGCGAAAATCTGTACAGTTGAGAGGTAGATTTGTTCCTGATGGCTTGAGTGCTTTGTTACCACTAGTGGCACAAACCAGAAGTAATTGTACATCACATTTGAAGGCAACAATGTGCCAGGGCCACGGATGCATGTCACTGTTATTTTAATTCAGTTACCAGTAGCTAATAATTTTACCACATGACCTAAGCAGTTTATTGATGTTTTCTGCGTCTTTGTAACAAAGGCGCCTCGCCCGCTGAATTGATGTCACAATGACTAAAACTGAGACTTTGGGATTGCATACATAAACCGAACTAAGGAAACGAGAAAGAATCTGCAAGTGAATAGATTTACTAATAGAGCTTAAACAAAACAAAATTAGGCAGAAAAGAAGTGCGCCCGACTTTTCTATAGGTAAAGTTTTGTGCGCGTTTTTAAACTGAGGCAAAAACGAAGAGAATATAACAGGGAAGCAAGGAGGAGGTGAAGGGTGCTATGAGACGGCCACAGCAGTGACACAATTAATTTGAAAACGCTGTTGTCCTCCCGCTGCATTTTCTCAGAAACTGATTTTTTTCACGTGATAGTGGTGGACCTATTATCCCAAGTGTTAAGAAGGGGGGTAGAGTTTTTTTCATTGCCCTATCGTTTGAAAATACGTTAATTAATAAATGTTAGACTGAGGTTTGGGAAAATGTATGACTTTGTAAAATGGTTCAGTAGTTCCGTTTTCTCTTATTTCATGCGTGTGTGAGGTTGTATTTTAAATAAGTTCGAGGAGGATACCTCATAACAATGGAAGATGAATGATGTGGTCGTGCTTTCGACTATACTTCATGACTTAAAGTCACAAGAAGTCAATATTCCACGTAGAAAAGATTTGTCATAGTCGTTAATTTTCAGATAAATAATACAAATTCGTACCATTTCATCAAAATAACATACGTGAAAAATACGTTGTAACCGTTCTTTGAGTCTCCTAGTCGAAGTTGTTCGTAAGCTGTAAGCAAGTGTTCGACTTTTTGCCAATTTGTTGTGAGATACTGGGCCACATTTTGGAGGCGAACTGTTGAAAGCTGTGGAGGCGTTTGTCGATATTATTTTCTGTTCTTGATGTTTACTTTCACTTTGTACTTTAGAATCCCCACCTAACTTTCCACTTTATTTACACAATAATTCTGGGCAAATCCAAAAATAATGAGACAAAGGCCTGAAGTCGAACAGTTTTTAAATATTGGTCTAATTTGCTGTAAAACTTAACGCAACAGTAGATTTTACATCGGCATGCTTGCTCTGAACAATAATTATGACACCTTAATGCCTGGCATTTATTGACTCGCTGTAATCGTTTGTGATTTACCAGAACATCAAACAGTTTTATGGTGGACTGGGCAAAACTATAAGGAAAATCAAGGGTGTTCTGCAAAATTCTGGGTGGTTGAGAGGAATGGTTCCCCAGAGTGGCAGTAGCCCTTCGATCGGTTTACTCCAAGCATAAACTTTCTAATTGAGCAAGACCAGACTTGCTTTACAGACCAGACATAAGAACAAAGGCAATTATGTAAAACACTGGACTTTGTATAACTCTGTGTTTAGAATACCAAGTGATGTCCTTCACAATATACAAATGTTATGAACCACATTGTGGCGTCTACTGCATAAAGTGCTGCAGTGCATTTCTGTTTGTCTCCATTCTCGTTTATTTGAGTTTTTTTAACAAAAATCTTTGTAAACTTTTTATTAAACCTCACCCCAAAGAAATGTGATAGATCCCTCAGTAACATCACCGTTATATTATGAAGTGTATCCATAATAAATGTTTATGGATGCATTCCGTGCATGCAGGGTAGTGTGCTGGTTAAAGTCTGGATACGCTTCACACTTTGCCTACATTGTTGTTTCTTGAGTTAATCGTTTGTACTTGGTGCCATGGTTGTAGTCAAAGCAGGATTCATAAAAGTTTTATGAAATATGCAACCAAAAACATTCGCCACATACAGAAAATGTTCAGCGCTTTGTGCACCACACGCTGTGATGTAAAGGTAACCAGACAAACATGATTAATAGACTTTAATATTCTTTATGCTCTTCAGTTCCTAAATTGTACTGCTGTTAGAGCTACACAGTCCACAGTAGAACAAGTGATTGTATTGCAGCTTTTTATCCCAAAAAGTAAAAGTTCGCTGTGTCGGTTCTGTTTGCAAGAGGGGACTACCATCCCTTTTTGTACCCCCAAACCTGTATCTGCCTGTATAAGGAATGCCACAGCACCTTTTAGAAATAGAATTAACCAAAACAAAAAAACAATAATATGTCACACTGTTCCAGTGGCAATTGCTGCCCAACTATGGTGTACCACCAGAATATGTTTAGAGCTGCACGAAATCTACTGGCAAAATCCAATTTTCTCCATAATTGCCAGAAGCAAAATGTAATGACAATTTCTGAAGCTTTTCTCACTAGTGCAAGTTTTCCTACCAAATTAATTTTCTAGCAAGACGTTTGCGATTCTCAGTTAGAGCGTCTTCTGTGTGGCGACATGCGTGAATGGGCGTTTCTTCGTTGAAGGTTGTGCGTTAGGCCCGGCAAGCCAGCACGTAAAAATCTACTGCCAATCATTAGCGGACCGGAGTTCCACTGTGGCGACCCCTAACCGGGAAAAGCCGAAAGACACAACAACAACAACGTTGTTTGCCTCTCTTTAAGATGTTTGTGGTAGCTTCTTCAGCTTCTTCAAAGGGTACGGGGCATAGTGTAGTACATGCAGTACCATGGTTTTTTGCTTTGAATTCAGAAAAAGACATTTTTTTCAAGAAAACTTTGACATTCAGCTTTGTTAATCACTATTCTCAGTGGCCACCACAGGACAGCATCAGAAGTGTAATAGTTGTCAAAACTGTATTCTGGACATGGATGCAAAGATTCACCTATTGAGCTTCACTTTGCTCTGCTCTCAAGGTAAATTTCTTGGCATCTATGTCTCCAGTACACAAGAAGTTGGTTGCAGTAGTTTTATAGGTAGGTACTAGGCTATCAGCCCAAGGGCCTAAGTAAGCCTAGCCAACAAGGTTCCCTGGCTTAAGCCACCCAAGAAAGATATTTTCCTGTGCCCCTGTCGAGCAGAGCCACCAAAGTGTTCCCTGGAGTGTATTTCCTATTTCCCATCCACTTATCAAGATTGTTCTGGAAAAGTGTTAATGAGGAACTTTGCTTGACATACATGGGTAGCTTGTTCCAGAATATGAGAAGTCATTGGGACAGGAATCTATTCCCCCCAGCATGTCCTGTTTATTGTGGTGACAAGGTTTAGGTCTCTAGAGCGTGTAGCTTGGAGGGATTTCTTTAGGTGTAGCATGTCCAACAGCTCTGGGTTTGACATTGCTTTAATTGTTAGGCAGAGATCACCTCGGAGTAGGCGATATGCTACGGAGTAAAACTGGAGTTTTTTGAGATGGTCAGTGTAGGGCATCTGTTTGAGGCCAGTAATCCTCTTTGTGAGGTACTTCTGTGGCCTTTCCAGCTGCTGCAGATGTGTTGTGCGGTACATTCCAAAAGGAGCGTTGTACTCTATAATGGGTCTAATGAGTGTTGAGTAGAGGGGAATAATGACCTCTTTTTTTCCTAGATGAGAACCCTTTTGTGATGAGTTATGCCACGTAGAAGGATTTCCTGACTACTGTGGGAATGTGATTTTCAAAGGAGAGACTACTGTTCACCTGGGTCCCCAGGTCTCTTATCACACATTTGGCATTAAGTAGACTGTCGCCTATGTGGTAGTTCATGGGTACAGAGTTTTTACCAAAGGGGATGACTGCACTTTTTGGCATTGGGCTTGAGGCCATGCCTCTGACACCAGACATCTGTCTCAGTGAGGCCCTTCTGTACGATGTCCACATCATTTGGGGACTTAACTATGGCTCCTAGTTTGCAGTAATCTGCGAACTTCATTAGCCAAAGACCTTCTGTGTTAGCCTGTACTTCAGAGAAATAGATACCAAATAGGAGAGGTCCCAGGACTGAACCCTGTGGTACTCCACTTGTCACTGGTTTGAAGTCAGATTTGGAGTCTGCATCTTTTACAGTGTGGGTTCTGTCAGTGGGAAATTGGTAACCCATCTGGTGACGTAGGGATTTATACTTAGTTTAGTGAGTTTAGCTATAATTCCAGAATGGGGGATGGTATCGAAAGCCTTGGCGAGGTCAAGATAGGCTGTGTGAGCCACCTTACCCTCGTCTACAGCTTTGGTGACTGCCTCAAAGAAGTCGATCAGGTTCAGAAGGCATGATCTGCCTTTCACAAATCCGAACTGGGTGGCCAGAGTTTGGAGGTTACCAATGTCTTTGTTTATGAGTTCCATAATAATATGTTCCATGGCCTTACAGACCAGGCTCGTCAGGCTAATAGGGCAATAGTTCCTGGGATCTGTGATGGCTCCCCTTTGTGGAGTGGGGTAACTGTTGCTGTGTGCCATTCAGTGGGTACAAAGCCTAATGTGAGACTATGATTGAACATGGTGCTTAGGTGGGGAGCCAGTTCGTTCTGAAGTTTGTGTAAAATGCAGCCTGGGATGTTGCCTGGTCCCATGGATGCTGTGTTTTTGGCTTTAGAGAGTGCAGCTTTTGCCTGCATAGTTGTGATTACAGGGACTCTGCATTCTTCCTGTATAGATATGAGCCCTTGAGGGGGGTAAAGTTAGCACTGAACCTATCTGCCAGGACATTGGAAATGTCAGTTGGTTCTGTAATTTTCATGCCATTGTGCTGCAAGTCAGAGCAGATCTGGGTGGTACCATTGAGATTCTTGACATAGCTATAGAATGTTTTGTGATTGTCCCTAGAATCAGTGGCAATTTTGTTTTCGTAGCTAGCTTTGGAGGATCTTATAAGGGATCTCAGCTTCTTACTAAGGCTGACCAGGGAACTCCTCCACTCATGGATTTTACTCTCTTTTGCAACAGTTTCTTCCTTCTGTTGTAGAGTTTGTTTATGGCAGGGGACCACCAGATTGGCTTCTTTTTTTTTGGAGGATAGCATGATCCATGCACTCGTTTAAGTGCTTAGAGTGCATCTGTGTAGGATTCAGCAGTCATAACTGTATTGTCCATCTCCATGGGTGTCATGAAGTTCGCCACTTCTGTCTTAAGAAGCATGAAGTTGGCTTTGGATAAATTTTTTACCGTGATTTCCTTAATGGGGGGTGGGGGCGGGATGTGGATATCTAGGGTGATTAGCTTATGGTCAGACTCGACCAACGAGGAGTTGACTTCAGGTGTGGAATACTGGTCACTCATGTTGGTAATGACTAGGTCTGGGATATTGTTGCTCCTGGTGGGGGTGTGGATAAGTTGATCCAGGACATTGGAATTTATGAATTCCAGAAAGCGTTGAGCTTAGGAGTTGGTACATGAGTAGTTTTCCCAGTTAATGGTGGGGTAGTTGAAATCACCCATTATTAGGGTGTTTGGTTGAACCCTAATATTTTCCAGTATATCAAGAAAAGAGGAGTGGGAATCCTGGGGCATGGTGGGGGATCTGTAGCAAGCTGCAATTTGGATTGCAGTTTTGCCCAGAGTTAGTTGCACTTGGATAACCTCGGATGCATTATGCTGAGCAACTAGCCTGGAAGTGTGGATATCCTTAATGAATATGGACACACCTCCGCCTTTGGTGTTCCAGTGGAGGTTAGGTGGCCGAAAAGTGTGGTATGAGTTATAGCATGGTAATGCAGGGGTGTTCTCTGGAGCCTTGAAACAGGTCTCAGTCACTGCACAGATATCGATGTTATCCATTTTAAGGAGTGCCTCAAGGGAGTGCATTTTGAGGTTTAGACTTCTAGCATTGAGTAGTATTACCCTCAGTTTTTGCTTGCCTGTTCCTGTTACGGTGGTGAATTTATCATTTCAACCTTGCCTAAAAAAGGCACTATAGGGGCAGCAAGAGCCTTAGCCAGTATCCAGAGTCCCAGGGGTGACAGGTGCAGGCCATCTCTGGCAAAGCATCGTGGTCTGTCGACCATGTTGTCCCAGGCAGACAGATACTAGATCCCCTTAGAATGACACCAGAAGCTTAGCCAATTGTTGAAGTCAATCATTTTGTCCTTGTACTGCGGTATTATTCTGGGCGATGGCAGGATGCTACTCAGGGCTAGGGTCATACCTGCATAGGCTACAAAATCGGAGAGCTCTTCCATGTCTCTTTTCATGTAGTCCAGGGAGGTACGTCTCAGGTCATTCACACCAATATGGACAGTGACAGAGTCATATTTGTACTTGTAGAGTGACCTGAATGCGTGGGTTATGTGGCGGATCCTGGTACCTGACATGCAGCTGACAGTAACCTTCTCCTTGTTTAGCCTGGTGAGTGGGACATCAGTGTGCCAGACTATAGTGTCATCTATGACTAGTGTGCTGGGTATGTTGTTTTGCCTTATGGGCTGTGGTTGAGTGGCACACTGAGTCTGTGGGCTATGTGTCATTTGGGTTGTGTTGGGGGCGGAGGTTGCTTGCTTTTCTTCTTTGGAGGTCTCTGTTGCTTGAGCAGATTATTATTGAGAGTCTCTGTGGATGTTTTGTGTTTCTTTGTGTGGATTTTGGTGGTGTAGGTTTAGTGAGATTATGTGATGGGTGTGGTGCAAGTGTTTACCTTCTCCTCTTAACTGTCAAGTTCAGTCTTGGTTGGAGAGAGCTTTACCTCCAGTTTGGTTAGATAAGTGCATCTCTCGCAGTTTGTGGTGTTGGGTGGTAGGAGGAGAGGGTTGTCTGTGTACGAGGCAATTGCTACATTGCCCCAAGATGCCCAGATTCATCAGATAGACAGGAGAGAACACTGGGAGCTGACCGTTGGGCATGCCTGGATTAAAAACTCCTCTAGACAAGTGAGGAATGTGAGTATAAGAGCTGTTTTTCTCTAAGCAAGTGAGGAAAGTAAGTACAAAAACTGTTTTCCTCTAGGAAGGTTGAGTGCTGTAGTAATTTGTAGCTTATTTAGTGCTAACAACAAGTTCTGAACAAGTGCTGAGCACGAATAAGCAAATTCAAGTGTTAAAACTAAGAATCTGTACCTGGATCTTGTGGTAGATAGGCTACCTAGTGCTTATCACTCCCACTGATAAGCTAGAAGGCTTCCCTCTAACACAGAAAGGCTTGGGGGGCTCAGAAGCTTACAGACACTCCTGGATATAGCAAATATGTATCTGGACTAGACTAGTTACAGGAAAGATGGGAAGCTAGCGCAAACGCAGGCTTTTAAACCAGTAAGTTGAAAGAGATGGAGAAACTGTCAAATGGCCAATAAACTACAATTTCTGGGCCAGAAACCACTCTTATAGGCTACCTAGTGCTTACCACTCCCACTGATAACTAGAAGGCTTCCCTCCAACACAGAAAGGCTTGGGGGGCTCAGAAGCTTACAAACACTCCTGGATATAGCAAATCTGTATCTTACTGAAATTGGTACACCTCGTTTGCTGTAGCATAGACTAGATCCAGGCCTGCTGAATCTAGCTTTGTTTGTATAACTTGAGCACTAATCCAGGCATTCTTTAAAGTATTCAGTTGTATTTATTACTGCTGGTAGTAACTTGATTAAAGTGTAGCTATCATTTCTAAGTCTTTTGGATTAAGCACTTGGGCTTCAGACCAGTTGTTTTACATTAGGAAGGTTTGTGGCCTGCACTGTGGTGGTAGGACAGGTAGCTTACATCCTTCTAAGTTGAGAACTGCTGATTGAGAGCTCAATGTCTGTTATTCTAAAAGTGTATTAGTTCTGGTTTAAGCACTTGGGCTTCAGGCCAGTTATTTTAAGTTAAGAAGGATTGCGGTCTGCACTCTTGTGGGAGGAGAGGCTGGACTCTGCCCTTCTGAGGAGGGAATTTCTGGTTAGAGGCTTATAGTGCCTGCATATTCTAACTGTTTCTTACTGAAATTGGTACACCTTGTTTGCTGTAGCATAGACTAGATCCAGGCCTGCTGAATCTAGCTTTATTTGTATGCTTGTTGTTTGTTTATTTCCCTGAAACGCTAATTCCACCTAAAACACGGCCTTTTAGCACTTCTGTGGATCCCTAGTGATATCTGCATTGCTTACTGTACTTATTTCCTTGTTTCACTTGAAAGAAAGTTACTGTTTGTCGTTTTTGCATTTATGTTACCTGGCACTTGCTCACTAAAGCAATTATATAAGTCAGCTCTAAAAAATTAAAAGCACTACACCCTCACAAACTCCCCTTGAGTCCCTTGTTCCCCATTGGCCCTTTTTTTCAATTATAAAGGAATTCCCAATACTATTCTAGCATGTCCAAAGGTCAGTTGTCAATCTCCTCTCCGGTCCAGCTGGTGAATCTGGGAATCTTGAGGCAATGTTACAACTGCCTCATGTACACAGACAACCCTCTCCTCCTCCCAACAAATTGCAACACATGTGAGAGATGCAACCATATAGCCAAACTGGAGGCTAAGCTCTCTCAACTCAGTACTGGCGTAACCAGTCAGGAGGAGAAGGAAACCACACTCACTACAATTCCAGTCTCACATAGACCTACCACGACAACAAACACATAAACACACAAAAACATACTCGGAGGCTCTAAATAAAAATCTGCCTAAGCAGCAGAGACCTCCAAAGCAGACACCCAAGCAACCGCTACCCCAAAACAAACACGTGCAACACATAGCTCACAAAGCCAGTGTGCCGAACAGTCACAGCCCTTAAGGCTAAACAACACACCTGATACACTTGTAATAGGTGACTCTATCGTCAGGCACACTGACGTCCCGCTCACCAGGCTGAACAACGAGAAGGTCACGGTGAGCTGCCTGTCGGGCGCTAGGCTCCACCACATAACACAAGCACTCAGGTCACTCCAAGGCAAGTACAAATATGACTCAGTCATTGTCCATGCTGGTGTGAATGACCTGAGACGTACCTCCCTGGACTACATGAAAAGAGACATAGAGGAGCTCTCTGAGCATGTAGCCCAGGCCAGTATGACCCTGACCTTGAGTAGCATCTTACCCTCACCAAGAATGATGCCACAATATGAAGACAAGATGATCAATTTCAACAATTGGCTTAAGTGTTGGTGTCATTCAAAGGGGATCCAATGCCTGTCAGCCTGGGATGACATGCTCGACAAGCCACGATGCTTTGCTAGGGATGGCTTGCACCTGTCACCCCTGGGCTTTCAGATATTGGCAAAGGCTCTTGCTACCCCCATAGTGCCTTTTTTCGGCAAGGCTCAAAAGACAAAGCCACCTCCATAGGTATCACAAGGGATAAGAAACTAAGAGTAATGCTACTCAACGCCAGAAGTCTAAACCTCAAGATGCACGCACTCAAAACTCTCCTTAGCATGGAGAACATCGATATCTGTGCAGTAACAGAAACCTGGTTCAAGGCTCCCGAGTGCACCCCAGCACTACCAGGTTATACCTCATACCATGCTTTTCGGCCCCAAAACTTGGACCGAACCACAAAAGGAGGGGGAGTATCAATATTCGTCAAAGATACCCACACCTCCAGGTTGGTGGCACAGCATGAAGCATCAGAGACTATCCATGTGCAACTAACTGTGGGTAAAACTGCCTTCCAGTTTATAGCCTGCTACAGACCACCCTCCCAAACACAGGAACCCCACTTGGCCTTCCTGAGAATACTGGAAAATATGAAGGTCTCTCCAAACACCATTATATTGGGCGACTTCAACTACCCAAACATAGACTGGGAGCATTACTCTAACTTCAACACCCTAGCCCAAAGGTTCCTAGAATTTATAAACTCAAATGCTATGGAACAACTTGTTACCACTCCCACAAGAGGGGAAAACATACTGGACCTGATCATCACCAACATGGGGACACTATGCTCCAGACCAGAAGTGTATCCCTCACTGGTAAGATCAGACCATAAACTAATCTCACTGGATATTCACATCCCGACCCCACCCCCTGCCCAGAAAACCACAGTGAAAAACTTCTCTAAAGCAAATTTCACACGCCTCAAAACCGAGGCGAAATCCTTCAAAGCCCCCGGGCCTGTGGAAAATACGGCCCAGACCGCAGAATCCTTTATAAACGCATTCTATGAACACCTTCAGGAATGCATGGATCATGCAATCCCAAATAAAACCAAGACCCAATCCTCCAAAGGCAGACATCCTGTCTGGTGGACCCCAGCCATAAACAAACTATACAATAGAAGGAGGAAGCTACTACATGATAGAGCAAAATCCCAAAAGGGAAGGCATCTCTGATCAGTATTAGCAAAAAACTACGGGCACTCATAAAATCGTCTAAGGCCAGCTTCGAGAGAAAAATTGCACAGGACACTAAGGATAATCACAAGGCTTTCTTTAGTTATGTTAGGAACCTGGGTGGGAATTCCCAGATATGCTCAGAATTAGTCCAAAATGACAAAAAATACACCGAGCCCACAGACATTGCCAACATCCTAGCTGACAGGTTCAGTGCAAACTTCTCCCCCCTCTCCCCACCAAAAGGGCAAATATCTATCCCAACAGAGTGCTGACCCCCTGACATCTCAGATGCTCAGGTAAGAGCCGCCCTCTCCAAAGCAAAAAACACAGCATCAATGGGACAAGATGGTGTCCCGGGCTGCGTCCTACATGAACTCCAAGAAGAGCTAAACTCAAACATAAAACTACTGTTCATTCTTAGCCTTACTACAGGATATGTACCCAAAGAGTGGCATACAGCAACAGTGGTCCCTCTCCACAAAGGTGGTGCCTCAACGGATCCTGGAAACTATCGCCCCATAAGCCTGACTAGCTTGGTCTGCAAAGCTATGGAAAGGATCATCATGGACCTCATAAATAAAGATATTGGGGACATACAGACACTGGATCCTACCCAGTTTGGCTTTGTTAAGGGCAGATCCTGCCTCTTAAACCTGGTCGATTTCTTTGAAACAGTCACCAAGGCCATTGATGAGGGAAGGTGGTCCACACAGCCTACCTGGACCTCGCAAAAGCCTTCGATACAATACCCCACTCGGGCATTATAGATAAGCTCACCAGCTTAAATATAAACCCCTATGTCACTAGATGGGTTGCAAACTGGCTGAAGGACAGAACCCACATGGTTAGAATTGCTGGAGCCATGTCAGACTCCAAACCAGTTACAAGTGGCGTCCCACAAGGCTCAGTCCTGGGACCTCTCTTGTTCGGTATATATTTCTCGGTACAGGCCAACACGGAAGGACTGTGGCTGACCAAGTTCGCAGATGACTGCAAACTGGGCGCCATAATCAACTCTCCAGCCGACACAAGCATCCTCCAAAAGGGCCTCATAGAAACAGACAACTGGTGCCAGAGCCATGGCCTCAAGCTAAACGCCAAAAAGTGTATAGTCATCCCCTTTGGCAAAAATAAAGTTCCCACAAATTACCACATAGGTGGTAATCCATTAAGTACAGAAGAAGTCATTAGGGACCTGGGGACCCAAGTTGATAGCAATCTCTCATTTGACAACCACGTGGCCAAAGTGGTTAGAAAAACATTTTATATAGCCCACCTAATCGTGAAGGGATTCACATCTAGATCAGGGGAGGTCATCGTACCTCTTTACTCATCCCTCATCAGGCCCATAATTGAGTACAATGCCCCTTTTGGGATGTACCTTACCAGACACCTGCAGCAACTGGAAAGACCCCAAAAGTACCTCACCAAGAGGATCAAAGGGCTCAAACAGATGCCATATGCTGCCCGGTTAAAGAAACTCCAGCTCTACTCAGTGGCATACCGCCTGCTCAGAGGCGATCTGTGCCTGATGTATAAAGCCATGTCCAACCCGGAATTAATGGACATGCTGCACCTCAGAAAATCCAAATCCCATCGAGCTACGCCGAGAGACTTGAACCTCAGCACTGAAATAAATAGGACATGCTGGAGGGACAGATTCATAACCCAGAGGCTCCCTTCACTCTGGAATAAAATCCCAGTCCAGGTTAGGCAGAGTCCCACATTGACTCTCTTCAAGAGGAATCTTGATGAGTGGATGGGAGATCGTAGGTTTACCCCGGCTATCACTTCTGTGTCACTGTTAGACAGAGGCACAGTATACTAACCTCAAAAAAAGGCATAGCAAAATTAATTTAAAATGGGTGGCAAAAGCCAAACACGCTCTGGCTAGACTTATAAATGCCCTAGGGCAGATAGCCTAGTATGAACCTATGGACTAGACTAGTTACCGGAAAGATGGGAAATTAGTGCAAACGCAGGCTTTTAAACCAGTAAGTTGAAAGAGATGGAGAAACTGTCAAACGGCCAATAAACTACAGTTTCTGGGCCAGAAACCTCTCTTGTGGTAGATAGGCTACCTAGTGCATACCACTCCCACTGATCAGCTAGAAGGCTTACCTCCAACACAGAAAGGCTTGGGGGGCTCAGAAGCTTACAAACAGTGCTGGATACAGCAAATCTGTATCTGGGCTAGACTAGTTACAGGAAATGTGGGAAACAAGCACAAATGCTGGCTTTTAAATGAGAAAGTTGAAAGAGATGGAGAAACTGCCAAATGGCCAATAAACTACAATTTCTGGGCCAGAAACCACTCTTGTGGGAGATAGGCTACCTAGTGCTTACCACTCCCACTGATAAGCTAGAAGACTTCCCTCCAACACAAAAAGGCTTGGGGGGCTCAAAAGCTTACAAACAGTCCTGGATGCAGCAAGACTGTAGGAGAACCAGTCATCCTTTTCTGTTTTGTATTTACTAATACTGGCTAAGATGTATATTGTTATGGTGGTGTCTTTTATGATTTTACCAGTTTGTTCTTAATCAGAAAAGTAGAGCCATTGTGCCATGTCTCTTAATGCTAATATTTATTGACCTTGAAGGTAAGATTGCTCCTTCTGCATTAGGTGTATATTTCTGTAGACGATGCTGGAGAAAATTCAGGTTTTTTGTTGAAGTAATTGTGCTACCCATTAAAGGGAAGGGGAATATTTGCCAGAGGCAGAATAAAATGTATTGATGATGTTAATAATAATATATAGATAGTGTGCCCAGGACTGGAGGGAACATAGTGACAAAATTAGCTTTATTTTTTATGAGTAACTAGTAATGTTTTATTATCTTCTGGATTGCACAGACTCCACAGAATTGCTTAATTTAATTGTCTAAAATTTGTTTTCCATTTTTTTTGTCTGTCTTCGTGATGGATTCTGAGAGTAATGCTGTATCGTTCCACTTGGCTTCCAATGCACAGAATTAACAACCACTGATTTCAGACAGCAAGAAGCGGGTCATTCTGTAGCCCACATCATTGAATGCTTGGTTTCTGAACATCACCTGAAGTTATTGTTCTTACTCTCTTATATGCCTTTGCAAAAAAATGGAGAACAACAGAAGTGTGTGTGTGTGTGTTTCTGTTCCTGCATGGAATCTGTCCGTCTGTCTATCTGCAGATTGTGTATGTGCCATATACACCACTGTCATATATATGCATATACACACAGACACATACAGAAGACAGTAGCTAACAAAACAGTTTTTATTGGAAATGACACTTCTTAAAAAAATGGCTAATAACACAGTTTTTTATGAAAAATTATACTTCTTGAGGTGTGCATAGCCATCCTTTGGCATAGGCCAGCTAGGCGGCTGCCTAGGTCTCAGTTCTACCAGAGGTGCTTTTCCAGTAATCTTGATAGTGTAGGTATACCAGGATGGGGGCACCGGGTGGTGTTGGGGAGGCGCTGTGGAAATCATTTGCCTTGGGCACCAGTTGGCCAAAGGCCGGCCCTGGAGGTGTGTACTAATTATTATGACATTAGGAATAAATCCTGTAAGAATAGAGACAGAATTTATAATGCATGGCATTTTGAATATTTTTTCTTGTAACTTAGTGAATTACATTTCTGTCTTTCTTTTGATTTAGTTGCATGTCAATAACATGTTTTCTGGTAAAATGTGGGCTGAGTGCTTTTTTGTCTTGCTGTGTTTTATTGAGCTTCCACTGTAGCAAGTTCAGTGACCACATTTGATTTCTTTGAAGTGAGGCATTTTACTTTAATATATTACTTCACATTCCTCTGCTGCTCTGTTATCTTCACATTCATTCCCTTGTCATCTTGGAAAGATACACCCCTTTCCTCCCATAGCACCTGTGGAGTAGTGTGATGGCCCCACCACTGCCATCCAGTATGTGATGGTCCCACTACTGCTAACCAATATGGGGCATCCCCTCTCTGGGCCAGTGATCAAGGAGCCTTAATCCTCACCACTGACACTGGTGGGCGACTGTTCATTTGAGAGAAATAGTATGTTTAGATGCAGCTCTCTGCACCAAGTACAATTTCCCTTAAGAGCATGCAGAGAACACGTCAGCTCGGGGTCTGTATTTCTTTGTATCTGTCTCCCTCCAGGGCCACAGTAAGGCTCCCCTCTAGCACATCTATAGGGTTAAGTCTTCAGCTGAGTGTCCAAGCCAAGTCCTGTAGCACCCTCTCTGTGAAATCAGTGCTTCGTGTCCCTGTTCCAAGTAGCTGACACACACTGTGAGATTTGATTTTCACACACACACCTGGGAAAGGCTGGCACAGATTTACCCTCTGTGCCCCCTTCTGCCCAGACTATAATGTAGTTATCACTGCCACCAGACAGTCCACCAGCCAGCTACTCTAAGGCCCTTAAAAGGGTATCCAATTATACTGTGCTATATTAATACTAATACAAATGTTTGTAGTTGACCTCACAGCAAGACTCTCAGGAGTGGCCCCACAGTGTCACCAAACAAATATAAGCACTCTCAAAGATTAAATATTTCTAAAAGGACCAGTCACAATAAAAGTTTTAAATGTTGTTGTTGTCTTTCGGCTTTTAGGGGTCGTCACAGCGGAACTCCGGTCCGCTAATGATTGGCAGTAGATTTTCACGAACGTGAGGTGCCAGCTCGACGTTCAACCTTCAATGAAGGCACACCCATTTAGGCATGTCTTTCGAACGCCCACCCAACCACGGGGAGGACATGCAGACTCCACACAGAAGGCACTCCCTGCACTCCAGCCGAGAATCGAACAGGAGAACCTATTGCTGTGAGGCAACAACACTACCACTGCACCACCGCGGAAGTCCCAATAAAAGTTTTAAATATATTTAAAGTATTATTTTTTTAATATATCCTGTAATTTGAACTTTGTGGTTTGCTGCAAACATACATTCAGTATGTTCATGTTCTTTTATTTATTAAATATACAATAAAAGTTTTAAATATATTTAATAAATAAAAGAACATGAACATACTGAATGTATGTTTACAGCAAACCACAGAGTTCAAATTACAGGATATATTAAAAAAATAATACTGATGGACAGACTCGGACAAATAAGAAAAACAGTAGTAAACTAATCTTGCTATATATTCTTAACCGATTTAAAGACATTACTGTTCCCTAAAAACATACTTGGGCAAGGCAAGATGAAATACATGAGCAGTCTTTCTAATCAGGCTCCAAAATATAATTCTCAATACTTGGATTTTCAACACTAGCAACTTCACAGATACATTTTGATATTTAAATGTCATACAGTTCTAATACATTTCTCACATAGGTATTCAAATGCCATACAGTTATAATACATTTGTAACATAAGCATCTGTACAAATCAGTTTGTTATTCAAAGGATATCATTCTTTACAAAACTCCAACTAGCTATGCTGGCACTAGCCCATATCATCACAAATAGATCCCATTGTGTTTGGCTTATGATGCCATATTCTGTAGGAGGCCCAAAGCTGAAAAAAGTGGATACCATAAATCAAGACAGCCATAGAGAAATATTTTGCATTCCCCCTATCCCCACATTTCTATATTAGTTGTCAGGGGCAGGCACAGTACAATCCCTAAACATACAATTTTTCACTTGCCCTCCTCCTAACTACATTATATGTGGCTTAGTGTGTGTGCCTCTGACATTGTGCCAGTGCTGCTGATGATTCCCACAGTCTGATCCCTGGATGTCAGGGCAGGAATGAACCTGCCAGCTAACTTTTGTCTGCCAAGGATGGGTCAGCTGTTGTTGGCCACTTGCCCTTATCCTCAGCTACCAGCTTTTCCATTACCAGGTCATTAATTGATTCTGGGTCTCAGTCAAGGCTTTATCATTATGCTTCATGGAAATTATCCAAAGTGAGTCATTTATTTTGCTTATTTTATTAATTTGTTGGTATGAAGTTTCATTTTTGCTTCAGATACTGTTATACTGCTTTGTCACCAAAGCAAGTTTTATTATGTAGGCAAAGCAGTTTAAGCTTTTAATGTGATTTTATAAACAGTTCCTTGGGTTATGCAATACTAAGTGGTATGGGGTATTTATACAAGTGCTTCATTTAGGATATGAAGGCAAATAAAGAACAAGTTAAAAGTAAGTAAGCAACATGATTTAGCTGTGGCTTGAGTTACTATAGTTGAAAGTAACTGAGAGTACGCTATTTTTGTTAATTTTTACCCCTAAATTGGTTAAGATGTCTTATTTTCTTGAAAATATTTCAATAAAAACAAAAATCATTTGACATATTGACACAGTGTGTGTAGTAACAACAACAATGGCACTGGCAATTTAACACAGATCTTCCAGAGATTGTTTGACACTTATCTAAAGTAGTAACCTGATGTAATTAATGTGTTCAATGGCAGATATGGTAGCTGTCCAAATGTCACAATACACAGGCTGTTGTGTTTGTTAATTTTGTCTGTCTTCCTCTAACCACATAAACTCAGTATTAAAGAGAATTTGCTGCCTTTGGAGATGTATCAAGGCCAATTACCCTGCTGAGTTCAGATTTTGAAGCTGAAAGAGGAGGTCCAAATGAGTCTTCAGGAAGCAACTTTGGCAGTCTAAAGGTTTCCCTGTAAAGAGACGTTTGGAACCTATCCCTAAAACCAAAAAGGGAGGAAGTTGTTACAGTGTATGCTGCAGAAAGTCTCCTGAAGCTAGGATTAGAAGTACCTGCTTATGTGGGGTGCAGAAAAAATGTTTTACGTACTGTTTGCTCTGAATCTCTGTAGCTGAAGGAAATCTTTTAGACTTGTTTTGATTATGTACTTACTTGCATAACAAGACTGAACTTTTAAAGTTGAACTTTTCATTTCCTGTTACAAATAAACCTGATCAAATCTGAAGAACTGTTAAAAGACTTTTTTGTACTGCATAGTGCTGCATTGGTGGATTGGTGTGTGCAGAAACATGTATAATTATGATTTCCTATTTTGTTCTGCCCAAGTTTTTCCCTGCACCAGAATAAGATATACAGCCTCAGCCTGAGTCTTATTAACTGACTAATGTTTTTTTAGCAAAAGTAAGCCTCCAGAATAAAGCTGAACTTTAAAGTGGTAAGAACCTATCCTGTATTGCATTAAACCCTTTCTAGGAGAAACAAATTGTAATACCTCTGTGGTCATGATGGGGAATTACTTTAGTTAAAGGGATCCTTATGTCAGTAGAAGGGGTTTTGATGCACTTTTACAAACCTGTGTGCCCATACAGGGATGTACACAGGGAAACAACCCTCATGGTATTCAGGAAAGTTTGTTTTTAAAGAAATTGTGGTTGCTTTTCTTCTTAGTGAAGCAAATTCCTGCATTTGATGAACTGTACCTACTGAGGTTTGAGTAAAGTGGAAACAGTACATGATGCTAAGCTGTAGTACATTCTAACAAGACTTTTCAATAAAAGAGTGCCACCACCATACATGTCAACCTGGAAATATCAAAAATCTAGACAAAGGTCCATGAAAATTAGGTACAACTGGCTAAACATCTGTATGCTGATTAGCATAAACATTGCATATATAATTACGTAACCCCACCCACCACAGTAGAATTATGGGATACTATTATTCAAACACAAATTGAGGAACAAAGTATTAAACAAAAAGGAATGGTCACCACACCACCACCTCCTTTACTTCACGTGAGTACTGTAGCTCATAGAAACATGCAGAATACTTTGTATTTATCTGCTTATCAACTGTACATTCCAGTGAGTGCACATGTGTGCACTTGCTTTACCCTTCCTCTATGCAAAATGACTGATGATCTGAGCAGTCAGTTTTCTGTGTTACTTTCCATCCACAAGTATGGAAGGGCACAACTGTTCTGCAGCCAGCCTCCTACAAGTGTCTGTGGTAACCAAGTCCCTCCCTATTTTTCAAACCAAGAAAATAGAGCTGTCATTAATCATTCAACTGTATCTCCAAACAATTTTATAGGCAGCTGTACTAACTTCCTAAGCTGGGTCATAGTCTAATTAGCAAAGCTAGCTATTTATGCTTTGTCCCCACAGGGGATTGTCCTCTGAATTTTCATAAAGTGCTACAGATCCATTGTATTCTGAATACAGGGCAACTGTTATTGTGGCCTTAGGATCAGTCATTTAAAACTGTTATGCTTTCTTTTTAAAGGACTGCTACACTTGGACAGCCACACTTAACCACCTACAACTTTCCTTATCCCAGACAGTGATGGGAGTAATATATTACAATTTCTAGTAACTAGTAATAGTTCATAGTTTTTAGTACTAAGCTAACTGCCCTTGCGAGCCATTTTAAGCCTAGCCAATTATCCCTTGTGAGACTCAAACCCTGCACCTTGTGTTTGTATGGCAAACACCTTAGCCATTAAGCCGCCCTCCCAACCCCCCCTATAATTAGTTACTTTTTTTAAAATAGTAAAGCAATAGTAATATATTCTTTTTTTTTTAGTAACTTAAATTTGCTTTACTTTTGAGTTACTTTTGCATAACCAAGTGGTTCTCGATGTGGGAGATATCGCCCCCTAAACAACAATGGAAAACTTCTGGGGGCCCTGGATACTATGGGTAGTAATCAGATGTTAGGAGGTAATACAGACTTTGAAGGGGGAATTTGGATAAAAAATTACAACATAATGTTGGCAAAACTCATAGAATGTAGAATTCATAATAGATCATTAGAATTAGTCTGGAGCAAAATTTACTTATTTTTTTTTAGCACTGCAAGGAAGTGAAAGCTAATGATGACCAAACTCCTTATCTGCCCTGGTACTGTGGGACTCTTGTCCACTAAAACACCCCCTAACACTGGTACAATTCTAGCCTGCTAGAGATCATATCTTTACCTTCCTGTATAATAAATGGCATTGTTTCTCCATACCACCCTCATTTGGAATCAAACTCACCACTCATAGGTTTAACACCCGATGCCCCAACCCACTGCAAGCCTGACTCTTCAGGTGGATCTCTGATAAACCAAGTTTTGTCTCGACAATTTTTTATGTTCCATTTAAAATTCTTTTCACGTTTTGATTTTTAGTTGCTAAAAATAGACAAAATGTGATAGGTTTATATAGGTCTTGTGCTGCTGGCTGTGTATAGTTTGGTTTAATTATCATCTGTGACACTCTAGCTATAAAGACTAGTCTGCTAGAGTTTTTCAACTGTTAAATCCTATTCATCATCCATGCAATAATGTGTATACAACTTTAATAATACACCTACTTGCATGTGCTTACTTGTGTGAGTAAATCTCAGTATTATAATTGATAAACTATATTTATGTAAAAATAATGCTTTACTTACTAAATAGTAATGTATATTACTTTCTTAGAATAGTAATAGTAATATATTACTTTCACTGAAAAGTAACTAATAGTAATTTATTATTTTTATAAGTAACTAGCACAACACTGAACCCAGAGCATCTCTCTCAGCCTCTGAACATTATAATCATAACAGCAGTCTTTAAAAATCATAGCAGAGATCAGAAACAGGACCACTTTCTTATCTTTCACAATAAAAGGGCTTTATATACAAGAATCTTTGTATAGGCTTACTTGTTTATTTAATAAGATATACAAGCATAAACAAACCTGACTTTGAAGGGATATCAGTAAATCCAGGAGTAGGACTAGATTTGATGCAGTGTCTAAACTGTAACAGAGGCGAAGTATGTTCCTGAGAATTTTCTGTCATAAAATTAATTCCTTGCTACCACGTACCTTAAAGTACAGCTATACAATTTCAAGTCCAATATGAAAAGGTGACATATAACAAATATTGAGAGCAAACTGGACAAGCCAAACTCATCAAGCAACACACCTATCAAAGCTACAGATGACATTAATAATCATGTGGGGGATGCCCTTCGAACATGGGTGGGTGTGCTGGGTGGACTGCCGGACTCTGTAGAAGTTCAGAACTAAATACTGAAACTGTAATGTGTGCACAGCTCCGCTCCACTTGTCACTGCTTCTGGTATTCCAGTCTGAAACAACAGGTGACTCTTTCCACACACTCTCCAGTGGTCATGGAGTTATCTGGTCAAGTCCAATAGGCTGCAGTATGCCTCATGAAGCTGATGTCATCATGCATGCCCCTGCATGTTGATGACGTTGCAAGATACACTAGTGACGTGTGGTGATGTCAGCCACAACTGTAAACATAAAAAAAAAAATCGGAAATTGAAGGGCCACTCAGGAATTCATGGCATCACATCATTTTGACCTAAAAATTGGTAAATACCAAGGAATTTGATATGGTTAAGAGGTGTGGTAAACACCATAGCATTTGCTGAGCTATTTCCAAAATCTCTGTATAACCATATTGATAGCTGTATAGAGTGAGTTGTGCCCAGTTGTATTAAAAATAAGACAAACTCAAAAGACAAACCACCTTGGTGGAATCACAATATCAGTCAGTTTTACAACAAAAGAAAAAAAATCTTGACCAAACTTAGGAGGATCAAAGCCCTACATACCAAAAGCCTCCTGACCAATCTGAGCAGGCAGCTAAGAGGGTTAATTTATACTTCAAAGGCTAAATTTGAAGAAAAAAATAGCTTCTCAGGCAAAGGACAGTCACAATGCTTTCTACACGTGTCCATAACCTCAGGGGAAATATGCGACAATACCCAGAATTATTGTAAATGGCATCACCCACACTGAACTGGAAGCCACTGCCAACCTTTTTGCTGACAGGTTCAGCTCAAATTTCTCTCCTCACTCCCCTCCCAATAGTCCAAAGGAAATACTACATACCTCAATGTCCCTAGTCATTACTAAGGAACAGCTTATCAGTGCACTTTTCAGGACCAAAAACACTGCATCGTTGGACCCCAATATCATCCCAGGATGCTTTATAAATAATGTGAAGTGTGACCTCTCTCGTCCACTTCAATCACTTTTCAGCTGGAGCATACAGTCAGGTTTTGTGCCCAAAGAATGGACAATGGTTATAGTCATGCCCCTGTACAAAGGAGGTCCAACTAGAACTCCAGATAACTGTAACTACAGGCCATAAGTCTGACCAGCACCATTTGCAAGGTCATGGAAAGAATCATCATGGACATAAGGAAGGACATGGGTAATCTGTAAACAGTGGACCCATCACAGTTTGGCTTTGTTAAAGGAAGGTCATGCCTGTTAAATCTGGTGCATTTTTTGAGAGGGTCACCAAAGCAGTGGATGAAGGCAAGACTGTACACACAGCTTACCTTGCCCTGGCCAAGGTTTTTGATACAGTACCCCACTTAGGCATTATAGACAAGCTCACTAATTTAGCTATAAACCATTTTATCACCTATTGGATAGCCAACTGGCTCAATGGTAGGACTAAGGAGGTCAAAATAGGTGAGGCCACCTCCACCAAAAGGTCAGTCCCTAGCAGAGTCAGCCATGGATTGGTACTGGGACCACTGTTTTTTTTTTGGCATCTATTTCTCTGAAATAGTTTATGGCTTACTAAGTATGCAGATGATTGCAAGCTGGGGGCATACCTCTCAAGTGTACCTCTTTACGAGGAACGTACCTCATTTGGGGTCTTAAAAAGTTCATGTTCCTCGAAGTTACACATTGAAATAATCTGTCACACATTCAGTGTTAGGAATTTTTTTAATGAAATCCATGGTAAATAGAAATTAATCATATTAATTCATTAAAGAATCTTTTTTATAAGTAAAACCAGCATATTTTAACCATCCTATGACCTTCCTAGTTGAAGTTGTTAATAAGCCATTAGTATGTGTTCCACATTTTGCCCATTTGTTCCACATTATGAAGGCGAGTGTTCCTCATTTTGGAGATGAAAGGTTGAGAGCTATGGCTGGGGGTTATCATCAACTCCCCTGCAGGCAATAGCATTCTTCAAGAAGGCCTATCTCTGACTAAGAAATGGTGCCAAAGCCATGGTCTTAAACTCAAAACTAAGAAATGCATAATTGTACCCTTTGGGAAGGCAACCATACCAACTAATTACCATGTTAATAATATGTCCCCAAGAGTCGACCCAGTGGTTTTGGGACATGTGTACAGACATAGAGAGCAGGCTTATCTTTGACCACCACATTGCCACAGTAATGATGAAATCCCGTTATGTTGCACAATTTATAAGTAAGGGCATGTCATCTAGGTCCAAAGAGGTCATTATCCTACTAGACTCTGCTCCTGTTAGACTAATCATTGAGTACAGTGCTCCCTTTGGTCTGTACCTGACCAGACATATGCAGCAACCTCAGAGGTTCCCTATAAAAACAATACAAGGCATAAAAACCTGCCTTAAATAGAGCACCTTAAAGCCCTTTTCCTCTACTCAGTCTGTTATAGAGATTACTAAGGGGTGATCTATGATTGGCTTACAAGGCATTTGCAAACCCCACATTTAATAAATCTCTTGCATATTCATAAGTCAAACAATATTAAAAGTACAAGGTCAAGGGACCTGAAATTTGTCTGTGACTTAAACAGAACACGCTGGAGAGACAGATGTGTGTCCCAGAGACTGCCAATCCTATGAAACAGGCTTCCCATTCATGTGAAGCTGAGTTCATCTGTTACCCAATTTAAGCACAGTCTAGACCAGTGGATGGGGAATATGTAATTTACACCAGGCCTGGCACTGTGCTCCTTATGCAGAAAGGTTGCTTAGAGATGTCTGGCTTTCAGTGTCCTATTTGGATGTAGGATGTGAGGCCCGTGCCATGGCCCAACAATCAAGGAGCCTCAATCCTCACCACTAACACCAGAGAGGGCATCTCATAAATGAAGAAAGGATAAACAAATACACACAGTAAAGTGCAATTTCCCTTAAGAGCACACAGAGATCACAGTCAGTCTGGGGTGCTCCCTTGCTCTCCAGGTCCCCAATAAGACTCCCCACTGGCACAGTTATAGGGTCTAGATCTCAGCCTAGCTGGTTCAACCTAAAACCTCCAGCACCCTCTCTGTCCAACCAGCGCTTCATGTCCCTGCCCAACTAGCTTACACACACACACTTTGAGATAAGAGTTTATACAATCACACAGACACTCCTGGGAAAGGCTGGCACAGGCTAACCAGCTGTGCCCTATTACCCAGACTATAAGGTAGTACTGCCTGCCACCACCCAGCTAATAGTTATCATCTACTCAAAGGCCCTTAAAAGGGTGTCCAATTATTACTGTGCAATATTATTATCCAATTGGTAGTATAACTAAACAGTCAAGGCTTATTAGAGTGACTTGGTACAGTAATCACTATAAATATGCAATGTACTTGGTAGAGCTTAAATTATCTCTACACAAAACAGCCACAGTTGACAGGTTTTAAAATATTTAATAATAAATAATAAAAACACAAAACAATACTTCTTACTACACAGTGCTAGTGAAGACTTTAGAGATCACAGGGAAATACTTAAAATAATTCAGTAGTACAGTTCTGACATCACAGGAAAAAAAAGTCTAATCTTTCTAGTTTCTGGCTATTTCTAAAAGAAAAACACAAGTCTAAGATAACTTACATATAAGCAAGACAGGGCTGTGAGTTGGATGGTCAAGACAAAAATGCTCAATAATCTCTGGTTCTCCCTGTTTAAATTGAAATTGCAGTTCTGATTCACATTACATCATTCTTCACACTTTCCTGGGGTTCTCAGGCTACACATTACGCCATTCTTCACACTTCCCTGAGTTCCCAGGCTAACAGAAACTGCATTTACATTCTTAACATCTCCTTTTATTATCTTGCAGCTGGCCAGGAAGCCGAGCAATAAAAATACATTTGCATGTTTAAATCTAGCAATTTAACTCTTGGTTAAATCAATAGAAATAATTTCTTCATGTAGACCCTTCGGCACCACTGTCTACATCAAAGGGTCACCACATGCTTTACTTTGGTCAGTAAAGAGCACTGTTGTTTAATTTTTTTTTCAGTTCTGCATTTAACAGCAGTTTTTTTTCCATTTAAGACAACAAGCCTGTGTCTTACATTGATATTTACAAATGATAGAATTATCTATAAAATTCTACCTGGCTAGGCTGGCAGTCTTCATCTATCTTTACCCACTCCTCACAAAGGATATCATTATTCTTTCAGGAAAACTTGGCTAGGCTTAGAAAGGCCCCCAGGTCATTAGCCTAGTAACAATCTATGAATGTATAAGAGCCCATCAGCTGTGTGAGCTTTGAATGTCCTGTGACTATTGAGAGAAATAAATGTAACAAGCCTTTCTTACTGTGACCTGTTTATTTTTGCAAAGTGAGAGGATACACAGTAACCCACAGTGAGCTGGTATTATGTAACTGTACATTGGGCTGCTATGGGGTATTCTGAGAGGAAAACAATGTCTCTGCTGTGTTACCTACCCCTTCCTGTCCTCTTCCACAAATTCTGGCTAATGCTGCTCTAATTTCTCAGGTAGACAGCAAATGTTCATCAGGTACTGACAACAGGCTATACTATCTAGTATGTTCACCTCCTCCAACAACCACCCCCGCCCCGAGCCAAGCAGGCAGGCAGGCTTTTACTTCACTTTTTCTTAATCTCCAGCATCAAATCTTTCTGAATCCGAGTGCCACTAGTCAAACCCAGATGTTCTGGGTTTTAGTCAGGTTTCATCCTTTTTTATAGATTACTTATCTTTCTTTATCATTAAACTGCATGCTTGTTGGGCTGTTTCTCATTAACTAAGTCTATGTGTTTTCTTCTTTAACTAGTTCATCTCCACATGCAGTCTTTTATGTTTTGAATTCTAGATCAGTTAAAGCATTGACATAAATTTAAGGATGTGGCCTTAACTATCTTCACATTTTGGGTTTCTAACACCATGACTGGAATTGACTCCATTCCTAAGTCAGTATATGATTAGAGTTTATGAAATTAGTATTGTTTCAGTCTTTAATGTTAACCAAGAGTGCTCATCTCAGCACGGACAATGCATCCAGAATTGCCCCCTTCTGTAATTATTACTGGGTTATACATGTATTGGTAGAATATTTAAGTATGTTGTAAATTCTTTTTATATTAAACCTGTTGTTCCTACTACAGTTTGGAACTGTCTGGGTATCTTTCTTCCGCATTGTTCTAGTTTCTAATTGCAAATCCTGATATTTTATGATTTTGTGTCTTTTTCTGTGTTAGACTATCTAATCAGCGGGTATAGCAATTTCTGTGATCAGTGCTACTTTTGGCTTCTTTTCATGGACTACTTTATTTAGTTTTCTAGTGTCTATTTTGAACTGTCAATAATGGGTAAATATAAACTTCATCATTCCCTACCTTCCTTTTTCATTCATGTTCCCAATGCTTCTAGATACTTCTGCATTGTAGTTTTTGCACAATCCCCAGTGCAACAGCCCTGTCACATTATTGTGCCTTTTCAGTATACAGGCCCTTAGACGCGAATGTATCATTCCCGGCAATAAGATGTGCAACTATTTCCAGTTCTTTTTACAGAACCTAAATTAGTCTGTTTCTTCCACATTTTCAGTGTAAACCAATGTGCACGCAAGTCCACTACCTTGGGCTGCCATGATTAGCTTTTCATCTTTTGGCTTCAATTCATCCCTCCTTAGCCATTCTTGGGTGAATTCTTAATCAATGTGGGGTTTTTCCAGGATATCTCTGTCCTTGCCACAATATTTGTGGATTTTCCACTTTTTCTTCTTGTTTGACCAGTTTTTGGCACATTCAGTTGCTGTCTAATTTTTATCTACTTCTGGTTTGATTTCTATTTCCACGTGATACCAAAATGCTTCTGCTAAACTAAGCATAGATGTCATTTTAAACCTTCTCCTCATGCTTTAAAACATTCACTATATTTGGATCTGTCAGCAAATATGTATGCAGTCCCATGGTTGCAGATCTATACATGTAATCAATTATAAGAAGGTCCATACATCCTTCAGAGTAAGGAATATATAATTGTGGTATACACTGTTTTTTTTACATATCATTTAATAAGCATGGATAATTTTGAGTTTGTGTCCATTAATCCAATACTTTTTTGGGGCCAGTCAATCACTCTGAAACTGTAATATAGAATAGGAAGAGCAAATTGAATTATAGCTTGGACTTTATTCTTAGATGTCATGGCAGTTTTTAATATTCATGTTAATCTTCTAAAGTATTCCTTACTGAGCTTTATTTTCATTTGTTCATGTTTTATTGCTGATCTTTTATTTATTCACAAATATTTATACAGTCCTTCCTGCTCAAGTTCCTTTATATCACATACCTGTATCAGGTGGATATTTTCTTGGTGCTGCAGTTTTTTTTTTTTTTTGCTTTTGCACATTTATGCTTTCATCTCCTCAATACGATTTTAAGTCATCCACAAAAAGTAAATGAGAAGTTTTTAAACAAGGTTGCTTTCTGGGAGCCAAATTGTAACCATAGCCTATTCTGTTATGTAAACAGCTTACTGGGTCAAGGACAAAACAAAACAGCAGAGACGACAAAGAATCATTCTGAGATAATAATTTGCCTTTTGTCATGTCTAACTGCAAAGTGGATTGCCACTGCTTCATGGTCACTGTAATGTAATTGATCAATGTAAGGTGTATCTTATGTGCCAACACACAAATTGGTTCAACAATATCCATATTTATGGGGACATGACAAAATGAAGTACTTAGGAGTATGGATTAAAAAGGATTCTGGTGTAGCAGCTGAGGATATGTAGGAAGATACTAAACAAAAGATAATACAAAAATTGGAAGTTCTGTTATGTGGATATGCATAGCAATATGCAAGCAGTTAAAATGTGTTTTAGTGCCTTTAATTTTATACCCAGGTCAGGCATGTTTTTGTCAACTAGAGGAGAAGTTGTGGATAGCAATTAATAAAGAGCGGAAGGATTTCATCTGAGAGGGGAAGACAGCAGGAGTCAAGTGGGATAAGCTGATTCTTTCACTTGAACAAGGCGGTTTGGGATTACCCAATTTGAAGGAGTATTCCAGAGCTACAAAGTTAAGGCACATATACATACCACAACCAGAAACCTATAATTCAAAGTGGAAAGGGATGATGATGAAATGGGAGGAAGCTCAAGAAACAAGGAGACACTGGGATTTTGGATGCAGATTCATAAGGAGAATAACAATATCCCTGTAGCATATTATATTCATAAAGTAGCAGAAAGTATTCTAAGAACTAAGGCAACACAGGAATGGAGAAAGAAGATTCTGCTGACAGGGATGACTGCAATTAGTGATACAAGCAATAGGCAAGAGGGGGATGGAATTTATTGGAGAAAACAAAAGAACTAAGGTATTGGGAACAAACATTTAGAGAAGGAAAGGAAATAGAATGGGAAGAGGCAAGAATTTATTTGGACTGAAGGATAGAAATTGCCTTTCCTATCAAGGATTGATAGAGTATAGGGAAATAGAAAGAAATAGGGGGATCCTAAGCAAAAGATCAGCACTGGTACAGTTTTTAGTAGAATCTAGAGCAAAATCTGCTGTTATAAAAAGATTATGTAGCGCATACAAAATATTGCATGATAACTATAAGAATTAATCAGTGGAGGTTAGAAGGATTAGAAAGAGAGACTGGATAAGCAATCCACAAAGAAACAATGGGGGATATATGTATATCTCCCAAATATGCAACAATGTCTAGAAGATTTAGGATCTGTGCTTGGAAGTGTTTACATAGGTATCTTTATGCCTCAAGTAGTCTCCAGATAATTTTTGTTCTTGGGTAGACAGCAAATGTTGGAAGTGTGATGGGGAAGAAAGAGGTAACTGGGAACATATTTTCTAGGACCGTAATGAGCTGTCAGACTTTAAAGATTCCCTGCAGTCTGCTCTGTCAGAGATACTGGGTAAGCAAATTGGTGTAACTAAGGAAATGATTTTTTGAGCTGTGATGCAGGATCAGAATTGCCTAAGGCATTGCTAAGTCTAATTAGAGTGGCTGCCAAGAAAAAGCGATTACTAGAAAATTGAAATCAAAGTCTAAACCAACTTTACTAGAAGTAGTGAATATAGTAACAGAGATAAAACAACTGGAATTGGGATCTTTAGAAAAGGGTAGGAGCACGTTATATAGGAAAAAGATGGGAATTGTGGGAGCAATACATGCAGAGGAGGAACGAGGTTTAAAACAAGGCAAGATTTGAATGAGGTATGTAATGTTTGACAATGACGTGTTATATGTGATACTTTAATAAAGATGTTTCTTGTTTAAAAAATGTAAGGTGTCTCTTATAAATCTGTAGACATTCCTTTATCCATGAATGTGGGAGCTGTCAATTTTTTTTTTGTAATCTATCCATGCCATTCTTAGATTCTTACCCTTTTTACAAATCTTTATTCTGGTTTTATTTGAAAACAAATGATCCCTTGTTCCATATAAGTTTCTTTTGTTACTTTTTTGCTTTGCTGTTATAATCGAATTCTTTTCTAAATTACTATGAATGCATAGATTCCATTATACAATTTTTATGTTGTTGGAAGGCAAGTTATTGGTCTATAGTTCCTAGGATGGCTTACAGGTTCACTGTTAAGGAGGAATATATTTTTTTCCTGTTGTTAACCAGGTTGGTGTCTGTTTGAGATGCACATATAAGTAATTCTTATTCGGGGCTAAATGGTTTGTGCAAATATGTTAATACCTTTAGTGTCAAAAGTTAAGTACTACATATGGGCTTGGAGTTTTCTGATTAGGAGATTTTCTTAATTTTGCCTCAATTTCTCTATCACATCATCACATTTCATATACTCTACATTAAGGGTTTGGAGTTTCTTCTAATTTTTGTATCTATTCAGCATCTTTGTTATGTTCAACAGTTCTTCATGTGTACTTCTGCAAAATGTGTCCATTTCTTCTTTTTGTGGTGTTTCTATTCCTTTATTTCCCAGTTCTCTAGAAAAATCTTTTTGGGTCATCACTGAATGGCTTATTTTGTACTTTTCCTGTATATTTATCTGCATACCTTTTAATTTTTTTTCTGCTGTGTTCATAATTTTAGTTTATTATTTGCAGTAGTGTATGGTAAATCTTGACTGTTCTGATACTTGTGCGTTACTTTTAACACATCTTTTTACATACTTTTGATGATCTGTTCCCTATTCTATATTCTTCTAATAGCAATGTTTCATGTCTTAATTGCTTTATATTTTTCTTTATTTAATACTTTCAGGGTGGCATTCTACTTGTTCCCCTTCTTTCTGTTATTGCTCTACATTTTTGTGGTAACACTTTATCCATTATTAGATTAGCTGCCCAGTAATATATCCTATTTCTTCTACATTAATTGAATTCCTTTTAATAGTCCTGATTACTGTGTTCATCTGTTTTACCAATCATTTCGAGTCCTGTCTACTTTCTGTAATCCGTTTCTTTCATCTGTCTTAATATGTCATTCCATCACTATCAAATCAAGCAGGTCTTCCCTTTGATCATTTTCTTCTGGACTGAGAGCATCTTCTTTGCAGAAAGTTCCAAAACATCTTCCTGTGACATATCCTCTTCGAACGCATCCTGCTTCATCTGCTGCTCCTTCATACGGGGACCCATTGACCCTTCACTCTGCAATATTACCTGTGCCATAGTTACTACCCTTTTCTTCTCCTTCCCTTGCAGCTTCAATTGGACTTTCATGCCAGTCTCCTACAGAAGGCTCCAGAGTGCCACCATGTAACAAGTCTTCTTTAGATACCTCCTGCTCTATCTGCTGCTTCTTAATCTGGGAATCCTTTATTCAATCATGCTATGACAATGCATGCGTTGGAGTCTCCACACTAAATCCTTCACTTCGCAGATAATCCATTAACTTAAATTTCCATTTGTTTAACTTCTACCTTACTAATACATTTTTCTGCATTTCCCCCTTTGTGGTCTTATTTTTTGTATTGTGAAATTTTCCATATCCGGGAGCCTTTGCCTGCATTTCTCTTCAAATATCTTTGGGGCTGCATTTTCTGTTTGCTTAGTTTGACTTTCTCTGTTGCATATATATGACACCATATCAAATCTCTTTTCCTTTCCCATGTCCATTGTTCCTTTTTTTATACCTTCCAAACATTTTGTTTTTTCTTTCTTTGTTCTTTGCACTTTCTTTCTTCCTTCCTCTGTGTTTTTTTTTCCAAGCGGCCCAATGTGTCTTTATCTACACAATTTTTTTGTCGATCTGCTCTATTAAAGAACATACATTTGTATTTCTAGCTTTTGACAGTTTTTCTTGTGCAAGTATTTTTTTCCTCTCATTTCTCTCTCAATCTTTTTGATTATCCTCCAATCTGGAAATTCTGGACTTCTTGCATTACAGTAACCTTACACAATTTATGTTTTATCCTCAGCAGTCCACTTTGTCATCTGTACAAACTAGTGAAGAAAGATGAAATGGAGGTCTGCAGGGTAAAGTCCTGAAGCTATACAGTTAGGAAGAACTGGTCACAGGCCAAATGGGTCAAAATTCTGTTACCCTACTTAACTAGGACTTCCTGAAGGCATATATGCTCCTACAAGATGATTATGCACACAGCTACCAAAAACTGAAGCTATTGATGTTAACAAGGGCTGTAACTTCACTTGAAGGGCAGTACATTAAGTTACACAACTGGTCATTCAATATGGGCACACCTGTAAGTTTACAAATGCTAATTTAATACATATTTTAAAATTGTGGCTGTAACATTTCGAAATTTGTGTAGCAGACAAATTTAAAAGGTCTCTCTCTAGCAGTGTAAAATGTGAGTATTTCACAATGATCTGAAGTTTTCTGAATGGCCATTTGTTTTAGCAGAACACTTGATAACTGAAACTGAAAAACATAAGTCAGACTTGCATGCTGGTAGTGCTTTACAGTAAGCCTTTACTGTACCTAAGCATTTCTTATTGCTTGCAAAAAAGACAAGTTTACTATCTGAGTTTGTTTTAAATCTGTCAGTAGAGGACATACTGTCTGCCAATTAGCACAGAGGACTAAGATTGTTAATGTGCTCCTTTCTGTGGTGCAGGGTTTGATTCCCTTGGCCTCAGTTTACATTCTGTGTGACTTTGAACAAATCACTTAACCAGACAGGGTTTTGGGGCAGTTGAAAATTTGAGCCAGGCACATTAAAGGTCTATTGGACTGCATGCCTAGCAACTACTTGTCAATCTATGAACGTATATGTATTTGTGTTTATATATATATATATATATATATATATATATATATATATATATATATATATATATATATATACATATGGGTTCCCTACGTTAGACTAACAGCTCGGAATATCGACCCTCAAAAATACAGACGCCAAAAGAACGAAACCTCAAAGACATGATAGTTCACATGCCCAACACACCACTATCCCGACACTTAACAAAACAAAAAGTTCACTGTTACACACAACACACACACAACACAAGCACACCAACAACCTAAAAACCTATACTACACTTTACACAAAGCTATCTGTGCACTAACCTTAACCCTAACCCTAATGTTCGACACTATCGCACACTTAACTTACTCGCACCTTAACCCTAAGTCCCTCACTATCGCACGCTTACCTTAC
The DNA here is from genome assembly GCF_019279795.1 of Protopterus annectens. Classification (NCBI taxonomy): domain Eukaryota; kingdom Metazoa; phylum Chordata; order Ceratodontiformes; family Protopteridae; genus Protopterus; species Protopterus annectens. The sequence goes on from NC_056746.1 coordinate 481,702,052, forward strand.
CTGCACCCTAACTCTATGTCCCTCACTATCGCACACTTACCCGCACCATAACCCTAAGTCCCTCACTATTGCACACTTACCTTACCCATACCCTAACCCTAAGTCCCTCACTATCGCACACTTACCGGGTCACGCTCACAAGTTACCCCTGTTGGTGTTTTTGCTGTCGCGATTACGACTTGTCGATCATCTGCTTCGTTGTTCTTCTGGCATCGGTGTTTTGAGTGTCGATCTTCCGAGCTGCCAGTCTAATGTAGGGAACCTATATATATATATATATATATATATATATATATGTGTGTGTGTGTGTGTGTGTGTGTGTGTGTGTGTGTGCGCGTGTGTGTGTGTTCAAATACTGCACAGTCAGTAACAGCTGTGCTTTGCCTGTAAAACCTGTTAAGCCTAGCCAACAAGTTGTACCTGAAAGCATACCTACAGAATATAATGACACTCCATTTATAACTACTGGAAGTATAGAATCTGCTTTTTGCCACTGTGATGTCATTAAACAATAGTCTTTCAGCTTCTCCCATTAGGGGTTGCCACAGTGGATCACCAGTCCGCAGATTGATTGTCAGTGAAGTTTTTGTGGTGTCAGGTTGCCAGCCCGACACCCAAACTTCACAGAAGGCATATGCACACTCACCTACTGCACATCTTTAAAACTCATTCGACCACAGGAAGGACATGTAGACTCCACACAGAAGGTGCTCCAGCCAAGAATTGAACCGGAGAACCTCTTGCTGTGAAGCAACAATGCTAACCGCTGTACCACTGCAACCGACATCACTGTGATGTTATTAAATGTGTTAAATGTAGCATTGTTGAGGGAAAATGAATTAAAAGATTGTTGGATTCAGGCAGCATGATTAACACTAGCTACAGTACAATATATTTGTAAGTATAAAATGATTAGTAAACAGAACATTTAAGTGAGATGTGTACTTTGAGGCAAAATGAGTACCCTATAACTTGGGTAGAAATGCAGACTATTTAAAAGTGTCATACTCAGTAGCACTTGTACCAATCTTAAGACATGATGTGATAATTGGTCAATAATTTTCTATGCATGTTATGAGAGAAGATGTTAAGCTTGATATGTTGCCAGAAATGCACCACCACCAAAAAGAAAGGTGTAGAAGGGGCTAAGATTTGTCCATGGAGCTAGACAAAGGGCTAAATCTGATACTGTTTCCACTAGACTTTAATTGTTAAACTAATAACAGAAGCTTCTCCTGAGATTGGCAGTGAAGGGGATTTTTGATAAAAGGCTCCAGTAGTTAAAGTAATAAAGTAATAAAATAAAGTCAGTGTGGAGACTGACAGGGAAGAACCCATAGTTAAGAATGCACTACAGGATGTTGGTGTAGAAACTGGAGAAGAAATGGCTGAGTCTTTAAAAAGAAAAGAAAGGGGAACTGTAACAAACTCTTAAGCTTAAATCCACTTTGCTACACCAGAGTATATAGAAATGGAAGCTGGACTCTAAGGGTAAACTGAGTAAAACAATTAGTGAAGAAGATAAAGGGAAACTACCAGTTCCATGGTGGAAGAAAATTACTTCTGTGAGTTGCCATTTTTAGAGGAACTAGGTGAGGGAGAGAAGCTTATACTTCTATTTATACAGGAAGAGGCCATGGCCTCCTCTCCACATCAGAATACTAATGAAGATAATGCTGACTTGGCTGACCTTCAAATAAGTCATATCAGTTTCAAAAAGGTCCAACGAAAAGACAATTAAACAGAGCATGGGAAAATATAGCAAAAATATAAGGTTAAAAGGAAAAGAATAGCCTCATACCCATACTTGAACTTAGAAATGACCCACTATGGAGCATCTCCCAAAAACACAACTTCTTGTGCAGCATTGTAAGTGCATTGTTATGTTGGGTACAGAAAAATATTGTAATTACTACATGTTCTAAATGAGCCCCGCTGTGGTGGTGCTGCGGTAGCGTTGTCGCCTCACAGTAAGACGCTGTCCGGTTCGATTCTCAGCTAGAGCATCTTCTGTGTGGAGACATGCGTGAATGGGTGTACCTTCGTTGAAGGTTGTGCGTCAGGGCTGGTAACTCAGCACATAAAAATCAACTACCAATTATTAGCGGACCGGAGTTCTGCTGTGGCGACCCCTAACCGGGAAAAGCCGAAAGACTCAACAACTACATGTTCTGAATCACTCTAGTTGCTGAAAGTTTTATCTTATGGAATTATATTAAAAGCAGTTTCCCCTTCCAAACAGGGGTGCACATTTTTTGTTTAAAAAAAAAAATAAATAAAAGATACATTTATTAAAATTAAATTCAGTTTATCATTTATGTCTTAGACACAAAACTTTTTCGGAATTGAGTACACACAAAGAATTGCATATTATGCAACCTTTACAAGTTAAATAACTGAAATATCATGATAAAGGTATAAAATCTTATTGGATATACCATGAACGAAACAAGAAAAAATAACATTGCTAATCAAAATACCAGTCAAAGCTACCATTTAAGGACAAACTATACAAAATAAACTAAATGTAATGTAACATAATATAAACAGTTTAGGAAGCAGTATAGTAACACACACTGTTATTTAACTGGTTTAGACTTCAAAACACAAAATTAATTAATTCAGGTCAGGTGGTTTAGTAGTATTCAACCTAGTTTGCCATTGAACCTCTAATGCCCTCAAGTTTGTTCTTCAAATCATCCCCTTCCATCATCATACATCCTAACTAATTACAAATAGAAACTATTTTAAAATTACTGCATCTTTATAAATGCTTAAAAAGGATGTTTCTGTTCTTACTTTACATATTCTGAAAATTTTCACTTATCCTGGGAAAAGGTTTTCTCTTGGTTTTACCCATGTGGAGGAACAAATGTCACAACAAGCAACACATTCACTGTTAAAGTTGTATCCCTCATATTTATTCAAACTATATCTCAAATATGATAAAAACAAGTTAGATCTGTTATTAATAAATCTGCCCCATTTATGCATGTTACAAGAATAAATATCTGTAACCTTAGTACTTAACCTGTCACTTAGTAAAATAGTTTGATGTTCCAGTTAAATCTTCAGGTTTTGCTCTTTTTTACTTATAAACAACAAAGCTGCTTCTACCTTGGGAAGCAGATTGGGGTAACCTATAAACACCCTCCAATTATCTTCTAAAATATTTTTTAAACTAGCCTCTTCAACACTAAAGGTTAAAGGAATGCCGCAGTTGTATCTAGCCTTCCTCCTAGTCATATTGTTGCTCATATTGTTATCACAATTTAATATTAAATTATTGTAATTTAGTATAAATTTAAATGAATCACATCTCTCAATAAGAACATTTTGAAAAATGTCATCCATAGACTTGATAAAAAGTCTTTCAGTAAACAGTGTTTCCAACTGTCTAAATGTTCGCAGAACTTTTCTTCAGATTTACTTAACCTAGATTGTCTTATTGCTTAGTTCTTGATGACATTTTCTTAATGTGTAATGGATATGTACTAGAAGCACAGATCAGATTGTTTCCAGATATAAGGCCAGATTCAGAAAATTTTCCTGTATCATACTAAGTGTATTAATGTAATGAGTGACCACGTACAGACTATGTGCAATTCAGAAAAACAGGTTCCACAATATGGACAGGCCAAGAAAAGTAGTCAGTCGTGTTAAATGCTAATGACTTGATAAGCGGCTATGTATAATAATGAAGCAAAACCATAGCCAGCATTAGGCACCTGCGGAACCCGCGGCCATGAGGAGTGCCTGATCATCTGCCAGTGAAAGAGGGCCCCCATGCAGCAGCTGCAGGTTTCTCCTTCTCCATCATTCATTCCTCCTTCCTCCGCACTTTGTAGATGTCTGCACGACTACATGATGTCATCGCGCGATCGCAAACCTTTTTCCATTTTTTTTAACTTGTCTGTAAGCTGCCCTCAATCAGGTCCACTTCAGTGAAACAAGGGACCTGATTGCCTGCAGCAGACATGGAAGTAAGTTGTCTTTTTTTTTTTTTTTTTAATGGAGCGATTCTGGGACTTTTCTGCCTATCAGGCACGCTTGTCAATCAGAAGATGACTTTTGAGAACCACACTAAAGCATTCTATCTACCAGTAAAATTACTGGTAGTGAATAAAGATTATTTAGAGATAGGAAAGAATATAAATATAATGAATATAAATATGAATAGAATGAAAGAATTATCAGTTTGGTTAGGCTAAGCCTAAAAGATGAAGCCTTAATGTGGCACCTTTGTAGGAGATTCATATTCATAAAATAGGGCTGGTTCAGAGATAATTCATCAAAAGAGTTTAACAATTCAGAAATATAAAGTATTATGATAGATTAAAATGGTTAAATCTAATTTCCTTGTTTTATAAAAGGTTAGCAGGAGATGTGGTTATAGTGTAGTATATAAATGATTTCAGGGGTTACAGAGGTCTTTAGATTGTCAATACAAGCTTTGAAATGTGCCTTGTTTGAGGAACTAATTTTGAAGTGCAGATTGCTGTATACATGAGATTTAGTGGTATAAAGAAGCATCCTCTGAGGTATGTAAGGGTATGGAAAATGTGGAAAAAGGCAAGGATGGAGGGGAGTCAGAATTATATGGTACTTAAAATGGTAGTATAGAGAAGCATTTTTTAGGATTTAGCAGAAGTTCAGAGCTGTCTAGCCAAGCTTTAATGAAAGAGAAGGACTTTTGGGTAATTAGGAGTTTAGACAGATAGTTAGTCACAGTGATGCAAATTGATTCACCTGGATGCTGAATGAGGGAAGCATGCACTGAGGCTTTGTGGAGGAAATTTAAAAATATATTAAACAGAAGGGGTCCTAAGATACATCATTGAGGTACCCCAACCATAAAAGAAGGGAACGGAGGAAGTTAGACCTGATTGCCACTTTATAGTTTGGTGTCTTTTGGCTAAATATCTTTTGAACCTTTGAAGGCTATACTCTTAACTTTTGGAGCAGACTATAATTTGAGACAGTGTCAAAAGCATTCAGTAGATCCAAGAATAGTGATCCATTGTATCTATTACAGTAGATATTACTGACAAAGTCCAAGAGGAAAATTGCTCTGCTGTGATTTAGTCTAATTCCATGTTGAGTAGGAAAGATGATATTGTTATCTGTGAGCCATTGGAGCAGTTGAGTGCCAACACTTTTTTCTAAGATTTTTGAGAGGGGAGAAAGAATAGTAACTACCCTATAATTTAATAGTTGTACAGTATCCTCTGGACAACTTAAGACTAAAAGAATTACTTTGTGATTTCTTTGCCTGATTTTAAGAATGTGTACATTTTACTCTGGTCAGCTGTCTGCCTGGAAAATACCTACTGGAATCCAACAATGTGTGGAAGGAGGTTCAACCTGGTATGGCTGGGGTGCTCTCCACAGCCTTGAACCAGGTCTCCATGACTAGACAAATGCCTGCGTCCTCCAAGGTGAGACCTGCTTCTAGTGAATGTAGTTTCATGTTAAGACTCCTAGCACTTAGCAACATAACCTTGATGTTATTTTTAGATGGAGTTTTTACATCTGAAATTTTGTCCTTGAGACACTGCCTTAAAAAAAGTTACTATGGGGGTGGCAAGAGCCAGTAGTCAAAATCTCAGGGGTAACAGATGAAGACCATCTCTGGCAAAGCATCGAAGTCTGTCAATCATGCCATCCCAGGCTGACACCAGAAACTAAGCCAATTATTGAAGTCAGTCATTTTCTGTTTGTATTGAGGCATCATCCTAGGTGAAGATAAAATGTTGCTTAAGGCTAGGGATGTACCTGATGAGACATAGTCTGAGAGCTCAGTCATGTCTCTCTTCATGTAGTCCAGAGGTACATCTCAATTCATTCACACCAACATGGACTGTGATGGAGTCATAACAGTACTTGTTGTTGAGAGTCTTGAGTGCGTGTATGATATGGTAGATCCTGACACCTGACAGACAGCTGACCATGGCCTTTTCCTTATCCAGCCTGGTGAGTGGGACATCTGTGTAACTCACAATGGAATCATCTAGGATTAATATGTATGGTTTTGTGTTTTGCCTTAAGTGCTTGAAAGGTGAGATACTGGTGCGTAAGCTATTTTGTGTATTCTGTTCTGCTGAGGAAGTATTATGTGTAGCGTGCTTGTGTTTGTGAGGTCTCTGGTGTTTAGGTATGTTTCTGATGAGGACCTCCACATATGTAGGTATGTGTGATGTGGGTTTGGGTGAAGTAGGAGGTGAGGTGTGCATGCTGACAACCTGCTCATTGTCATATCTACTGACTGGTGTGTGACAGAACATGCATTCAAGGTTCTTAATATAGTTGCAGCTCTCACATGTTGAGTTTGTGTGGACTGGGAGTAGAGGATTGTCATTGAACATGAGGCAGTCACAGTGCTGCCTTCATTTTGTGGGGCCCTCTTTTCAGTTTCACTGTAGATTTGTCCTGGTCTTGTGTGTCTCTGTCCTCTGTGAGGGAATCTGTGTCTCTTTTCAGTCTTGCTGTAATGCTGTCTTTATGTGCAAGAGTCTGCGTAGATGTCTGTCCTGTATGAGGGAGTCTTGTGGATGTCTGCATAGTCTTGCTACAATGTTGTCTTTATCTTGTGTGGGTGTATGTTATGTGGGAGTCTGTGTGGGTACTGATGTTTGGTCTTGCTGTAGTGCTGTCTTCATCATGTGTGTGTTTCTACGTCCTGTGTGTGAGAATCTGTTTAGCTGTCTGTCTTTTGTGTCTCTGTCCTGTGTGAGGGACACTGTGGTGGATGTCTTTGTGTACCTCTGTGGGACTGGCTACCTTAATGTGGTACAGAGGCTTGTTGTAATGTAACAAGATTGCTACTAAATTCCAGTCAGTGTGTGCGTGCATCTCTGTGAGTGGCTACCTTGCTGTGGTACAGGGGTTTGTCATAATGTAACACTGGAACTAAAACTAAATGCCAGTCAGTGTGTGCACCTTGGCACTTTCAAGTCTTTTTAATGGTCTGACTGTAGTAACACTATACAGTGATGGTTAAATGGTGCTGGATAAGCTTGAGAGGGAAGGGGGCATGATGGCAACATGGTCACACTTTACATTCTCCTGAGTAGGTCTCCCAACTTGAAACTTGCTGGGGGCCCCCAAAATGCTAGCACTGGCCCTGAGCAAAACAAAAATGACACAGCAGTTGAGACATATATAACTTCTGCTGTGCCAACTGCAAATTTGAACCCATGGGGATGTTCATGTTTATGCTTTGGGAATTGCTAAATAATGAGAAAAAAAAACAGTAGCACTGGATGTAACACAGCAGAATATCCAGTTTATTGTAAGTAAGAGCTTTCAAGGGTTCACCTCTTCATCAGACTTAGATAAAAATGACTTAAAACAACCACATTAAATAGCACTCCAATTAACATTAATTACTTCAATTAAAAACAACTGAACTTATTTAAAGCCATATTTAACATTTTTAAACATCACAACATACATAAGCTAAAAGCACTAGTGTCTCAACTGTCTCACTTTCAGGAAAGGTTTACTGGCGACCATATTATTCAAACCAGGCGCTTTATCAGCCAGCAGTAACATGATCCATTTTTGTTCAGCCGCCTCAGTAATATTCCTCATGTCTCTTCCCCTTTTCCTGACTGCAAGTATTTCCAGGACCAGAAACTTAAACATATGTTCACTACCTTCATTCTTGGTGTGCATAGCCAAGGCACTGCTTTCTTTGATATTTCTTATAACCCTCATATGATCAAGTATCCTGTCTTTAAACTGTCGATTAGTCATGCTAAATAATGTTAGGAATACTGAACCCTTGCAGTATCATACTCAACACACCTTCCTAAAACATTTAAAAGTATTGTCCATATTATTTAATATTACAGTGAACAATTTGTTTGCTGCATGAGAAGTTCTCTCTGGTTACCCGTACACAGATTCACCTATCTGGGTGCGATGCTTACGCTGATTAGGGCTCATCTCATTATCTGCATGATGAGAAAAACTGCTAACCATAAATCCAGACTTCTTGATGCCATGTATGCATGTGGGCCCCTGCAGGCAGCACTGCACACATGCAGTCCAGGCTATGCTTTTAGGGTGGATCTGTAATTCCACATATTATCTTATGTAAAGGGAGTCACTATAGTGCCTATTTTTTAATAGCATACATAGTGATACAGTACTACCATATTTCGTACGTTAAAGTGCCATTATGAACCATAATAATTATATAGTACCTGTATTTTCCAAGTTTGCCATGCATCATACAAATGAATTCCCAACAGTACCCATTGGTGTGAGAAAGAAGGGACATGTGAAACCTAATTTGGACACCAGTTCTCTGCCATTTGTCCCTGAGATTTTTCAAGATAACACATTATGTCTGGAGAAGGAGAGAGTAGTGCTCCTTTTAGAGCACAGAGGTGGTGTGAGTCACAAGATATTTCTTTACCTCCTTCATCGGGAATGCAGCCCAAGGCTCATGCATGAGAACTATAAAGAGCCTCAGCATAAGACTGATTTTTGGAATAGTTTAGCTCAGGCTGTGACCTAAGCAACTGGCATACCACCTATGGTAGAACAATGAGGCAGTACAATCCTGACCTCCTTGGCCAATGGGATGATGAAGTTAAAGTGCAGGCAGCACCTATGTACTGTAAGCAGAACTTACTTTAGTTATATATTTAAACTGACACTATATGCCATCCACAAATATGACGTAATGCTGTGTTTTTGTAAGTAGTCTCTAACGATATTGAAGCTAATAGATGCACAGGAGAAGAATGGAGTGCCTTAGAGTTCCAGGGTGAGTATATAAGCTTCAGACTACCTTCATTTTAATTTTAATAGTAGCAAGGATTCATTACCAAAGTGTATACCTTTCATCACAAGAATGTCACTTCCGTCATTACTGTCATCGCTCAAGGGTAGGTATGACTATTCAGTGTTGTTAGTGTTTTTGTGCATGCATTCTCTTGTATATGTGGACATGTGGATCAGGATGTTAAGGCTCTGTTCCCACATTATGAAGATGCCTGTCAGTTCAGCCCCCTCCCCAAGTTGTGTTATTATGAAAAAAAAAGTTTATTTTGTGTCTCAATATAATAACTGCAGCATTAAATTATTGTGGTCATCATTAGCATTATGGTTAAGAGGACATGTTTCAATATAAAAGAGAAGTTGTTTCCTTTACATGTAACTTGTGAGTGAGATGTATCTCTGAACAGTAAGTTTTGTTTGTACATGTATATTTGTCATAGACATTATTGCATCCCAAACTAGAGACACCTATCAGTCTATCTAACTAGCTCATGTTAATCCTCTGCCACACTACAGGTGATAATGGATGTAGGCTAAGGTCCTCCTCTCAGCTGTATATACTAACAGCCTTGTTAAACTATGAAATGTGTTTGGTCCACCAAGTATATTATCTTTAAGTGTATCATAGTCAACATATATATATAAGCTTCAATTTTTCACTTTATTGGTATTTCTCTCCCCATCTTGTTGCTATCCTTTCTGTTGCATTCTTTTATTCTGTTTATTATTTTGTTTCTTTCCATTTTACTGTTATATGCAGCAGAACAATGATCTGCACCCATCCCACTGACAAGACCTTTTGGCCCCCAAGGTGGTGGCAGCAACAGTGCCACCATCAAAAGCACCCAACATATCTGGATCCCATCCTGCCACAGTTGCCTCCACACCTTATCTCCTACCTGAACCATGTAGTTCTGGTAGTCCTGCGCTGAATGCTAGTACAGTTGTACCCATCGGTTATAGTGCCAGTGGAGGTGACACCTTTGTCACCAGTTGGCAAATGGCAGACATTTTGAGGAAGATTATCGACAGGAGATTGGATGTCTTAATTGGCCACATGAAGAACCTCCTGCATTCCTATCCAATACTGTCTCCATCATCTGAGACAGGGCCTAATGGTGAAGTTACCCAGAACAGTGACTAATTTCCCACAGTTTCTCAGCTGGCAGAGTCTTAAGTACGAATACCTCATCATGTTCCACCAACCTGGTGTTCCTCTACCTTTTGTATAAATGCTTTGTTGGTTGTTCAGTTCCCCTCTCCTTACCATTGTCTTATCCCTGTTTGTCTGATGTCTCCGCCTCCATTGTGTTCCCTACCTTATCATGTTACCACATAGCCTTGATAGTCACGTTTGTCTTCCTTGCTACATAGCCTAACCTTTTTACCTTCTTTTTGCTTCCTTTACTTCCTTTCTATCCCAGTGTACCTTCTCTTTAAGTATGAAGAATGGGCATCTATACCAGAAAAAAATATTCCAGCTTCACAACTTCCATCTTGCTCATTCTTTAGTTGCACACCTTCTGTTCTACCCTCTGTTTGCTTCCTCTTTCCATCTCTTACCTGTACTTCCCTGTACTTACTTCCATTTCCAACCTTTAATCTGGTCAAAAATAGATAAATACACCTCACATGTGCCCATGCAGGGCTTCCAAATTACTTATTTTTTGTGATTATACCGTGCATGACTAGTTTTGAAGAGCACCTTTGATGCCCATTTACAGCTAACAAGGACTGGCCTTAGTAATGTGTATGTATAACCACTGTCATGTACTATATAAATTAGCCTCAGTTGCTATTGATCGCACAAATAATCTGAGTGTAGTTGCACAGTATTTTACATGTTCAACATAGGATTAAGCTGATGCCTTTAATGTGACTGCTTCCATGGCTTACTCTGTAAATGAAGTGCTTGGTAGAATGTAAGTGACAAGGACTGAGGGCTCAACTCCTCTCAGGATTGAATGCTTTTTAATTCTTTTACGCTTCTGTTTTGCAAATGAGTAGCAGTCACCTACTATATGCTTCACTGACTCATTTAATGGTAATTCTTTCTTGGTTCATTCTCTAAATGCATTTAGTACAGTATAAATGAAGAGGGTGTGGGGGTTCAAGTCCCCACAGGGTTGAATGATGTATTTTTCTTTTATGCTTCCATTTCACAAAATGTAACAATTACTTGCTATGTGCTTCACTGACAGCTTTAGTGTGACTATGTTCATGTCTCATTCTGTAAATGAAGTGCTTGGTAGAATGTAAGTGAAGGGGTTTCAGAGTTCAACTTCCCTCAAGGCTGAATGCTTTTTTTGTCTTTTACACTTCTATTCTGCAAATGTGTAGTAATCTCTCACTATGTGCTTCACTGACTCCTTTCTTCTGACTGCTTCCATGGCTCATTCTGTAAATGAAGTGCTTAGCAGAGTGTTGGTGAAGGAGGTTGAGGGTTCAGCTCCCTTCGGGATTGAATGCTTTTGTGTATTTTTTGTGCTTCCATTCTGCAAATATATAACAATTAACTGCTATGTACTTCACTGACAGCTTTAGTGTGAATGCTTTCATGGCTCATTCTGTAAATGAAGTGCTTGATAAAGTGTAAGTGAGAAAGGTTGAGTGTTCAAGATCTCTCAGAGTTAAATGCGTTTGCATCATTTATGCTGCCATTCTGCAGATGTGTAGCAATCACCTGCTATGTGCTTCACTGATGCCTTTAGTGAGACTATTTCCATGGCTCAGTCTCTAAATGGAGTGCTCAGTAGGGTGTAATTGAAGAGGGTTGAGGGTTTATCTCCTGTTTGGGTTGAATTCCTGCATTTTCAAGACATTAGCATTATAGTACAGCTACAGTAATCAGAATCTGCTAATGGCATAACTGCTTTTGTTCAATATATCTTATTTTTCTGCACCCAACCGATCGTGTGTTTTTACCTTTTTTTAACTTTGATTACTTAAGACTGATGTGTGCATGTGTGTGTATGTGATCCCCTTCTCCATCTTCTTTTACATCCCTGATTGTGGCACCACTTCCCTTTGCTGTCTTGTCTATGTTATATTTGGTTTCAGTGCCCCTTTTACTCTTCTGCCCTCCTACCTTAATCATATTTCCCTTACTAACACAAGTATCTTTGCTGTATATACATATTCCTGGATTAAAAAGTAGATCAGTACACAAGCATTATAACCAACTGTGTGAGCTGGTTCATGTTGAGTACTATCGTGGCTCATGCATGATGGCTGATCTCTACTGCTTCTCATACATGCCTGCAGCCACAACCTGGTCCATCACGATCTTCCTGTAAGTCCCTGCTTCAGTCATGACATGGAGGTGCTTGCAATGCATACTTTCTAGATACATACATTGTTAATGAGCCCCAGGACTTGTGCACACTTACTAAACAGAGTCCTGGTGGCCACTATCGTGGATGCAGTGATTCTGAATCCATGATATAGGCTTAAATATATTGCTGGTAAAGGAATAATGCTCTTTATCCAAACCAAGAGATATATCCAAAGAACTGATATTATCAGAGCTGACCATAAAAGTAACATTTAAAAAATTATAACGTTTGTCCATTTCTACCAACATTGAATCAGTGCAGTCCACATTGTTGTCTACAATAAAACATAAGTTATCTGTAAAGTGGGCATATAATAAACTTTTCTAAAAAATACACATTTAAATAAAAATTCCTCAGACACTTACTTAAAATGATGTCAAAAAGAGTAGGAATGACTGCAATGCCCTTAGCAACACCTTTAACATTTCAATATAAACTACTTGAAACATGGAATAATTGCTAGATAACGCCATTTCCAAAAGTGTACACCAAACCTTAATTTCATCATTAGAAGAATCAGTAACATTGGATAATAACCTTCTGATGTAATCAACTCCTGTATCATGGGGTATGATGGTGTAAAGTGAATTAACATCTGCTATAATGAAAACACACTGAAGGGCTCCACGTAAGGTGACTCCTGTGTACACCTACCCGCTTACCAGCTTACCACACCCCATGGTATTGTTATGGAGGAATAACCATAAAACGTAAACAAAAGGTTGTATCTCAAAGTTGATGCTAACCTCAATCTCATTCTTTTTAGGACCTTAATGTTAGAAAGTAAGCACTGTTCAATACTTAGGCACATTATCAGCAGGCCAAAACCAAGTAAATGCAGAAGAGCTAAGCAAATAATCTATCATTACTTAGTCCCATACAAAACCAAAAAAAAAAAAAACAAAAGTCTGAGGCTTCTCATTCTTCTCGAATAATCTGGCTTTATTTATTTTAGATCAAGTGCTTTCTTCTGAAAACTTCATCACATCTAACAGTGAAGAATTTTAACTTTTAAATGTATACACTTTGTAACACATTCTCACATGTATGAAGTTTCATTGTAGCCCAAAGGCAGGGGAAGAGATGGGACTGGCTTGGGGACATTTGCAATAGCGAAAGAGAGGGGGATAAAAACATACTCAAAACATCATCAGTTGCACATGGAATGTGGATTGCTACAGAGAATCTGTAAGGTGAAAACAGGATAAGGCCATCTGTAAAATCTACTGCATTACTCCCTGTAAATTCAAACATTTTCTTAATACCAAGGTACTGGGAAAAACCTGAATAGTTCCTGCTTTACAATAGGTAATACATAAGTGACCATGCATCCATGTACATGTTATCAATGTAGCAGCATATTTTACTTCTACATTCAGCCCATAAGGGTAGGGATCAGCCTGCTTTATGAGGCTCGTGAGCCCCTTTAAACTATAGGTAAATATGTGGTTATCCATGTTTACAATATTAAAAAAAACTTGACAGAGTATTTCATGCAAGTGGGTGACCAAATTATTCCTTTCCCATATCTGAACCCATTACTATAACACAAGAGTTAAGGTGAACCAGCTATTCATTTTCCAAATATCATGTTTAGAACCATTTTATTGATTTATACTTAAAAAAAACATGCTTAGAGATCAGACTTTACTAGTGAAAGAAACCCAGGTCCTCCAGCCTGGTGCCAGGTGGTCCAGTATCTGCAGTGAGTCTCAGTGTTTAAAGTGAGTCCAAATGTCACCAGCCTGGTGTCATAGGATCATATGAGATTACTAGGCTATCGACCCAGAGGTCATTTTAAGCCTAGCCGTTTCAACCTAATATAATACCATAGAGATCAGTACCCAAGATTCCATTTAGTGGTGACTGCCTGTATTTAAGTGCAGTGTGTTTTGTACTGTTATTGTGGTGGTTATGTACATACAGTCATTTCTCTTATCCAAGTCAAGTTTTTATCCTAAAGTGGAATCTGGATGGTGGCTGGCTATAATATTATAATAACAACTTCCAGGTATGGGAAACCAGTTTAGAAACCTAAATAGTGGCCCAACATGGAAGCCAGTGTCTGGGGTCCAAATCCAATGTAAATTTCAGTAATTCCTCTCTTGTAAGGAGCTTCATCCAATTCAATAAATAGTCCATAGTCAAACACCAATTAGCCTAGATAAAAAAAAAATCCTGTATTAAAGTAAATCCAACAGACCCAGTCTCAGTGCTCAGGTTATCATTACATCCAAATTTAAGTTCAACCTATCCCAAATAATGCTACTCTTTAATGTGCCCCCACCCCACCACAGATAGAGTAACAATACCCAAAGGCATTCATATAGGAATTGAAAAGTTATAAATCATATTCCTGGAGTTTAGTGCAGGCAAAAATATCTGTCCCAGGATCACATGTCCAGCTAGACGTTCAAAGTTGATGTTGCATCAGTTATTCCCAGTGGTAATCCTTTTAGTAGTACTCCTACATGTGGTGGAATGCTAGTGTGGAACATGATAGAAATAGGAGTAGATCCTGCAGTGGGGGACAGAGAGAGAGGTGGGAGTGTTATACTTCCTATACACGTTACTAGCTGGTGCTCTTGTCTTCGGAGGAATGCCATTATTAAGTGGTCCAAGTACTTCACTTAACATCCCTAAAATACTTTATAAACTAAGGTGTACTTTAACTTTATTTAAAATACTGTCATGACATAAGGATATGCATTCATTCTCTGATTCCCCAAAAGCTACAGCTGACCTTAGTGGGTATCATTATAGTTTGTATGCATTTTAGATATACTAATGAAGGTTGCGCCTTAGATATATCAACAAAGGTTCCGCCTTAGGTATACCAACGAGGGTTGCTACTCTGGGGGTAGGAGTGTATAAACAACTGTATAAATCAATTTTTAACAAGCTGCTATGCAACAAATCTAACATTTCTAGGTCAGTCCTATGATATACCATGTTCCTCTCATGTTTGGACACTTTAAGAAATAATTTTAGTATCACTTATGATTAGTGATCAGCAGTATGGTTTTATGCTGGGAAAGAGCACTACAGATGTGATGTTTGCTCTGAGAGTGTTGATGGAGAAGTACAGAGAAGGTCAAAAGGAGTTGCATTGTGTTTTTGTAGACTTAGAGAAAGCATATGACAGGGTGCCTAGAGAGGAGTTGTGGTATTGTATGAGGAAGTCTGGAGTGTCAGAGAAGTATGTAAGAGTGGTACAGGATATGTACGAGGGTAGTGTGACAACAGTGAGGTCTGCGATGGGAATGACGAATGCGTTTAAGGTGGAGGTGGAATTACATCAAGGATCAGCTCTGAGCTCTTTCTTATTTACAATGGTGATGGACAGGTTGACAGACGAGATCATACAAGGGTCCCTGTGGACTATGATGTTTGCAGATGACATTGTGATTTGTAGTGAGAGTAGGGAACAGGTGGAGGAGACCCTGGAGAGATGGAGATATGCTCTACAGAAAAGAGGAATGAAGGTCAGCAGGACTAAGACAGAATATATGTGTGTGAATGAGAGGGAGGATAGAGGAATGGTGAGGATGCAAGGAGTAGAGGTGACGAAGGTGGATGAGTTTAAATACTTGGGATCAGTAGTTCAAAGTAATGGTGAGTGTAGAAAAGAGGTGAAGAAGAGAGTACAGGCAGGATGGAGTGGGTGAAGAAGAGTGTCAGACGTGATTTGTGACAGATGAGTACCAGTAAGAGTAAAAGGGAAGGTCTACAAGAGGGTAGTGAGACCAGCTATGTTATATGGGTTGGAGACAGTGGCATTGACAAAAAGGCAGGAGTTTGAGCTTGATGTGGCAGAATTAAAGATGTTAAGATTTGCACTGGGTATGGCAAGGGTGGACAGGATTAGGAATAAGTATATTAGAGGTCAGCACAGGCTGGAAGGTTTGGAGGCAAAGCCAGAGAGGCAAGATTACGTTGGTTTGGACATGTGCTGAGGAGGGATGCTGAGTATATTGGGAAAAAATGCTAAGGATAAAGCTACCAGGTAACAGGAAAAGAGGAAGGCCTAAGATAAGGTTTATGGATGTGGTGAGAGAGGACATGCAGGTGGTTGGTGTGACAGAGCAAAATGCAGAGGACAGGAAGAAATGGAAACAGATGATCTGCTGTGGCGACCCCTAACGTGAAAAGCCGAAAGAAGATGATGATGATGATGATGATCACTTATATGTAAAACATTGGGAACATGCACTCATTTGTGCATAGTAACCATAGTACTGCTCTTATCATCCTTCATAAAATTACTTAGTGATTATGTTTTAGTGATTTTAAAGTTTTCAAATGAGTGTTGTTTAAATTGTACTTCCATACCTCTCAACTGTCCCTGATTTTTAGGGATGTCCCTAATTTTGACTCAAATTTTAGCACTATCCCTCTTAATCCCTCCTAAAACTGGTAACTTTGGTAGGAAAGGTGGTGAATTACACTTAATAAATAATGACAATAACTATACTTATAAGCTTCTTTTACTTCAGAAAATGCATATTAATTGTTATTCTCTTATTCTGTCAATGTCTCAAGTTAATAGTACTAATATTTTAAGTGTCCGTGATTGTCCCTGATTATTTCTGGATGTGTCCCTAATTCTACTGAGATGTGGCCCTGGTTGGCTGAGAGCTATGTGTGCTTCTTATGTTTCTGAAGGTTACTTAATAGGGAGCAAATGTCATATTCACAGAGATTGAAAACACAGGCAATGCCACTTACAAAGAATGGGTTAAAGGTGCTGCGTTTGCTAAGCTGTGACTTTGTAAAATAAACTGCTCAACTTTAGTTTTAAACAAATAATTTAAAATCTAAAATTGTTTAGTAATATCTGCCATCCTAGCAGGAACAAGTGAGAAGCCTCTTCATAAAAATTTAAATTCTGCTTCTGAAAAACTGTTACTGCTTACATTTGTTATCTTGTATCCAGTATATTCATTGCTTGGAAATACTATTACCAGTTATTTTTCCTGTTCATGTATTGTTTGCTTTCTTTTTGTATTGGAAATTGGTCTGTTGTCGTACCTGGGTTGAATACAGATCTCCATGTACAACCTGAAATTCCTGGATGTGAAAAGTTTGATTGATACGTAACAGTCAACAGACCTGTCTGAGCATTGTGAACTGCTGTTTCTGATATGCTGTTGGATTGTCTTGGCTGGAGAGGGGGAAATGATGATTATCAATAAACATCTGCATTATCCATGCCCCTTTCACCTGTAGGAAGAATTTGTTTGGATACATCAGGGGAAGGCTTATTTTTATTGGTTTTACTACCTGGTATTTTGTAGGAATCTCCATCTCCATATACTTTGGTGTCTTTACTGATCTTTTTATCCTCCTAATTTTTATTGTAATTTCCAAATACTTAACAATAAAGAAAATATTATTATGCTCAGTCTGAAGACATGGAAAGTATGATGAGCAAACACCTCCTTATGTAAAATGTTCATTTGATCATCATTCTATTGCATTGTATTTCTTTAATATGGATATAAGTTCATCTCCCATGTTATAAAAAGTCCATATTTCCTTATAAACTATATACTTTTTATCTACTCTAGGCATCATTTCCTTCTGAATGCAGTATTAACAAGACAAATTATCCTGAATTTGTGGTCTGTATACACGCACCTTCTTTTCCACATGAAGAATTTTATCTGGAACATACAAAAGACTTGATGAGCTGTTTGTAGACATGGCATAACAAAAACAGATTAAAAACCATGACCATTATGATTTCAAAGTGTTTCAAAGATTGAAAAGCTATACTTGTTGAGACTCCAGCACTAACATAGTGTTAAATAGCACTGGATAAGCCGCACCATGCTTGAGCTTAACTTTAAGACCAATACTAGGGGCTGTAGAGCTTTGTAACATGATATAAGTAACAGTGTCCTCTAAACTAAAAATTGCTAACATCTGTGCTGGAGAACTTATTAGAAAGCAACCACAAAATAAATATGAATAAGAAAAGCTTCAACCGAGGAAAAATTAAAACAAATGAAAACCAAAACACTTGTGCTACGAATCAGCATTTTATAAGTAAAGGACAAATTTATTAAATTAAAACTTGCTTTAGCACAAGACTTCTTTAGAACTGATTACGTGTAAAGAATCACATAGTATATTACCTTTAAGAGTCACATGAATGAAAACACATGATACAGGTATAAAACTTTATTGGATATACCATGAATAATAACCTTACTCATAAAAATACAAATCAGCATGGTATTTAAGGTCAAACTATACAAAAAGTACTAAATGTAATGCACTATATAAAACATAATTTTAAACATTTGTAAGTCGGAATAAAATACATATTATTGCTTAATTGGTTTAGGCTTTAAAATATACATAACATTAATGAAGTCACTCAAACCTTGTGGATTTGGTAACATCCAAGCTAATCTGTAAGTGAACCTCTAATACCTCAAGTTTGTCCTTCAAATCACTCCCTCTGTGATCATCATATATCCTATCTAAGAGTGTTGTTACTATTCTTCATTTTAAATAGCATAAAATTGTCACTTATATTGGTAAAAATATTTTTCTCTGGTTTTACCCACATCAGAAGCAGAAGAGAATAAGCAACTCATATGATAAACAATACCAAAGAGGTAAAAAAGGTCCATTATTAATAAATCTGCACCATTTATGCATGTTACAAGGATAAGTACCTGCATCCTTAGTGCTTACTGCATCACTTTGCATAATAATTTATTGTGTCAGTAAATGCTTCAGATTGGGCTTGTGTTTACCTTTAAACAATGGAACTGCTCCTACCTTAGAAAGCAGATTGGGGTAACCTATAAATGCCTTCCATTTATCTTCTAAAATATTTCTCAAACTAGCTGAATCATCACTAAGCATAAGGGAATTTTACAAGCTTGATTGTATTTAGCCTCTCCCTGAGTCATATTCCTCCCATAATACTATCACAAGTTAATATTAAATTGTTGTCATTTAGTATTAAATTATTGTCATTTAGTATACATTTAAAGGAACATTGTCATTCAATAGGAACAGTTTGAAAAATGTTATCAACAAATAAGTGTTGCTGATGGTCATCATTCTTTCACTAAGCTGTGTTTCCAGTTGTCTAAACCTTCACAGAAACTTTTATCAACTGTAGTTAACCTAGACAATCTTATTGCTTGGTTCTTGATAACATTTATAGTGATGTGTAACAGATGTGTACTAAATACATAGATATAAATGTTTCCAAATATGGGCTTTCTAAAAACATTATAAAGGAACAATGCTTTTATCCCAAACAATAGATCTATTGAAAAAGTAATATCAGAGCTTACCTTATAAGTGTAGTGTAAAAAATCCCAACCTTTATCCATTTTTGTCAAAAAAATTGACTAATACATTTTTACATTACTATCTACAATAAGTAATAAATTATATATATATATATATATATATATATATATATATATAGGACACATATAATAAAACTTTCTTTAAAAATGCACATTTAAGTAAAATTTTTCTCCCACTCATTACAAAAGCAAATATTAGCAAAAAGTAGTAGCTTCAGCTCTCATAGCAACAGCTGTAACCTTTTGGTATAGCTCCTCTTGAAACATGCAATAATTGTTAGATAACATAATTTTTAAAAGTGCACACCAAGGTTTAGTTTCATCATAATGAAAATTAATAACGTTAGTACCATTGGATAAGAAACTTAAAACATAATCAACCCTAGTATCATAGGACATGACAATGTACAGCAAAGTATAATGTGCTATAATGAAAAAAAATAGGATTCCTTTACTCATTTCAAAATCCCCTAGCTCTTTGAATCCTTAAGGAAGATGTATTCTGTATAACTTTGTTTGAATCAATATCAAAATATAAGATTATAGGTTCATAGGTTCATACTAGGCTATCTGACCTAGGGCATTTATAAGCCTAGCCAGAGTGTGTTTGGCTTTCGCCACCCATTTTAAATTAATTTTGCTATGCCCTTTTCGAGGTTAGTATACTGTGCCTCTGTCTAACAGTGACACAGAAGTGATACCCGGGGTAAACCTACGATCTCCCATCCACTCATCAAGATTCCTCTTGAAGAGAGTCAATGAGGGACTCTGCCTAACCTGGACTGGGATTTTATTCCAGAGTGAAGGGAGCCTCTGGGTTATGAATCTGTCCTTCCAGCATGTCCTATTTATTTCAGTGCTGAGGTTCAAGTCTCTCGAGCGTGTAGCTTGATGGGATTTGGATTTTCTGAGGTGCAGCATGTCCATTAATTCCGGGTTGGACATGGCTTTATACGCCAGGCACAGATCGCCTCTGAGCAGGCGGTATGCCACTGAGTAGAGCTGGAGTTTCTTTAACCGGGCAGCATATGGCATCTGTTTGAGCCCTTTGATCCTCTTGGTGAGGTACTTTTGGGGTCTTTCCAGTTGCTGCAGGTGTCTGGTAAGGTACATCCCAAAAGGGGCATTGTACTCAATTATGGGCCTGATGAGGGATGAGTAAAGAGGCACGATGACCTCCCCTGATCTAGATGTGAATCCCTTCATGATTAGGTGGGCTATATAAAATGTTTTTCTAACCACTTTGGCCATGTGGTTGTCAAATGAGAGACTGCTATCAACTTGGGTCCCCAGGTCCCTAATTACTTCTTCTGTACTTAATGGATTACCACCTATGTGGTAATTTCTGGGCACTTTGTTTTTGCCAAAGGGGATGACTATACACTTTTTGGCGTTTAGCTTGAGGCCATGGCTCTGGCACCAGTTGTCTGTTTCTATGAGGCCCTTTTGGAGGATGCTTGTGTCGGCTGGAGAGTCAATTATGGTGTCCAGTTTGCAGTCATCTGCGAACTTGGTCAGCCACAGTCCTTCCATGTTGGCCTGTACCTCCCAGAAATATATACCGAACAAGAGAGGTCCCAGGACTGAGCCTTGTGGGACGCCACTTGTAACTGGTTTGGAGTCTGACATGGCTCCAGCAATTCTAACCATGTGGGTTCTGTCCTTGAGCCAGTTTGCAACCCATCTAGTGACATAGGGGTTTATATTTAAGCTGGTGAGCTTATCTATAATGCCCGAGTGGGGTATTGTATCGAAGGCTTTTGCGAGGTCCAGGTAGGCTGTGTGGACCACCTTTCCCTCGTCAATGGCCTTGGTGACTGTTTCAAAGAAACCTACCAGGTTTAAGAGGCAGGATCTGCCCTTAACAAAGCCGAACTGGGTAGGATCCAGTGTCTGTAGGTCCCCAATATCTTTATTTATGAGGTCCATGATGATCCTTTCCATAGCTTTGCAGACCAAGCTAGTCAGGCTTATGGGGTGATAGTTTCCAGGATCCGTTGAGGCACCACTTTTGTGGAGAGGGACCACTGTTGCTGTACGCCACTCTTTGGGTACATATCCTGTAGTAAGGCTGAGATTGAACAGTAGTTTTATGTTTGGGTTTTGCTCTTCTTGGAGTTCATGTAGGATGCAGCCCGGGACACAGTCTGGTCCCATTGATGCTGTGTTTTTTGCTTTGGAGAGGGCGGCTCTTACCTGAGCATCTGAGATGTCAGGGGGGCAGCACTCTGCTGGGATAGATATTTGCCCTTTTGGTGGGGGGGGGGGGGGTTTGCGCTGAACTTGTCAGCTAGGATGTTGGCAATGTCTGTGGGTTCGGTGTATTTTTTGTCATTTTGGACGAATTCTGAGCATATCTGGGAATTCCCACCCAGGTTCGTAACATAACTAAAGAAAGCCTTGTGATTATCCTTAGTGTCCTGTGCAATTTTTCTCTCAAAGCTGGCCTTAGACGATTTTATGAGTGCCCGTAGTTTTTTGCTAATACTGATCAGTGATGCCTTCTCTTTTTGGGATTTTGCTCTATCATGTAGTAGCTTCCTCCTTCTATTGTATAGTTTGTTTATGGCTGGGGTCCACCAGACAGGACGTCTGCCTTTGGAGGATTGGGTCTTGGTTTTACTTGGGATTGCATGATCCATGCATTCCTGAAGGTGTTCATAGAATGCATTTATAAAGGATTCTGCGGTCTGTGCCATATTTTCCACAGGCCCGGGGGCTTTGAAGGATTCCACCTCTGTTTTGAGGAGTGTGAAATTTGCTTTAGAGAAGTTTTTCACTGTGTTTTTCTGGGCAGGGGGTGGGGTCAGGATGTGTATATCCAGTGAGATTAGTTTATGGTCTGATCTTACCAGTGAGGGATACACTTCTGGTCTGGGGCATAGAGTCCCCATGTTGGTGATGATCAGGTCCAGTATGTTTTCCCCTCTTGTGGGAGTGGTAACAAGTTGTTCCATAGCATTTGAGTTTATAAATTCTAGGAACCTTTGGGATAGGGTGTTGGAGCTAGAGTAATGCTCCCAGTCTATGTTTGGGTAGTTGAAGTCGCCCAATATAATGGTGTTTGGAGAGACCTTCATATTTTCCAGTGTTCTCAGGAAGGCTGAGTGGGGGTTCCTGGGTTTGGGAGGGTGGTCTGTAGCAGGCTATAAACTGGAAGGCAGTTTTACCCACTGTTAGTTGCACATGGATAGTCTCTGATGCTTCGTGCTGTGCCACCATCCTGGAGGTGTGGGTATCTTTGACGAATATTGATACTCCCCCTCCTTTTGTGGTTCCTTCCAAGTTTTGGGGCCGAAAAGCATGGTATGAGGTATAACCTGGTAGTGCTGGGGTGCTCTCGGGAGCCTTGAACCAGGTTTCTTTTACTGCACAGATATCAATGTTTTCCATGCTAAGGAGAGTTTCGAGTGTGTGCATCTT
This sequence comes from Protopterus annectens, assembly GCF_019279795.1. Taxonomy (NCBI): domain Eukaryota; kingdom Metazoa; phylum Chordata; order Ceratodontiformes; family Protopteridae; genus Protopterus; species Protopterus annectens. Next base: position 481,724,943 of record NC_056746.1, read on the forward strand.
GAGGTTTAGACTTCTGGCGTTGAGTAGCATTACTCTTAGTTTCTTATCCCTTGTGATACCTATGGAGGTGGGTTTGTCTTTTGAGCCCTGCCTAAAAAAGGCACTATGGGGGTAGCAAGAGCCTTTGCCAATATCCGAAAGCCCAGGGGTGACAGGTGCAAGCCGTCCCTAGCGAAGCATCATGGCTTGTTGAGCATGTCATCCCAGGCTGACAGGCATTGGATCCCCTTTGAATGACACCAATACTTAAGCCAATTGTGGAAATTGATCATCTTGTCTTCATATTGTGGCATCATTCTTGGTGAGGGTAAGATGCTACTCAAGGTCAGGGACATACCGGCCTGGGCTACATGCTCAGAGAGCTCCTCTATGTCTCTTTTCATGTAGTCCAGGGAGGTACGTCTCAGGTCATTCACACCAGCATGGACAATGACTGAGTCATATTTGTACTTGCCTTGGAGTGACCTGAGTGCTTGTGTTATGTGGCGGATCCTAGCACCCGACAGGCAGCTCACTGTGACCTTCTTCTTGTTCAGCCTGGTGAGCGGGACGTCAGTGTGCCTGACGATAGAGTCACCTATTACAAGTGTATTAGGTGTGTTGTTTAGCCTTAAGGGCTGTGACTGTTCGGTACACTGGCTTTGTGAGTTATGTGTTGCACGTGTTTTGTTTTGGGGTAGTGGTTGCTTGAGTGTCTGCTTTGGAGGTCTCTGCTGCTTAGGCAGATTTTTATTTAGAGCCTCCGAGTATGTTTTTGTGTGTTTATGTGTTTGGTTTGCTGTCGTGGTAGGTCTGTACTGAGTTGAGAGAGCTTAGCCTCCAGTTTGGCTATATGGTTGCATCTCTCACATGTGTTGGAATTTGTTGGGAGGAGGAGAGGGTTGTCTGTGTACATGAGGCAGTTGTAACATTGCCTCAAGATTCCCAGATTCACCAGCTGGACCGGAGAGGAGATTTGCATTCGTCATTAATTCCCAGCAGCTGCAATTAGTCCAAGATGCGAATCAGTAACTACTATGAGATGAGATTATACAAAAAAGTGTATAAATAAATAAATATCTAAGAAACTGTTATGCAACAAATCAAAAAATTGTATTTCAATCCTCTGGTACACAATGTTCATCTTATATTTGCAAATTTTAACATAAAATTCAGCATCATTTAATTTATTTAAAACCTAAGAACATGCATGTTTGTCCATAATAACCATACTGTTGCTTTTATTGTCCTTCATATAACAACCAGAGTGGTTATTTTTTAGTGATGTTAAAACTTTAAATTCAATATTATGCTTAAAGTGTATTTATGTTTTAGTGGTGCTCTTAATGAGGAGCAAATGTCAAACTAACATAGAGATTCAGAATATAGAATATAATGCTGGTATCAAATATGGGTTAAAAAGTGCTAGGCATGCTAAGATATGACTTTTTAAGTCCTACACCACTGAGCAAACAGTTCAAATTTCGTTTCTAGACAACTTCAAATCTGATATTGATTTAGTAATGTCTGCCATCCTAGTAGGAATAAATGATAAATCTGTTCTTAAAACGTTAACTTCAACTTCCAAAAACTATAACTGCTTACATTTATTGCATTATACTCAGCATGTTTACTGCTCAGAAAAGTTATTACCATTTTTTTCATGTTCTTGTATTGTTTGCCCAAAACAGCTAAGGTTGCTAATTTTTTATTGTAAATTGGGCTGTACTGAAGATGAATGCAGACATTCCTGCTCTACCTCACTGTAAGCCCAAGAAGATTCCTAGATGTGAAAAGTCTGATTCCCTGGTGACTGGTCTGTCACAGTTGACAGATCAATTTGATCAATTTAGACAACTTTTTCAGCTATGTTTCGTGGCTGGAATGGAAGTACTGATGATTCTGAAAAAGCTTCTGCATTGCTAATGATTCTTTCATCTGTAGGAGGAATTTGATTGGACACATCAAAGGAAGGCTTATTCTTATTGATTTACTACCTGATATTTTGTGTAGTCATTGCTATCCACATAAGCTTAAACATCTCTAGTGATCCTTTTAAGCTTCCTGTTATTGTAATCTTTAAATGCTTGTCAGCAGAGAAAATCTTAGTCAGTCTGAAGGATAGTGAAAGTACAATACCCGATATCCTTTTCATGTAATGGAGTTGATAAAAATATTAGGTCTTTAAAAGAACTTTTTTTAATTATATTGGAGCTGCACGTATGTTAGTATTGATAAAATACAACAATGATCAAAGTGTAAATATTAAAAATTATATCAAAACTTTACATGAGGATAGTTAATCATACCTTCCTTACCATTCAGACTGAACACAGTATTATTTAAATATGATTTATTATTCATTTTATGTAACAACATAGAATATATTGATTAATTTTTGGTAAAAATGGACACAATTTGTAATTTTTTTTATTTTACTTTTAAGGTCTTCTTTCATAATATCATTTTTGGATAAATATATTGATTTGGTTAAAGAGCACTGTTCCCTTAAATCCAGTGTAGAAACAAATTCCTCCATGCCTCTAGTGCATATCTGTTATATATTAAAAACAATATCAAGATTCAAGCAATGAGATTATGTAAGTTAACTACATGTTATGAAAAGTTTTGCAAAGGTTTAGACAATCTGAAAGCATTTTGTTTAGTGAAAGTGAGTATGGTAACAAGTTCACAAATGGCATTCTTCAAAGTGTTTATATTGAATGGTTTCTTCTAAATTATAATAATTTTATTTTATTTTTAATGGCAGTAATGCAGACTGTAATATGAAGGGAAAGAGTAGATATAATCAAACTATTTATTTAACCTTTAGCATTGATGAACCTAGTTTAAAAACTATTTTAGTAAAAAAAAATAGATGGTGTCTCTGCTTCTTAAGGTGGGAGTAGTTCCATTGTTTATAGGAAAAAAGACACAATCTGAAGAATTTAATGGAGCACCAAGCTAGTAAATGAAGTGACAGGGTAAGCATTAAGAATTTAGGTGTTTATTCTTGTAACATGCATAAATATTACAGATTTATTCATAATGGACTTAATTTCTTTTTTATCACATTTAGATTATAATGTCACCAACCATGACATATACAACTGTAACAGTGATGGCATAGTTTAATGTGCAGGTTGCTCATGTTGTACCACTTTCTGCATGATTAAAACCAAGATAAAACTTTTTACCAGGATAATTGAACACTGTTGCACTTTTAAAATCAAGAATAGCAATGATGCCATTTACAAGCATTCAGAAAAATGCTTTAATTAAAAAATCAATTTCTTAATTTAGATAGGGTATATTATGATCACAGGGTAATACCGAGAACAAACTTGAGGCATTAGACATTTACTGGCAGATTAGGTTGAAGTCTCCCATCCTTGTGGTCTGGATGACTTCATTAGTATTAACTGTGGTCAAGTCTAAACCAGTTAAGTAGCAGTGCATATGTTTATATTGCTGCACAATTGTTTTATATTATGTTTTATTTAGGACATTGCATTTAATATTTTTTGCAGAGTTTGCTCTTAAATGGTATTTTTGACTTGTATTTTTATAGTAATATTATTCATGCTTCATTTGTTGTATAGTCAATAAGATTTTCTAACTTTACCATGGGTCTTTCAGCCAAGTGGCTTATAAAGGTTACAGACTGAGGCAAATGTGTTTCTTAAATGCATCCTATGCAAGGTATACTGTGCGGGTCTATATTATATCCTCGAATGCTTAAAAAAGCGAATGCTGATTGATCTAACTTATTTTCACGAAACTGCAAAATATCGAAGCAGCAGAAACTCGAATTTATTCCTAGGGAAAGAATTCGGTTGTCCATTTCTGTTGCTTCGATATTTTCAGTGTTATGGTGGAAAGTTACTGGTCGGATTCAGGTAAGTGTGCTATTGTGTGGATGTGAGTGTTAGGGTGATTTAGGTGAGTTAGGGTTAGGGCTCGGGTTAGGTGTGTGTGCGATTGAGTGGACATGAGGGTTAGGGCGGATTTAAGTGAGTTAGGGTTAGGGTTAGGGAGCGGGTGAGGTGAGTGTATGATAGTGACGGACCTTAGGGTTAGGGTTTGGGTTAAGGTAAGTGGGTAGTTAGTGATGTGTGCATAGTTTAGTGTAGGGTTAGGTATCAGATTTTAGGTGTATGTGTGTGGATTTCTGTTTGTTTGGTGTGCTTGTGTTGTGTGTATGTGTTTTGGATCAGCGTTTTTTTTCCCTGGGAAAAAAATCGCTGATCTGACAGTTCAAGATTGTAAGCTTTCGCTTAAATTAGGTTGATCAATCAGCGTTCAATTTTTTAAGCGTTCAATGATATAATAAAGACCCTACTGTGCTTGGTACAAGTTGTACTGTAAAATTTGCATGCAGAAAACTAAGCTACAGTCCGCTCGGTCTCTGATTGCATTGGTAAGTAATACAGTTGTTTTTTATGCTATTAGCCAGAGGTAGAATTTAAGCAGGCACATATGTTTATCGCTAACTCGGAAGGGTCCTTTGTAGAAGACATAGGAAATTAGATCATTAAATGGACAGTGTTATTTTGGGAAAAAGTGGTGCATCCAGGATTCTGGGATTCTATACCAGTTTCCAGAGTGCCCTTTCCCCACCCCAGTAAGGAGAAGCATAACTGCCCATTTTTTCAGGTATGTATCCAAAGTATAGCATTAAGATTGCAGAACATATACTAAAATGCATTTTAATCCTTTAATTATATAGCTAGAAAAATAAGAAGCCTGTGACATGATGAATATTGTCTCTGCTGCTCCCTTGTTCTCTCTCACTCTCTCTCTTGTCTCTTTCTGTCTCTCTTTCTTTTAAGCTGGGGCATTTGGTACCTTATTGCTACTCAGGATGCCTGCCCTTTAAAAGTAATTTGACACTATGGGCTACAGGGTGTATCTATAGTTATAGCCTGGATGGTAGAAATAAACAGAGCACCCACTTATTTCTGTTTTTTTTTTTAATTGCCTCAGCCATCCCATGGATATACCTATAAGCCTGCATGCCTCATGGGAGGCAAAGGACATCACATAGTAATTAACTGTTTCTTGTGCAAAATAGGCTTATAAAGAATTTTAATGACAAACAAAAAGCAAATAGGCTATGCTCACCTGTGGCAGGCATAGCTAAAATAAGTAAGATGCTTGAAGCATTTGCTCTTCATTCATCATTTTCTAATGTTAACTGACATTAATATTTATGATGTAGGATAAATTTGGCCAGAAAAGCATAAAAGCTTCCCTGATGGTTAGACTGTGCCAAGGCATTTCAGGGGAATTTTAACACTATCTCTTATCACTCTCACAAGCACACAAACACACATACACACTAGTATGGAATAAAAAACAATAGCATTATTTGGAATGTAATACACAGAACCTTTGTACATGTATGTTCTATGCCTCATGCACTCCATGTGCAAAAATACATCTGCTGCAAATCTGAGCATTTTCTGACTTTGATTGTTGCTGTCAGAGATTCTACCTGTGAATACATAACAGTCAACTTGAATTATGGTGGGCAAATTGTATCTGTTTTAACAGATGTAATACTGATCATTAATGTTATAAAAGATTTTGATTGTTGCTGCTGTGAGCATGTTACAGAAGGCTATTTGATGAGACATTCTAATTTGTTTTGACTTACAGCAGATTTTTTGCAAGTTAACATTCTTTGCTTCATCTTAATATGCCACTTTAATGCTGCAGCTGTTCTAATAACAGACTTTTAAAAGGACATTTGATAATGTGAAATTTCAATATACTTGTCATTTTTAGTATCTCATTGAAATTTTTTTTACCATGGCACTAGGTCTTTTTGTACATTGTGCAGACTTCAGTAATGTCTACTTTTTCTCAAAGTAAAGTGGTATAAAGTTCGAGTTTTGATTTATTATACATATTTATAATGCAGGATAAGTGTGAATCCCTATCCTGAACGATACTGGTAAATTTATTATTTATTGATTTTATTGACATTTGAGTACTAGGAAAGTCTGACTGGGTAGGGGCCCATTTACAGCAGATGCCTGGGGAGAAAAGCTCCAAATTATTACAAAACATTTTAAGAGTAATAATTTTACACTCTTCAAAAGTAATACAAAAAACAGATACAGTTTAAATAATTATACAAAATTAGACATAACAGAAAAAACATTGGTTAAGAACAGATAGAAATTGATTTACTATTTAGAGAAATTAAAGGCAAGTTAGGAATTGCAGTATGAAGTGAGAGAAAAGCAGGCTTATGGTATATTTAGAAAGAAAGCCAAGAGAGAGAAATTGACAGAAGTAAGGAAATAAGCAAAGAAACAAGAGTAAGGAGATGTAAGGTATGAAAAGGTACATGTTCACATTTAGGGGCATAGTTTATCCAGGTGTTGTGCAAGAACAGAGCCAGATTTCGGCTGGGAAGTCTTTCAGAATGGTTTTGAAGGATGGGATGGAGTTTATTGACCTGAAGGATGCAGGTAAGGAGTTCCAGGCCTTAGCAACATGGTACAAGTGTAGAACTTCTCACATCACAGACTAGTAACCAAACCAGAAGCCGAAAAACCAGTGAAAGCTGTTTATTGGAACACAGCAACAGAAACAAACGGTTTAGCGCTTTCAGCCATCAGGACATCATCAGAACAATGAACCAGCCCATTCAATCAGCATAAATAGTAATTAAAACCATCACATGACTCTAAGCTTATTAATTAAACAAATATTAATAAAAACTGTGAACAGCCCATTCTAAGATAAAAACTATTTAAATAAAAATACTAAAGGTTGAAATACAAGCACATTAACATTATAAACCTTTTAGAAATAAATTAGGTGAAATGGAGCAAATGTCATTAAGACCTGGCTCCACTAGGGAATTTAGCTTGAGCTGCCATTTCAATTCCCTCACAAATAAATGTTCTTCCACAATTCTACCCCTATCATCTCTCTTAAGCTGTTCTATGACAAAATACCAAAATTTGTCTCCAGGGTTTTTTTGGATATGTCTGAACAAAGCATTCGTATCATTTTTATTTTTAATATCTGTTTCATGTTCGTATATTCTTTCTCTCACCCATCTAATAGTTTTGCTTATGTAATAGGCAAAACAATCCAAACAGCAGGCAGCATAAATAGCCCATTTGATGTTACAATTATATTTCTCCTTAATGAGAACCTTAAACCCATTAAGAAAAAACTGACAGCCTACTAACATACGAAGACAAGTTCTACAACATCCACACTTGGACATACCTCGGGTGCCAGATGAAATATAATCCCTACTATGTGTTCTCCCCAATGACACTTGTTTCATTTCACCTAATTTATTTCTAAAAAAGTTTAGAATGTTAATGTGATTGTATTTCAACCTTTAGTATTTTTATTTAAATAGTTTTTATCTTAGAATGGACTGTTCACAGTTTTTATTAATATTTGTTTAATTAATGAGCTTAGAGTCATGTGATGGGGACCCAGGAGGGTTTCAATAATGAAAACCATGCCTCTAGAGAAGTGCAAGGGGAAAGAGGAACTGTTGAACTGAGGTGGTCTGAATGTATTCAGGCTCAAAGGGCGAATTTTTCATCTTCAAACAACACTGGGTACTCTGAGGATTTTTACCAGTGACAAGGGGCAAGACCCAAGGCAGGGTTCAAGAGGAATGGCTCAAGATGGAAACGGTAGAGCTGACTGAGGGCAGCTTAGCCGTTACAAATGGCATTAACATCACAAAACAGGTACTGAACTCAAATAAAGACTTTACTATTTTTAACCTTTCTGGCAAAGATTTTACTGTTGAACATGCCAATTTACTGGCAAATGGGTTTGGATTTATTCCTGCCAGCAGGGCTAAAATTGATCAGACTTTAATTGACTTGAAACATTATGTTCACAAGCTTAATATGTCTGCGTTTTTTAATGCAAATGGTACTAATGTCAATAATGTTTGTCCAAGTAATGTTTTAAAAAGATCTAGCAAATTCAATCCCCCACTACATGGAGTTCTGGTGACGTATGAACAAGTGTGTAGTAATGAATTTAGGAACATTATCCAAAAACCAGGGAAGAATTATGTCAACTTGAATGAAACTGAAAAACAGTTGTCTGAATTTATGTATGACAAATCTTTGTGTATCATGAAACCTGATATGGGGGGAGGGGTGGTTATCATGGACCTAATTGATTATAACAATAGGATGAATGCATTATTGTTAACTGATACTTATCAAGAAATCTCTAGAAATGAACTTAATGTGGCCTATGCTAGAATTGATGTTCAGCTATTAGACATGTTGTTTCAAGGGTAGATTGATTTAGATGAGTATGATTTTTTGCATAACAAATGGCCCATGATAGCAGGTATATTTGGGATTCCTAAAATCCATAAGGATATACAAACCCCCATCCCCCTCAGACCTATTGTGGATGGTAATAGGTGTAAGACTTACTACTTTTCCAAGTTTATAGACCATTGGTTAAAAGCTTCTGTGGGGACGATTTCCCAGATTTGCAAAGACTCCTGGGATTTTTTAAAGAAAATAGGAAATGTACCTTTTCAGGCTGATTATATTTTGGTTACTATTGATGTTTGTGACCTATTCTCTGTCATCACACATGACACTGGGCTTAGATGGTTCGAGGATATTTTGGCAGAGATAGATATTTTGTTCCAAGATAGTATTAACACTATCAGTGCCCTCATGGAATTGGTCTTGTTAAACAATTTTTTGTTCTTTGAGGGACAACTGTTTAGACAAGGCAAGGGTATAGCAATGGGGGCAGCATGTGCCCCCAGTTTTCCAAATCTAGTTATGAGCTTCTGGGAAAAACATTTTGTGTTTAATTCCCCTTTTTGCTCTGGGTTTGCTTTTTATACCCACTTTCTGGACAATATTTTTATTGTCTGGAAGTTAGTGAAGAAAGACTTAACAGCTTTTTCCAGTACATTAATTCCACAATGTAATTTCTAAGATTTGTTCATGGGTATAGTGATTCAAGTATTTCTTATTTGGACGTGACTATTACTAAAGTTTTGAGGAAGAAGTGTCTAGTATTTAATATTTTTCGTAAAAGTACTTTTTCTAATAGTTATTTACATTTTGAAAGCCACCATCCTCATTGACAGAAGAAATCAGTGGTAAAAGGCCAACTGGTTAGGCTTGCCAGAATGATTTCTGAGGATGAGGTTTTTGAGGATCAATGTCGGATTCTTTTGGAAATGTTTACTAAGCGAGGGTATCCCATGGAATTTTTAAAAACCAACATTTGATGAAGTGGCAAGTAAGAGGAAAAGTGGATTTTACCTCCCTTTGTTATAGCATAACAATAGGAGAGTTCAAGATAGTGTCACTGGGAACTTGTGTGTGGGCTCTGATGCTACTACAAGTGAAATTCAAGTGTGTGATTGAAATAAGTACAAAAGGTCCTTTATTTATACATAGTTTTTGGATAGTCATGAAATTGTACAAACATTGAGAAATGATTGGCTACTGATATCTGCGAACCCTCAGTTGTATAGATTATTAGGTGATAAACCAATTGTGGATTATAGTAAGGACCTTTGTTTCAAACAGTTATTGGAGAGAAAACATAGTAGGGATTGTATTTCATATGGCACCCGAGTGTGGATGTTGTAGAACTTGTCTTCATATATTAGTAGGCTGTCAGTTTTTTCTTCATGGGTTTAAGGTTCTCATTAAGGAGAAATATAATTGTAACACCAAATGGGCTATTTATGCTGCCTACTTTTTGGATTGTTCTGCCTATTACATAGGCAAAACTATTAGACGGGTGAGAGAAAGAATATACAAACATTTTCTTCTTCTTTCGGCTGCTCCCATTTAGGAGTCGCCACAGCAGATCAGCTGTTTCCATTTCTTCCTGTCCTCTGCATCTTGCTCTGTCACACCAACCACCTGCATGTCCTCTCTCACCACATCCATAAACCTTATCTTAGGCCTCCCTATTTTCCTGTTACCTGGCAGCTTCATCCTTAGCATCTTTTTCACAATATACTCTGCATCCCTCCTCAGCACATGTCCAAACCAACGTAATCCTGCCTCTCTGGCTTTGTCTCCAAACCTTCTAACCTGGGCTGACCCTCTAATATACTTATTCCTAATCCTGTCCATCCTCATCACACCCAGTGCAAATCTTAACATCTTCAACTCTGCCACGTCAAGCTCTGACTCCTGCCTTTTTGTCAATGCCACTGTCTCCAACCCATATAACATAGCTGGTCTCACTACCCTCTTGTAGACCTTCCCTTTCACTCTTACTGGTACTTGTCTGTCACAAATCACTCCTGACACTCTTCTCCACCCACTCCATCCTGCCTGCACTCTCTTCTTCACCTCTCTTCCACACTCACCATTACTCTGAACTGTTGATCCCAAGTACTTAAACTCATCCACCTTCACCACCTCTACACCCTGCATCCTCACCATTCCTCTATCCTCCCTCTCATTCACACACATATATTCTGTCTTAGTCCTGCTGACCTTCATTCCTGTTCTCTCTAGAGCATATCTCCACCTCTCCAGGGTCTCCTCCACCTGTTCCCTACTCTCACTACAGATCTCAATGTCATCTGCAAACATCATAGTCCAGGGGGACTCCTGTCTGTTCTCGTCTGTCAACCTGTCCATCACCATTGCAAATAAGAAAGGGCTCAGAGCTGATCCTTGATGTAATCCCACCTCCACCTTAAATGCATCTGTCACTCCCACCACAGACCTCACCGCTATCACACTACCCTCGTACATATCCTGTACCACTCTTACATACTTCTCTGACACTCCCGACTTCCTCTTACAATACCACAACTCCTCTCTAGGCACCCTGTCATATGCTTTCTCTAAATCCACAAAGACACAATGCAACTCCTTCTGACCTTCTCTGTACTTCTCCATCAACACTCTCAGAGCAAACATCGCATCTGTAGTGCTCTTTCCTGGCATGAAACCATACTGCTGATCACTAATCATCACCTCCCTTCTTAACCTAGCTTCCACTACTCTTTCCCATAACTTCATGCTGTGACTGGTCAGTTTAATCCCTCTGTAGTTACTACAGCTCTGCACATCACCTTTATTCTTATAAAGAATATACAAACATGAAAGAGATTAAAAATAAAAAAGACACAAATGCTTTGTTCAGACATATCCAAAAAAAACCCTGGACACAAATTTGGGTATTTTGTCATAGAACAGCTTAAGAGAGATGATAGGGGTAGAATTGTGGAAGAACATTTATTTGTGAGGGAATTGAAATGGCAGCTCAAGCTAAATTCCCTAGTGGAGCCAGGTCTTAATGACACTTGCTCCATTTCACGTAATTTATTTCTAAAAAGTTTAGAATGTTAATGTGATTGTATTTGAACCTTTAGTATTTTTATTTAGTTTTTATCTTAGAATGGACTGTTCACAGTTTTTTTAATATTTGTTTAATTAATGAGCTTAGAGTTATGTGATGGTTTTAATTACTATTTATACTGATTGAATGGGCTGGTTCATTGTTCTGATGATGTCCTGACGGATGAAAGCGCTAAACCTTTTGTTTCTGTTGCTGTGTTCCAATAAACAGTTTTCACTGTTTTTCGGCTTCTGGTTTGGTTATGGTGCAAGTATAGACAATGCCTAGCAGATTTGATAGGTTTGTGGACAGGAGTTTTTGATCATTGGATCGTAATGATCACTGGGGACATAGCTGTGTAGAATGCTATTTAGTGCTGGACAAGCAGATGGATGCTGAATAATTTTATTGGTGGTAAGAAGCTGTGTGTATGTTAGTTGAAGAAGTAGTTCTAACCAATGTAGGCTTTTTAGTGCTATACAGTGGGGTGTTCTGAAAGGGGCAATTGCTACAAATTTAGCAACTTTGTTATAGAATTGCTAGAGGTTTAATTTGTGTGATGCTTGTGCCTTAGTAAGGATGGGAGTGCCATAAAGAAGTGTGGGGAGGAGATAATTAGTGGCAAGTATAGTTTTAGTTAGGTTATTGAGAAAGTCTTTGGTTTTGTAAAGCATTCCTAGTTTTTGATGAGTTCTTCTTATGCAATTGTGTACATGCAGGTCAAATGTAAGATTATCATCCATTATCATCCCTAATAATTTGCTATCAGAAGTGACTTTGGTGGTTGTATTATCAAGACAGAGGACTTTAAATGTTGTTTTTTCATGAGGGAGGTATTTGTGTGGGGAAGGAGTAGTTTGTCTTTTTAGGGATGAGCATGAGTTATGAGTTATAAAGCCATGTTTCACTGGCGGTTAAAGCTTCCATTGTGTTTTTTGGAGGAATGCCATGTTGCCAGATGTAAAAATGAGTGTAGTGTTATCTGTCTACTGTATTAGGGCGGCCTGTTGTGTGGAGGGTGTTGATGAGAATGTTAAAGAGGAGAGGACTAAGGATAGAAACTTGTGGTACATCGGTGGTGAATGGGAGGTATCAAGAGAGGGGGGAGTGCCATTTTACTAACTGATACCTATTGGATAGGTAGCTTTTGAACCATAGGAGTGTGGGCTGAGAGAGACTTAATAAGGACATTTGAAATAAAAGTTTGCTGTGACAAACTGTGTCACAGGCTTTAGAAAAGTCTAGAAATAAGGAGAAGACTAGCTTGCTGTTATCTCTAGCTTTATTGACAGCATCTATAAAGGTTATAAGTCATGTTGTGTGGGGGATATGAATTCTTTCTGTTGGAGATAGTTTAGAAATTGTTTTTGAATATGTTTTTCCAAGTATTTGGGAGAGTGAGGATAAGATTGCTATAGGTCCAAAGTTAGTAATGTCTGTTAAATTTCCTCCTAGGGATAATGTTTGACTTTTTTCAGAGAGAGAGAGAGAGAATGTAAGATTCCTGGCTTGACCTATTTATAAGGAATGAGATAGGATAGGCAATGCTATTGGCTGCTATTTTAATGTACTCACTTGGAAGGTCATCAGCTGAAAGAAAGTGTGGTTTAAGTTTAAGAGTAGTTCTATATAGGATGTGGTCACAGGTTTGAAGGTGAAACTTGTGATATGTGGCTGTTGGGCAAGGTCAGGACCAGATGTTGGGAATCCTTGGTTAGAGATACTATACTATGTATGAAATAGCAGTTGAACTGTATTGTGGTTTTGAGTGATGAATTATTGGGAGAGGGGTTAGGGTTGAATTTTTGGTCAGGATGTAATATTTCTGTAATTTCTGTCCCAATTTCTTAGGGTTGTGTTTACTATTATTCTGAAAGTTATTATAATATAGTTTTAGATAGTGTGCTGTTTTATATGTTTGCCATTCTTTCCATGCTTCTTTTTACGACACATTAGCATTTTACTCTTTTTGGATAGCCAAATTGCATTATTTGCTTTGTCAGTCTCTTCATTCTATGAGGTTCAAGGCAATTTAGAATATTCAGGAAAGTTATATTGAATTTGTTTTATACACATGCTGTTTAAGTGGACATGTGCATTGTCTGCTTATATAGATTGGGAGATGATCACTTGAGAGAGTTTAACATTGTACCTCTGGTGGTGTGTTTGCAAGGTACTAGGATCCAGTTTAAAAGGGAATTTGATGTCTTACTATAATGTGTGGGCTATTAAATAGTTGTGTGTAACCATATAAATTTATGCTAAATGTAGGGATGTTAAAGTTTATGTTAACTATCACCTAGAAGTATTTTTTTCTTGTGGATTTGTATGGATATTCAATATAAGATATCTTCCAGCATAACTGTATTGTCAACAGAAGGAATGTAAAGAATGGAAATACATATTTGCTAATACATGTTTAATTTCAGGAATGTAATAAGAAGCTCTGCTGAATTGAATGTCAGTATTGGTTTGTTGTCAATTCCACCACCTTTGGTCTTCATGTGGTCATTACAGATGATATTGTAGCCAGGAGGTATAATATCAGAGTTGTTTATGCTGGCTTTAAGTCAGGTTTCAGTTACATTAAGAATAACGGGTTTATGTTGGGTAATCCAGGCATAGTAGTTCAGCAATTTTATTTCTTATGCTTCTAACATTTATGGCCCATTGTGGGATTAGAGTAGTGTGTAGAAGAGAATTGTCTTGATGTTCATTGTGATAGTTTAGTCCAGGATTAGGGTGATTGTCTCCTCCTAAAAGGATTTTAGTATATTGGGTAACTGATCCTTGTTTTTTGGAGAGTGTTCTCCACCTAATTTTGTTTTGGTCTGAGCTGAAATGGAGTTAATCAGTCTATATTTGGAGTAAAGGTGAAGGGCATCATTAGATAGGTTTGGTGTGATGTGTGGAAGCAGAGGGAGGAATTAAGAATAGGTGGTTGGGTTAGAGTTGGAGAGATGTTAAGAGCTATTATAAAGTCATGGCAGGATGAGAGATGGCCCAGTAGTGGAAGAAGACTAGAGGATAAGGGATCAGTATTTTATTGATATCAAGAAGGAAGAAGAAGTTGCAGGACAGCAGTATATTTAGTGATGGCGGATTCTGAAAGCTGGTAGAGGATAGGTAGAAAAGAAGTATTTTCTATGAAGGAAGAGAATTAGATTGTCCTGGTATCTTCTCTGGAATGTAAACAATAGAGGGGTTTAAAAGGCTAGAGTATGAGGATGTAGTTAAAATAGGAAGAAGTGAAGGTTTATTTGGGAAAAGTAGTAGATGCAGTGTAGAACAGATAGGTTATCACTAAGCTCAGTAAATAGTAAATAATTGGTTTTGGAGTAATACCTGAATGTAGAGGCATTATTAGGAGCCACAAAGGAGGTTCTCATAAAAGTCACAGTAAGCTGGACAGATATGAGGTGTTAACAAGCAGAGTGGTGCACTTCGGAGAAATGTTTGTGAGGCCAAGATCATGAAGAGTAGAGCATTCCTGCATAACATGGTTCTGATCCTGCCCCCCCTTCCCATCCTGAGATTGCCAAAATAGTTCTCAGTAACAGGAAAAAAGATTAAAACAGAGTTGAGCTCACAATTGGTAATTAGAGGTGTTCTGAGTGTCAAAAAGAAGAGAGAAGAGATCAGGGGTGCATTGCATTTAAAGTATTCTAACAGGCAAGGCATTAGGTAAGCTTGATATTGCTGTTAGTAGAAACAGGGTAACAGGCATAAGGACATAGCTGGGTGCTGGGTACAGAAAGATAACATGAGTAGTATTTGTACAAAGGAGGTTGCAGGGATCAAGCAATAACCCCAGTGGCTGTTTTATCCACTTCCTTAAATATGGACAAGGATGTTACTTGCAGCAGGGTAGATGGTCCAGGACAGAACTGGTTAAGTAGGGGTGAGTTTCAAGAAGCAAAGAAGGATGCAAATTTTCATTGATACTTGAAGAGGAAGACAGCCAGTGAACTCTCTGAAGAATGTGATGTAACAGTACAACCTATGCTTAATTATTAAGAGATAACCTTTCTTTAATGCACAATCTGACAAGACATGGCATCTAATTACATAGAGGGGAGTTTAGAAAGAAACAGGGAGTACCCTGCTGGATTTGTTAGGTATGGACTTCCTGTTAATGAATGAATACATGTGTTCCACAAGTTTTCGTATATTCTGTGATTCTTTCAAGTTTTCATATATTCTGTGATTCTTTCTTTCTTTCTGCACTGATTGCATAATTTTCTCAACAGTGAAGATCAAAGTGACAGTTCTGCAGTTTCCAGGATAGCAGGATGTCTTGTTATGCCACCAGGAAAAGGGAAAATACATCAGAAGTCACCTTTCTTCAGTGTTAGTGTGACCCCAATGTTGTCATATTTACACAAGAGGAGATCACATGGGTAGTACAGACCCTGCAAAAAATGTCTGGCTTGAACCCCACTTTCAATGAATGTAATTTTCATTGAGTCAGAATGTGATGAGTTTCCTAGCCAGCATTTCCAGTCATTTTCTTATTCCCACTCTTCTGAGGAAGAATCACACCTGCCATTTTTCAGTCATCAGAAATATTATACTCCTGCCTTGATTTATTGAAAAAATCAGATAGTAGTATTACCAATTCCCATAAAAAGTGAGAGTAGGCTCTTTACTTTAATCCTGGGCACCTCTACTGTCTAGCATTGGTAACTCTTTCCTCATGAATACTTTTCCAAATTCTTTTGGCAGACCTGTGTTTTGTTTTGTTTTGCCATTTTTTCTCTTTCTATCCCCTATCCAGGGTACAAAATTGCAGTAGTCCTGAGGACTGCAGACCCCTTCTAGACTTCTTACCTTTACTATGAATTTTGAGAAAATTGATTACATCCAGCTTTTGGACTATGTCAGTAGCCTTCTCCTATCACAGCACCACTTATTTACACATGATTATGTTTTATGTAGGGTCACAGCACCTACTCTGTAACTCTAACAGTGGTCTTATTACTGGGATTCAAAGCATTTGACAGTGTTAACTGTAGATTTCTTAGCAGCTATATAGGATATGGGGAAGGCCCTCTGCTTTTGTACACCATTTATCTTTTCAGAGTCTCCATATCAGAAATGCAAGACCTGATCCTGTGAAAATGAAACTATAATTGAAGCAGCAATTTCTGAAATACTTTTAAAGCATTTCTGTAAGTGTACTTTAGGTACATACATCTTTGACATGGGTAGGGAACTGTGCCTCAACATCACCTGCTTCTTGTAAATACTAATTCCACGACTATTGTATCTTGGAGTAGAGAGAATACTATACAATACAGTATAAGTACAGTGTTAATATATATTTGTTCATATTTGCCCTTAGAGTTCCACAGTTCCAAGGATCACAGTTATAGTCTTAACAATTTCAACAAGTATCCCTTCCCAGTTTCACTAAAAGCTACTAATTCCATTTCTAAAACATAATATTCTTTCTGAAGTTTCATAAGGCCATATCCACGCCTATTACACTTATTATAATCTTTACTAGTGATAATCCATCATTTGTTGCTGCATTATATGAAGATGACCTTCTCTGCAACAGTCTGTTACTGAGAGATAGCCAAGCTTCTCTCCATTCAGATGTTCATTGATTATGTGATTTAAATACATTAAGGCACAGTACAACTTAAACTTTGTTACAAGATCACTGTGTTATTAATTCATGAACTACACTGGGTAAAATTATTCTAATTCTAACATTTAAATATGTGTTATCTTTATTGGTTATTGATATTGCTACAAACATGATAAAGTTACAACCTGCACTAAATAAACAATGCATATTTACCTCTGTTTCTTTCCATTGTAAAATACCATCACATTTATTTAGATAAAGTTGGTTTCCTTCATTGCAGTTAGATTTTTATTTGATGGTTGTGGTCTGCTGTTATTATAGCTGATTATGATTATGATCACAGATCATAACTCACTTTTCGCTGATTATTCTCACTGATGGGAAACAGCAAGTTTTTAAAAGTTTTCCTTTGATATATTTATGTAGTGTGTGTTAGTTACATTATTTTTAGATAGTTTAAATTGTTTTAAATTAGGCTTTTAGTAGTTAGTTTTTTTATATATATATTACTGTGTTGTAGAGTGCCAGGGTGGGCTTAGTTGTTTTGTGAATCTATTTATGTTTTTGCCCACATAGTGGGCAGAAATGTCCATCACTGACCGGACATATTCAATGTGTCTCCAAATCTTAAAAAGTCTTCAGATAAGTAAAGGTAAAAAAAAGGCTAAAATTTCAGAAGGAAGGTCATTGGTTCCACAGTCAAAGTTCCTTCTTCACCTCTGCTCCAGTCAGCACCTTCTGTGCATTCAGCTAAGTCTTCATTCTTTGGACATGGATCGGCTAGTGCAGAAGCTTAACCAGCTTGTCGGTGCTGAAGACCATGGAACTGAACTAGCCGAGAGAAGTTGAACAGATGGTGGTTAGACCCTTGGAGCCGATATCCGCTCCGGGGTTATCGGCTCCATCTACTCGGATGTCCTCGGCACCGACCGAGGGCTCTAGGAGCCGACGCTCTCCAGTCGGGTCCAGGGAGGATAGTCGCACCGACTTGGTGCCAACTCTCCCTCTCGGGGCTTCAGCTCGGATGAGCTCGACTCCTACCTCAGGCTCGGAGCCCAGGGTTTCCGTGCGGGAGGATCAGACGGTATTCTTGGGTCTGTCCACTCCTCCTCGTCAGAGCTATGGTTCCTTCGATGCTATGAGGAGAGTTTTGTCTCCAAAGATAACATCAGCACTGGTTCAGCTTTCCCCTCTCACCTCAAGCTCTTGTGTCTACTTCTGCATCTACTGACCCCTCTAAGCATAGAGACTTTGAGCCTCAAGTACCCCCACAGGGTGTCCCCTGCTCTTCTGAGACCTCCCCAGACCCTCCCACTGAGGAGGTGCCCAGAAAGAGACTGTCCAAGAGGAGGCACTTAGACTCCCCACAGGAGTCTTTGACATCTGACACAGACTTAGATGAGTCAGAAGGGTCCCCTTGGTCCCTCTCTGAGGATATCTCTTTTGCAGAGATAGTAGAGATCCTTAGTCAGAGGGGTGACTGGCAGTCCAAGACCCCTACTGAGGATGAGTCTGTGCTCTTGAAGGCTTTTGGGTCTCAACCTTCCACTTCTTGGGTGTCTCCGCCTTATGACGAGCTCATGGATCTGATCTCTCATAAGGCGTGGGAGTCACCGGAGGCCATGGAACCTGTCCCTCATAGACCCAATAAATTCATATCTGCCCCAGTTGATAAACCTTTTTTGACAAAAGGAGTGCCTGTGGATGCCATGGTGGTGGCTGCAGCCACCAAAAAGGAAGTATCTGAGACATCCTCTTCTATCCACCCCCCTAACAGAGATTCTAGGGCTATGGATAGATATGGGAAGCACATGTTTAATTCAGCGACTTTTTCTCTGTGATCACTGAACTACTTGACCCATTTTACAAGACTACAGAGAGATCTCCTGAAAGAGCTAGGAGATGCTCTCCAGGGTACGATAGCTGCAGGAGTGACTGACAAAGTCAAAGCCCAGCTCGCTACCCTTAACTCAGTAGTGAACTCATCCATGTGTCTCATATCCTATGCAGCTGATAGTTCGAGTAGAGCCACTAGTTCAGGCATTGCTCTTCGCAGACAAGCCTGGAAGCATCTCTGTTCCTTTGCGGAACCCTTCAAGTCTTCTTTTATTAATACCCTATTCAATGGCTCATCACTGTTTGGGCCCAAAGTAAAGGAAACTTTAACCAGGTGTGAACAGGAAGGCAAGACTTTATCTGCTGTTGGGGTCCACATTTCCACTCCCACTCAGCCCTACCCCAAGGGCCCTGGGGGGGGAATGTGGTTCCGAAAAACTCAAGCAGCCTTTCATAACACACGTGGTGAAACCCCCCTCTAGAGGCAGAGGAGGGGGTTATAACAGAAGACGCTGCCCCCATGGCAGAGGGGGTCCGCAGCAACAGGGTGAGAGGAGTCAGTTCTCCAGTCAGTCCTACCAGCACTCCTGAAAGGGGGCCCGACTGTTCGCTCTGGAGGCAGTCAGGGGTCGCTTGTCTTTGTACCCAGAAGCCTGGATAAACATAACATTGGATACTTGGGTACAAAGCACCATTTCCAGAGGATATTTCATACTGTTCTTTACCCCTCCCATTCCTGTCAAAAAAATCCCAGATGTTCTACCCAATCTCAGGGAACAAGCAATTGTAGAGGTCCACAGATTGCTAGAAAAAAGAGTCATCCAACCAGTCCCAGCAGACCAAGTCAGATTCGGGACTTACTCAAGATTCTTTTTGGTACCAAAGAAAACAGGGGACTGGAGACCTGTCTTGGACCTTAACAGACTCAATAGGTTCATAAAGAAAGAGAAGTGCTGAATGGTCATGCTTCAGTGCATTCTTCCCTTTTTAGGGAAAGGCAATTGGATGTGCTCCATAGATCTCAAGGATGTGTACTATCACATAAAGATGGGCAGATGCTGCAGAGATCATCTGCGCTTCTTGCTGGGAGCCAATCATTACCAGTTTCGAGCCCTGCCCTTTGGTCTCACTTCAGCCCCCAAAGTGTTCACCAAATGCATGGTAGTGGTCACGGCTCACCTGAGGCATCTAGGATTCCAGGTGTTTCCATACTTAGACAATTGGCTCCTCACCACTACCACCAGGCATCAATTGACTCAGGCAACACAATACACTCTGACACTCTGCCATCAATTAGGCATTACGATCAACTTCGAAAAGTCTGCCTTATCGCCATCTCAGCATACCGTTTTTATAGGAGCAGAGTTAGATACCTCAACCACCACTCTACATCTCCCTATCGAAAGAGTCTTCCTTCTTCACCAAAATGTCAGCTCACTGGTGTCAAAGAACAAAGCTACAGCAGCGGAGGTATTGAAAGTACTAGGTTTGATGGCAGCAGCAATCCTGGCTATACCACTCGCAAGGATGCATATGCAAATCCTTCAATGGCTTCTTTTCGCTCAGTGGTCTTACCAGAAACTATCAATGCACCACATGATTCTTATCACAGATTCTTGCAGGAGAGACCTTCGGTGGTGGTTGACGTCTCTTCATGTTACAGTAGGGAAACCCTTTGTTCTCCCCCCCAGTAGCCACTGTGACCACGGATGCTTCCCCGATAGGGGGGGGGCATTTTCAGGGAAAGACTGCCCAAGGCACATGGACAGATCAAGAGTCACATCTGCACATCAATGTTCTAGAGCTGAGAGCAGTACTTCTGGCATTGCAGTACTTTCAGGACTCTCTCCCTCTAGGGACTATTGCAATTCAGAACGACAACATGTCAGTAGTCTGGTACTTGAACAAGCATAGTGGAACCAAGTCTTACCTCCTTTGTCGAAAAGCCCTCAGGGTTTGGTAATGGGCTGTGTCGTCCCAGTGTTTTCTGTTAGCAACGCACATCCCGGGGAAATCCAACGTCATAGCGGACAAGCTATGCAGGGCAATATTACTCCCTCATGAGTGGTCTCTCAATCAACAGGTTGCAGAGTTGATTTTCCGCAAATGGGGCCAGCCTTGCTGCAACCTTTTTGCCAGCCACATCAATTCAAAATGCAGAAGCTACTTTGCCCTGATACCACTTCCTGGTCATCCCCCGAGAGATGCACTTTTACATGATTGGCCCCCGGGTCTCCTTTATGCATTTCCACCTTTCCCATTAATACCCAGATTTCTACAGAAAGCAAAATCACTGGGAAGGAAGGTTATACTCATAGCCCCTTACTGGCCTCAACAGATTTGGTTTCCGTTTCTTCACCATCATCTGTTGATGGATCCATGGATCCTGGACCCAGTTCCGGACCTTCTGACGCACCCGTCAGGGGACCTTCATCCTTCTCTACAGACCCTGAAACTGACTGCTTGGCTAATCCACTTCCCCTAATTGCCAGGCTTTATTCAATTTCAGAAGATACAAGACAGATTCTCTTGTCCTCTCACAAGCCATCTACCAGGAAATTATATGGCAGCAAATGGAAAAGGTTCTCAATTTGGGCCAACGCACAGAACATTGACCCTTTTCGAGCTCCGCTATCTTTGATCTTGGAATTTTTGACAAAAATTTTTAAGGAAGGGGCAGCAGCTGCTACAGTTCGAGTTCAGTTAGCTGCCATCTCAAATTTTCACCTTGGTCTTGATGGCTCAAATATTATGAGCCATAAATTATCCAAAACCTTCCTTAAAGGCATTCTTGATATAAAACCTCCGATCAAAATTCCCTTTTCTCCCTGGAATTTAAACCTTATGCTGTCTCAACTTATTCTTCCTCCCTTTGAACCAGCTTTTTCTTGTGCTTTAAAATTCTTATCGTGGAAAACGATTTTTCTTGTGGCCATTACGTCTGCCCGCAGAGTGTCAGAACTTCAAGCATTATCCATCAGACCACCCTACATGATCTTCCATGCTGATAGAGTATCTCTCAGAATGAACCCCTCTTTTTTACCTAAAGTCTGTTCTGAGTCAAACATCAATCAGGTCATTGAACTACCAGTGTTCTTTCCCAGCCACTCTAACAACTTAGAATATATGCTGCACAAACTTGATGATCACAGACAGCTCAGATTTTATCTTGACAGAACTAAGGATATTAGGAAATCAGATCAAATTTTTGTAGCCTTCTCAGAAGCAAGAAAAGGCAATCGAGTGGCTAAAACAACCTTATCTAAATGGTTATCCGATTGTATATCCTTTGTTTATGAAAATGTGAACATGTCTTTAACGCACAAACCAAAAGCTCATTCTACCAGTGCTGTCTCTACCTCTTCTGCTTTTCAAGCTAAATTGCCCCTTGATGATATTTGCACTGCAGCCACTTGGTCTAACCCTCATACCTTTATCTCACATTACAAAGTAGATAAGGCTTCTAGGGACAGGTCTTCCTTTGGTTCTACAGTACTGAAGAACATACTCCCATGAGCCACCCAGGGTTGAGGGTGCTAGGGAAGCTACCCATCAGTGAGAATAATTGGCGAGATTAACAACTTCACATATAGAAGTTATGTACTTACCATAATGTTCCATGTGAGTTGTTTATCTCGCCTTTATTCTCACGTCCCTCCCTCCTTCCCCCTCCTGGATGACTGTTGACTTAGAGGCTAGTGCCATCCTGGTTATTCAATATTTCTCTTTCCCTTTGGGTACTCTTCTTCGTAGGTAAATATATATGAGAGTATGTATAGGTTGTATATATGTACATACATGTATAGACTATTATTCGCAGCAAACAAGATCTGAGGTAATTCTAGCAGTCCATGGTGGGATAAGGGGCTGGTCTCGAGCTACTGGCAAACCTTGAGATTGCTATGGCCGTGTCGGAGCCGAGGATCGGCTCCAACCCATCAGTGAGAATAAAGGCGAGATAAACAACTCACATGGAACGTTATGGTAAGTACATAACTTCTATTTATGTAGTTGCAACAGGAGATCCAAGCATAAATATTTGTAGTGCATGGAGATTTATCTTCTCCATGTACTACAAATTAGTCAAAAGTAAGGCTAAATTAAAAAAAGTGATGTGTTTTACCAGCTTTGAAAGCTATTAAAGCAGAATTGAAGTGGTTGATGTCATTACATATTCCTTGTGTAAGGGAAGCAATTGTAACCAAAGTACTTGAAGAACTTTACAGACAGCAGGCAGAAATGGGAGTTGAAATAAAGTAATTTCTTGTCCTGTTGCTGTTTACTGGTTAGCTCTTTCAGCTTTAAGTGAAGTCCTGATCTTAGAAGCATGTAGGGGGTACATAACAATTGTTAAGCACCTCTGTAAGTATAGTTAAGGTCAGCTTTCGCACTGTAGCATCACTAAATCAGGATGTAATTTGAACATTTTTTGATCATAGTCTTGGCACTCCATGCACTGCAAATAAATAATGGACACATTCCTGTTATTACTTTTAGGTTCCACCTACATCACCTTCCTGTTATTACTTTTAGGTTCCACCTACATTAAAGATGTTACTCTTCACTGACTGCTTCCTCATTTATTTGCAGGCATGAGAAAGAGCAAACTTCATTCTGGGCCAGCTATTACAGCATTTTAGCAAGAAGCAAGTGTGAGCCAGCATATTACTGATATAGTATTGTGTTTAACTCTGTAACATCTTTATATGCTGAAGTTTTAACTTACAATTTTTTTTTTTGCAAGATACATTTTTACTGAGTTAAATTAACATATACATGATGGTATAGAATGGTATACATTTTACTGTAACAAAAATGAAAATCAATCTTTTTTGTATGTGAAATTTTAATTACAGTATAATCTTGTTTTAACCTTGCATTTTGTTTTTTAACCACTGAGGTTGTTGATGAAAATGGTCTTCACATCAGCTTGTTTGTTTGCCTGGGTATCAAATAAATAGCCTTGTCTGAAGGAGCATAGGAGGTATCAGTCTATAGTGGGCTCCAGTCCCGCTGATAAACAGCTATATTTCCCTCTAATGTGTATTAATAAGTTGTGAAAAGAGAGCATTAAGAAATCTCATAGCAAATGGCTGAAGGTATAGGTCTCAACTGTCATGAATATTCTGTGATATAACAATATAGAAATGTGTAACCCCATCTCTTCCCTTCAAGATAGGAGTGAGTGCCCCAAATTGAAATCTGCACCCATAGGCATTAAGTAATCTAAAATTAAGATTATCCTTGCTAAAATGCATACAATAACCTGTCTTCCCATTCACGTAATTATCTGTTCTTTTCTTATCTATATCCCCCTCCCAAATGTGAACATCAAATTGCATGGTTTCAGTAAACATTAATATTTATCCCTAAGAAAAAGTGCATTATTTACTTTTAAATAAACTAAATTGTGCACTTTTATTATTAAATTACTAAGCCTGTTATTATTATCTTATGTTAATAAGGCTGCTGGGGAGGCAACCACTTGTATACGTTATATAATTTATTCACTTTCCACAATTTCAAACTTCATTTATTTTTTACTGAACTGTTTGCAAGTGCACTATTAAATGTTAATTACATTGTACCTTGCATAAGTCACTTAGCGGACTGTGTTCACATATCTCATTGTCAATCGTGTGGACATAAAGACTTCTTGTTTCCAAGTTGGCAGTGGAAACAAAACAGATATTAATTTTGCAGATGCATAAAATATATTTACAAATTTCCCACAAAATACACTACTCAGCCTCTGTGATTAATTGCTTGACTTGTACATTCCTTGTCTCCCAGTGAAAACATTCACTATTGGTAAAAAATAGCTAATGACTTTGCAAATGCAAGAAAAGAGTGGAATCTTTTCCAAACTTTTCATTATTTTATCTTATTTTTTCAAGTCTATTCTCTTACAACATGTATAGCTTAAACCAAGGACATTAACATTGATATCCACTTCTATAAAATGGGGGAAATTATTATCTTAATTCTATATTTAACGTGATCGATACAATTTTGCATTTTCCACCTAAGTAGCCCAAGATCGCAACATGATATTTTGTACTTGACAAATCCAAAAAAGTACATTTTGGTGTTCTGGGGCATTCTGACAAAATGTCAGGTATTTTCAGGGTATAAAATAAATGAAGATAAAACAAAGGTTATAGCAGTAAATTATTTACCGATACATGAATTAGTTCAGAAATATCTATATTTATGGGGACATGATAAGATGAAATATTTAGGTATATGAATTAAAAAGACTTACATTATGGCAGCTAGGAATATGTGGCAAGCGATTAAGAAGATAATGCAAAAGTTGAGAGACTTTATTATGGATATGGATAGTAAGATATCAGCAGGAACTTCTCATTGTTACATTTGTTAATGCCTGTTATGTACTTCACAGATAAAAATTCTAGTTGTCTACTGATGTACTATGTTCTTCATCTGTAAATATGTTGTAAGTAATTTCTATGTTAAATTGTTAATCACTATGTAATCCAATGTAACTACTGTCTGTTTATTTTACTGTGAAGCTTTTCTCCCCGGGCCTCCGCTGAAAATGGACCCACGTCCAGTCGGACACTCCCGGTCAACAAATTTAAATAAATAAAATAAATAAATAAATAATAAGATATAAGCAGTGAAAATGTTTCTAGTCCCTTTAGCTTCATTTGCAGATCAGATATTTTTGTGACTCAGCAAACCATAACTGATAAAGAGTTGAAAGAATTTATTTGGAGGAAAAGAGACAAAGAGTTAAGAGGGGTAAGCTGACTGTCCCCATAGAACAAGGTGGTTTAGAAGTATCTGCTTTTATGTATATAGTTAAGGCTTATATACATAAAACAAGAAGAAGGTTATAAATGAAAATGGAGAGGGATGATGATGATGAAATGACAGAAGTTTAAGAAGTAAGAAGCAAGTAGGATTTTGGATACAAGTCCTTAAAGAGAATAACAACATCCATACAGAATATTATATTCATAAAGTGTCAAAATGTTTTCTAAAACCTTATTCATCTTGGGACTGGGAAAAGGACATTTTACCATAAGGAATGACGTCAGGTTTGGGTATAGAAAATAGACAAGAGGGGGCTGGAGTTTATTGGAAAAATAGCATAAGAACCAGGGAATTAGGAGCAAATAACTAGAAAGGGACCTGTAATTTTATTTATTTTATTTTTTCCAGTTTAATTACCAGGGAAGTCCACTGGGTCCAGAGGACCTGTTTTCAGTGGAGGCTCGGGGAGAAAAGATCCGCAATACAATTACAGTGCAGATATAGAAGTATAAAAGATACATTGCATAGAACAGTTGACAACATATGTACTTTCAGTATCACAAATATTCAGACAAAAATCATTATGGTTAATCTTGAGGGTTATCCAAGCAGAAGTTTGGATTGCAGGTTAGAGACTGACTTCCCTAGCAGGGATTGATAATGGAGTATAGGAAAATAGAAAGGAAAAGGGAATGCTAAGTGAAAGCACAGCTCTGGGAGAGTTGCCAGCGAGTCTAGAATATAAGTTAATGCTTAAAAAAGGCTAATTAGTGGGGCAAATAAAATATTGTATGATAAGTATAAGAACCAATCAAAGGGGGGGGGGTTACAAAGTTTGGGAGGAGTTAATGGAAAGGCAAATATACAAAAGAACAATGGGAGGACATACAAAGTCCAGAAGGTTTAGGATATTTGCTTTGAAGCATTTACATAGGTATTTGTATACCCCAAGCAGACTTCAGTGAAATTTTCTTCAGGTAGATAGTAAATGTTGGAGGTGTGATGAAACAGAAGAAGGGAATTGGGAACATGTTTTTGGAGAATTTAATGATTTGGCAGACTTTAAAAATTCCTTATAGAGTACTTTGTCAGACATGTTGAGAGGAAATGGTTGTAACTAAGGAAATGATTCTTATGAGCTAGGATATAGGATCTGGACTTTCCAGACATGGTAACGCCTTTCTAAGTGTAATGTTCTTGGTTTTCAGAAAAGCAATTAGTAGAAAATGGAGATCAGCATCTAAATTAATTATAATTGAAGTACTGAATTTTGTAAATGACATAAAAGAAGTGGAGTTGGGATCTATAGGGAAAAAATTAATAAACTACATAGAAATAAATGGAATTTGTAGAGCAACACAGTAATGTTCAAGAGGAGGAGTGATGTTTAAGGGAAGGAGGGAATTGAGCAATGTATTTAATGCTGGAGTAAATGAAAATTGTTAAAAGGAAAATATGTAATTATAATGTGTGAAAATTAAAAAATGTTTACTATGGTTTATTTTCTTTTCTATTATTGTATGTATACCTGTGTCATTGTCTACAAAGTAAGAACTTAATAAAGGTTTTTAAAAAAAATTAATGGAGTCATGGGGAGTAGCACAGTCTCAAGGTGGTGCCAATCAAGGGAAAATGGTGCAAACCTCCTGCTTTAGGCATCAGCTGTTGTGCACAGTATCCTCTAGATAGGAAAACATTGATCATACAGTGAAGGCTGTGTCAGGGCTAGCCATTCACTGGTGTAAAAATTGGCTCTAGGTGATTTGATCTTGTTGACTAATGTCACCAAAAATAGGCATGGGTATTAACTAGTGATAAGTCCATTTAGTATCCAGCCTACTCCAACCTAAGCCAAAGACCCATACTAATGCTGGAAAGGATCTATGTAACTGTCTTAAAGCCCAACAGCCGTGGGTCAATAAGCTACTGGCCTGTTGGTATTTGCTTGCAAGCCTGGATTCCCTGGGCTATATCTGGTAAATGAAAGCTAAATATAAAATCAATCAACCTGCCAGAAAATGAACTAAGGATTGCTACAATAAATAAAGGTTATGTATGGAACACAGCTAGAAGGTAGATGACATGATGGTAAGAAGGAGACTGGACATCCTGCATATCCAAGAGACAAGAGGGCAGTGCAGTGCAGCAAAGCCACTTGACTTGGAATCTGGCATCTACTACTCAAAGGGGAAGATAACTAGAAATCATATGAGAATTGTTGTGAGGGAGAGTCTCCTGAAACAGTGAGGGATGTCATCAGAATTAGTAATAGACCCATGGCAATCAGACACCAGTATAAAGACAAAGTAGTATTCATAACTCAGCCTTTGCCCCACAGCAGGGTTTTAATTGTGAAAAAAGCATTAATTTAAGCAGCAGTTGCAGGACACACTAGATAAAGGGGGACAAAATGAGTTGATGTTGATAATGGGAGATCTGAGTGTTCATATCAGGGTAGACAAAACAGATTGAAGATTGCCTGGATCCATATTGCTGGGGCAACAAGAATACAGAAGGAGAGGTCCTTCTAGATTTCTGTCTGGCAAAAGGGCTTGATGGTGGCCAATACATGGTTCACCAAGGGATAAAGTAACAAGAGCACATACAAGAGCAGTCAACATGCAACTCGAGTAGACTTCCTCCTGGAAAAGAAAAGGCATTTGGGTATAACCAGAGATTGCAAAGTCATCTTCAGTGAAACAGTCAAACCCCAGCATAAACCACTGATGGCCACAATCAGCTGTAAGCAATGGTTTAAAAGGCTATATGGTCAATAGAGACTAGGCTGAAAATCTGAAAAAGTTGACTGGAGCAAAAGCTTGAGATTTCAAGGAAATACTCAGGATACTAGCACTTCAGGAAAAAGAGGAAATAGGTGGAGTTGAAGAAGAATGGCAGAATCTCAGAAAAGCATGTGTGAATACTGTAGAACAAATATGTGACTGAGCCACATACGGAAATAAAATACACAAGGAAAAGCTGGTACTGGGATGTGAAGTCTAGGAAGTTGCCAAAAGAGAGGAGTACAGGAAGAAGTAGGAGATGACCAACATTTTTTGCTAATTTATAACTAATAAGGATGTATTTGTGGTGGCTTAGTACTGGTCGCTTTAAATGTTGGATGAATTTGTATTCATTGGAGTTAATTGAATAATTGTTCATGCTCTTTAAATGTGTGTAATTTGTAATGAAATATCCCTTGAAGGCAAGAGGCTGAGGTACCAGGATTAAAGCTGTGTGGTACTCCGTTTCTTGTCAGGGTTTTTTTGCCAGACGTAGGAGATGAACCAGACTAAGAAGGGATAGTGGTTGGCTAACAAAGAGGCACTGGGGGCACTCTTCCAGCTTCTGGAAAGGGACTCAGCAGATGTCACAATAAAACTCTATCAGGTTGCAAGGCAAAGACAGAAATATAAAAAAGATAAGTCATCAGTCACCCTTCATAAGTGATACCACCGACAACCTGTTCACCAGTGCACAGGACATCAGAGGAAGACAAAATAAGTACTTCCAGCAGCTTCTAAATGAAGAAAATCTAACAGAATCTATACTGCTTCATTCACAGCCAATGATGAAAGTTGAAGAAGAACCCACCCTAGAGGAAGTAAGAACAACACTAAGGATGATGAAGTCAGAAAAAGCAGCAGGCTCAGATGAAGGCACATCAGATATGATCGACATGTTCCGGGAGAAATGACACCTGAGGGTACTCATAACAGTATAGAGAGAAATACATATCCCAAATGACTGGTGAATAAGGAGTCTAGTGCCACTGTACAAGAATTAAGGGGATATCCACCTCTGGGCAGTACAGAGGCATGACATTCCTATCACACTGCATTAAAGTGCTGTAGATGGTGGTTGATAAATGAATTCTCAGAGTAGTAGAAAATAAGATTGGAGATAAGCAGTTTGGATTCAGATCGGGAAAGCAGCAAAACTAACATGGTGTTTCCAGCGAAAACAGATTGTGTAGAAACAATTGGAGTTGAGGAAAGAGTCCAACTGGACATCCTTAGACATGGAAAAAAATTCTGACAAGGTCCATAGAAAGCTGATTTGGGCAGTTCCATGATGTTTCAAATTTCCAGAAACAATGATAGAATCTGTCCAGGCTATGTACAAGGACTCAATGGCACAAGTATGAACAGTGTTTGGACTCACAGAGGGGGTTCCCAGTTGGACTGGGTATGCATCAGGATTCAGCTCTCAGCCCACTGCTGTTCATACTGGTGATGGACTACATTAGCAAACTGGACAGAGGGGACAGATCCACAAAGCTGCTACATGCAGATGATGTGACATTGCAGGCAGGCTCTGAAGCAGAACTTAAGCAAATGATATGTGATTGGAATGAAAAACTGAAGACATTCCGAATGAAATGCAGTGCAGACAGGGCAGCTGTCATGGTAGAAAACAGCAGAATGGGGAATCAGACAAAGCAGAAAATTGAGATACAAAGGAAAATAGTGGAATGGATTAATAACGTCAAGTATCTGGGAGGGGTAGATGAGGCGAAGGGATGTCTGAAAGAGAAGGTCAAAGCTAGAATCAAAGGTGCTGTAGCCAACTGGCATAGAGTCTCAGGGTTAGTGTGTGACAGAAAAATGTCAAAGAAGCTGAAAGGTAAGGTCTACAAAACAGTGGTGGGACCAGTACTTCTCTATGGTACAGAAACCCAAACAGTAAAGGTAGGATGACTGAGGAGACCTGAGGTGATGTAGATAAAGTGCCTGTGATGGGTGAAGGGATGCAAAGTGTGGGACAGACAAAGAAATGATGAGCGCAGAAGTCAGTGTAACTCTTAATGCAGAGAAAGGCACAGGAAACAGATTTCTGTGGCTCAGGCACAGGTGCAGGAAAGCAGAAGATGATTTGGTAGAGAAAGAACAAGACGAGAAAACCAGCACATTGATAAATGTATGGATTGCATGAGAGAACACCTGCAACAGTCAGGCACGATTGTCGAAAAAGGAAGGAGTGTGGCACTGAATCGAGAGAGGTGGCAGCACAGCACCCCAATCCCATGTAGAAAAATCGGAAAAGGGGGGTTGTTGGTGATGATGGGAGATCTTGGAACATTAAAGAAATTCTACATCTTATGCTGAAGTAGTTATGTTACCAGTTTTCGCTTATCACAATATCTGGTTATTCACAGCTCATTTCTCTCACTTTATTGTCTGAGAAGAATAGTCCAAAAATAATTGACCTCACCAGGATAGATGGGTAACCCCCACCACCCACTCTAAACTGTCATGTAATTTAATAGGATGTTTTATTCATCATATTACATATGGATTTTTAGTTAATACTTTCAATATGTCAGATACTCCTTTATGTAGAATAGTGTTGAATGCCTTAGCAAGGTCAAGTGGTGCGACTGGGACTTTGAGTGGAGGATATACATACAGAGCACTGCTAGATGCATGTCTCTAGTGGTACTGAATGAAAGCATGGAGATTTTATAGTGCATCTCTGAGATGGTCTTTCAGTCAAATGTGTTTTCCCTTTATTATTAGCAAAGTATGTATCATTCCATAGTGCATGATGTATTTTGTTTTACAGATTGTAAAATAAAGTGCTTTTGTTCTTAAGTACAGGTTGCCTTCTCTGACATCCCTTCACCTCATCTACCCCTCCCAGATACTTGACGTTATTAATCCATTCCACTATTTTCCTTTGTATCTCAATTTTCTGCTTTGTCTGATTCCCCATTCTGCTGTTTTCTACCATGACAGCTGCCCTGTCTGCACTGCATTTCATTCGGAATGTCTTCAGTTTTTCATTCCAATCACATATAATTTGCTTAAGTTCTGCTTCAGAGCCTGCCTGCAATGTCACATCATCTGCATGTAGCAGCTTAGCTACCAAATAGGTGGCAATCCACTGAGTACAGAAGAAGTTATCAGGGACCTGGGGACCCAGGTTGATAGTAGTCTGTCATTCGACACCCATGTAGCTAAAGTAGTTAGGAAGACCTTTGCCCACCTTATCATCTTATCATGAAGTTCTCATCTAGATCAGGGAGGTCATAGTCTCCCTATACTCATCACTCATCAGACCAATGATTGAGTACAATGCCCCATTCGAATGTATCTGACCCGACTCTCAAACATCTGTCCGCTCAGAGGTGACCTTTGCTAACATACAAAGGCCATGTCAAACCCAGATTTGATGAATATGCTTCACCTCAAAAATCTAGATCCATTCATCACCAAAGACTCTATATGCTGGAATAAAAAATCCGTATATGTGAGGCAGAGCACCTCGCTGGCCTTGTTCAAGAGAAATCTTGACCAATGGATGGATTACCTCAGTGTCACTGCTCAACAGAGGCACAGCAAAATAATGGGTATAGTTCCCCATACTAAAGGGCAGATAGCCTAGTATGAACCTATGAACCTATAACCTATGTATCTTTACTGAGAAATGCTGCAACAAAGCAAAGCACAGTATGCAGCACTGAATGATGTATGTCTCATTAAAACAAAAGCATAATGTGTTTCATTGAAAGAACATTTGACCTATGCACCATAAAACTATAACCATAAAACTAGCACTGTTCTCACACACTGCAAAAATAAGATGTCTCTCTGTCAAGCATTGTTACGGCCTGTGTTCCCATTTTGACTGTGCAAAATGTTGAAAGCTCTGGTTGAAGGAGGTATTTGCTTTATTCATCTTTAGCAGACGTGCTAAAAAATTGAGATAAATCTGTTTCAGCGTATAATTAACCAAATGTCATCTGCTGATTTCAGAAATACAGTAAGTATAAAAAGATGCTGCAGAACTTTCTGAGAAAAAAGAAGACACAACACTGTCCAGAAAAGGAAAAGAATCAGAATCATCCACAACCATGCTCAAGTGAGTAATGTGTAAATGCGATGAATTTTCTCTATTGATTGTACTATTGGGTTCACAAAATGTTTTTGCAAGGGAGCGGGAGGCCAACTGATGGGTTGCAATCCTATAAAGGGAAAAGGCTGGGGGTCGGTGTACAATTAAGATGTTTACCTCAAGACACAAAGTACAGGGTTTGATTCTCATCTTGGAGAAAGAAATTGGCTAAGCTTAATATGTCCTGATTAGCCTAGTACTTATAAGGGTTTGGGGGTCAGCATAATGGTTAAGGTGTTTACCTTACTTACACAAAGTACAGGGTTTGATTTTCACCTTTGAAAAGCATGGCTAGGCTTAATAAGAACCCCCGGGATCATTAGCCTAGTAATTATCTATGAACCTATGAGGGTGCAGAAGTGACCTAATCACATATTGATATGACATGCAATTTTGTTATTGTTAACTGTCATTGTGGAAGTACACTGTGATGTACTTTTAGCACTTCTGCCTCACAGCTGTTGGTTCACATGTTTAGTTCCCAGCTGCGGTACCTTTGGTCTTTATGTTGTCCATGTGAGTTTGTCTGGCAGTTAGCACAGTAGTAATCCCATGAGCTGTTAACATACTGCTTCCTGTAATCCAGAGTGTACAAGTTCATCATCCTTCATTTGCTTTCTGTCTGACCTTGAGCAAGTAAGTTAATCAGGTAATGTGCTGGGCAATTGGTATACTCAGACACAGTGGTCTCCTGGTCCTGATACCTACTAAGTACCCATGACTCAAATGGTAGTTCCAATCTAATTAAAAAGGTTATAAGCCTACAATTGTAGTTTTGCAAGAAACACACACAGATAAAAAGCAACATACAAAGTTTCAAGGCACAGGTTACAGAGTGGCAGCAGTAGCAGGCTACATGGGCCTCAGTGAAGAGTGGTGGCTTTCTACATTTTTTTCCTGTTCACACAAAAGACGTCCTTGAGGGAGCCCTGCTGGGGTGAAATGCTGCTAGTGGAGGCAGCAGACAGAACTGAGGGCTACAACAATGAAATGTATGGCCTTTCAAGAGGCTTTAATGTTACCTACAGATGACTAGAAATCTGATATTACAACCAGCGAATGATGACTGTGACTATAGAAAAGTAGTTTTGTCTGTATCAGAAATGTATTTTCACTCCTATTAGAATGTCTTTGGACTCCTAGATACATATACTCTTTGCAAGGTGGTGGTAGGGCATTTAGATGATTTGGCCTATTACTCCCTGAGATTCTTAGAATATAAATAAAAGGAAATATGTTTTAAAGTTGCAGAGTGTCTCAGAATGTACAATAAAGTGAAGTATAATAAAACTGAGCAGCAGGTGGAAGAATGTTTGAGAGGAAGCTACAGTTTCAGACAGTGGCTCTGAGGGATCTCTGTTTTGATATAGCCCCCCAAACTATTAAGATCATTATCACTTAAGCTGAGATAGCAAGTGGTGGAAATATGTATACATGAGATTAAAGATTAGTAGATAAACATTTAGGAGCAACGATGAGGAATCAAATTGACATTTTAGCCATATTAAAAGGTATTATTTATTTTATTTTATTTATTTTACATTTGCTAACCGGGAGAGTCCGACTGGATACATGTCCATTTTCAGCGGAGGCCCGGGGAGAAAAGCTCCAGGTACATAACAGACATATGAACATTGTTAATGCAAAAAAAGGAAGATAGTTGAGTTCTAAATACAATATAAAGATACATCACATCTTGGGAAAAAAAAACCAACAGCAGCATATAAAAAAAAACATAGGTCAGTTACAAAGGCGAGGCGCCTTGTTAAAAAGCGGTTAAGGATAGTGAGGTAAGAGAAGGGTAAATGATAGTGGTTAATCAGGTTTGGAACAGGGACATAGCCAGAGAGTATTGAGATGGGCTTTAAGCTTTTTTTTGAATTGTAGGAGTGAGGGTTCTGAGGTGAGCATGGTCGGTAGGGAGTTCCACATTTTACCTACAAAGTTTGAGAATAGAGAATCCCCAGCAGAATTATTGGCTTTGGTAGTTTGAGCTAAGATCTTATTGGAGGAGCGTAAAGATTGCAGGTTAATATAGGGGTGAATGATGTTTTTCAGAGCTGGTGTTTTCTCTGGGTGATACAGTATCTGGTGAGCCGTTTTGAGTTGGTTGAAATGGAGTTGGCTGGAAAACTCTAACCACCCTAGTTGCTTCAAGTTAGTGCAGTGGTGCGTTCTAAAGGTGGAATTTGTGGCAAATCTAGCTATGTGATTGTAACAAGAAGCAAGTTTGTTAAGGGTTGTCTTGTTTAGGTTTGTAAAGAAGGGGGAGGCATAGAAAAGAGTTGATAGTAGGTGTGTGCTGGCAATTGTAATTTTAGCGTGATGAGTGAGAAAGTGTTTTACTTTATAGAGAGAGCCAAGCTTTTTATTGACGGTTTTGATGGTAAGATTGAAATGGGTGTCAAATTTAAGGGAGTTATCAATGGTAACACCTAATAGCTTTGTGTGAGCTTCTGGTGATATAGTGATTCCATTGGAGGATGTAATAGAGAAGGTGGGGGGAAGAGTCTTGTTAGTGGGTGAGAAAGTAAGTAGTTTTGTTTTGTTGGGGTTGAGAACTAGTTGTCGACTTGAGAACCATTTTTCTATTAGGTTGAAGGTGTCTTGGGTTGAAGCAGTGAGGTCTGCCAGGTTGGAGGCAGTGCTGATGATAGTCGAATCATCTGCATATTGAATGCATGTGGCATGGGGGTGATTGTGGGCAGGTCATTAACAAAGATGGTGAAGAGAAGAGGGCCAAGAATAGATCCTTGGGGAACTCCAAGTGTAACAGGTAGGCATGTAGATAATTTGTCCTGCCTTAGAACAGCCTGTTGCCTATTGGACAGGTAGGATTGGAACCATTTCAGCGTGGAATTGCTGAGTGATAGTTTTTTTAATGTATGGAGGAGTTGAATGTGGTTCACCATATCAAAGGCCTTGGAGAGGTCTAAGAAAAGAGCAGATGATAGTTTATTATTGTTTCTGAAGTTATTGATGGTATTAGAAAAGGATAGTAGGGCTGATGTGGTACTGTGATTTGGCCTGAAGCCATGTTGGGAGTTGGCTAGAATTTTATTTTTGGTGAGGTGTTCCATCAGTTGTTTGTGGACACACTTTTCCATAATTTTGGCCAGGGGTGAGAGTATAGCTATAGGTCTGTAGTTGGTTAGCTCTAGTGAGCTACCACCTTTATGGAGAGGAATAATGTGGGACATTTTCCATATGGAGCGGATGAAGGCTTCTGACAAGGTACGGTTTATGATTATGGAGACGGGATAGGAAATGGCCTCAGCTGCTTTTTGCAGAAACTCAGCTGGGAGAAGGTCAGCTGCTAGCTTAGTGGGTTTTAGTTTTTAAGAAGAGATGTTATAAAGGATATGGGTACTGGATCGAAGGTAAATAGATGATCTGATGTAGTTGTAGTATTCTGCTGGCATGGGTAGTGGAGTGGGCTGGTTGTTTGTTTGAATTGTGTGACCAGGGATTGTATAGTTTCTGTGAAGAAACTATTGAATGTGTTAGCAATGTTTACAGGGCACTGTTGTTTGCAAGTTGTTGGAGTCGGGGTGGTTGCCTGGCCTGGATGCAGGAGCTTGTTTAAGCCTGCCCAGAATTTTTGTGGATTATTAAGGTGTTTGTGTTGGAGGTGGAGGAAGAAGTTTTTTTATCATTTAAGATCATTCTTTTAGTTTCATTTCTAAGTTGCCGGAAGGTTTGGTGGGAGTGTGGGTCTTTAGAGGTACGCCATGTGACCCACATCTTGTTTCTAGATAGGATTTTGGATTTTGTTTCCTTAGAGAGCCATGGTGCGGTTTTGGTTTTAGTTCTAATGGACCGTATTGGAGCATGGGAATCTAGAATCTTGAGGAAGGTGGTGTTGAAGTAGATAACTGCCTCTTCAAGAGGAAGAGACTTGAGTATTGTCCAGTTGTGGGCTTTAAGTTCAGTTTGAAAAATGGAGGCGTTGAATTTATTATTGTTCCTGATTTTTTTTATGGTTGTAAGAAGGGGGGGGTATGCAGAACTGTATTAAACAGCTAAGTTAACTGTAGTAGATCTAGAGTTAATGACTGTATTCTTAGATAATCTAGAGATTGCTAAATTATAAAATGAAATGTTTTATAGGTTCATAGATTAGTACTAAGCTAACTGCCCTTGCGAGCCATTTTAAGCCTAGCCAATTATCCCTTGTGAGAGTCAAACCATGCACCTTGTACTTGTAAGGCAACCACCTTAACCATTAGGCCACCCTCCTTATGTTGCTGTTGATTCTACAACATCTGGTTAAATGTTATAAGGCTATTAAGCCTATATTCAGTAATTGCAGTAAATAGCAAGTTTTGCTTGTGGTTTAACTTTTTTGAATTAAATCCCAGTTGCCTTTTTCTGAGAGAAATCGAGAGCTAGACTATATCGCAGGCATTGTGATTGCTTCTAGGCAGGTGTAATGATGAAATATAATTACTGTTGTTTGAGACCCAAGAGCTTTTTATTCAAGCCTTCCACTTGTGTTTTTGTCAGTCCAAAACTATTAAACAATTGAGCTAAGTGGATGAAAAATTCTCATTTGATTACCTGTTTTTAAGTTCATTTTAACAGTACATATCTGTTTTTAACTGTCTTCTCTCTTGTCCTCTGTCTCAAGTTAAAAGTTTGCATCAAATTTATCTGTTAATATATCAGTATTGCTATTTTTATTTTATTTAACATTTCTTTACCGGGAAAGTCCGACTGGGACAGAGCCTATTTTCAGCGGAGGTCCAGGGAGAAATGCTCCAAACACATGCCTTTGGAATATGAGAGGAAACCGAAGCACCCAGAGGAAACCCACATGAATGCAGGGAGGACATGCAGACATCACACAGAAGACACCCCAGCAGACAATCAAACCAGAGAACCTCTTGCTGTGAGGCCGACAATGCTAACCGCTGCACCACTGCGCCGCCAAAACTTGAAGTGTGCTAGATTTGAACCTTGGCCTACCTCTACTGTGGACATTAACTTATACAAGTTGCCACAGGGTAGGTAGATTTTAATCCAAGTTTTTGTTGTATCTGACCCTACAACAGCTGTAAAGTGTTGTAAAGCTTTTTAGCCCTTATTCAGTAATTCCATTAAATAACTGCACTGTTTTTGCCTTTTAAGTGATCTAATGTTTGTAATTAAATCTTTTTTTTTTGTGAGAGTAATTAAAATAATTGATTACAGTAAATTATAACCCTACTAGAGAGATAAATGAGACCTATAACTTTCTATGGACACTAATAAGGTACATTATGAACCTCAAGTCAGGGTTTTCAATCAGAATTTGATGGAAAAATTAATGTAGTTTTTTTCAAAAACTGGAAGATCTTAAACTTAAATTTGGACCAAAGTGCAGGCATTCTACATGTTTACTTTCCCTAGGTTTTGTACATATAGCATATCTTTTTAACTCCTCCACTGAAAATATTTAGGGCAATGTTGAATAAAAGATCTAGTGAGTACATACAGCTGCTGTTCTCTCAGAATCCCCTATTTGTCCTTGATTTTGCAAAAGGAACTTGTCCCAGATGGAAGGAAATATCAATTATTGCCGTCTCATGCTCTTGGAGGCAATACTTCTCCAGACATTTAGATTTCTGAAAGCTTGTCCAAACATTAAGGTGCTAGACTCAGCTAGTTAATTATAATGGTATCATTTCTTGGCTCATATTCACTGAAAGACATGGGTTTGATGCTACTTACAGACTTTCTTATAATTAATTAATATTATTAAAAAAACTTAAATTATATAAAACCTCCTGTTCTGATTACCCATAATTAGTCTTTTGGATTGTAAGTTCCTGTGATAAACTATGTAAATCAAGGCTCTACTGCTGAGGCCGTCATATCCAATATTTTGTGCTCAAGTCTGAGTAAATTTGCAAATGCTTTCCCTCTGGACATATCACCTAATCACCCACTCTCCCCTTCATCAGGCATATTTGTCTTTTTCACAGTATTTCCCTACACGCACTCGAGGCACTCCTCAGTATGGAGAAAATCGACATCTGTGCAATAACAGAAACCTGGTTTAAGGCTCCTGAGAACACCCCAGCACTATTAGGCTATAACTCGTACCATACCTTTCGGCCACAGAACCAGGACCGAAACACAAAAGGCGGGGGTGTATCCATATTAATCAAGGATACCCACACCTCCAGGTTAATGGCGTAGCACAATCAGAGATCATCCATGTGCAACTAACAATGGGCAAAACTGCAATCCAAATTGTAGCTTGCTACAGATCACCCACCATGGCCCGGGACCCCCATTCTGCATTTCTGGAGACACTGGGAAATATGAAGGTCCTACCAAACACCTTAATACTGGGTGATTTCAATTGCCCAAACATAAACTGGGAGAACTACTCAAGTACTAACTCCCTTGCCCAATGCATCCTAGAATTTATAAACCCAAACACCCTGGATCAACTGGTCAACACCCTCACCAGAGGGAACAACATATTGGACCTGGTCATCACCAACATGGGCGACCGGTGTTCCACACCGGAGGTCAACCCCTCACTGGTAGATCAGACAATAGACTAATCACTCTGGATATCCACATTCCACCACCACCCCCAGTCAAGGAAACCACCATGGAAAACCTTTCAAAAGCAAACTTCATGTTACTTAAGACTGAGGTGGAAAGGTTCACAGCCCCCATGCTAAAGGACAATGCTGTCCAAGCTGCTGAAACCTTTACAAAGGCACTCTATGAGCATCTGCAGGAATGCATGGATCATGCTATCCCAAGTAAAACCAAGACTCACTCCTCCAAGAAAAGGAAACCAGTCTGGTGGACCCCTGCCATAAACAAGCTATACAACAGAAGGAGGAAACTAGTACAGAAAAGAGTAAAATCTCAAGAAGGAAAGACATTCCTGATCAGTATCAACAAGAAACTATGATCCCTCATTAAATCATCCAAAGCTAGTTTCGAAAGAAATATTGCCAATGACTCCAAAGATAACCACAAAGCATTCTTTAGTTATGTCAAGAACTTAAGTGGAAACTCTCAGATCTGCTCTGAGTTAGTGCAGAATGGCACAAAATACACTGAACCGACTGATATTGCAAACATTCTAGCAGACAGGTTTAGTGCAAACTTCACCCCTCTCTCACCCCCTAAATGGCCCATAACCATACCAGAAGAATGTAGGGCCCCATCAATCACTGACACACAGGTTAAAACAGCCCTATCCAAAGCCAAAAACACAGCTTCAATGGGACTGGATTGGGTCCCAGGCTGTGTCTTACAAGAGCTCCAAAATGAACTAACCCCTCATCTAAACACACTGTTCAAACTCAGCCTCTCTACAGGCTACGTACCCACAGAGTGGTGCACAGCAACAGTTATCCCACTCCACAAAGGTGGAGCCACAATGGACCCCGGGAACTATTGCCCTATAAGCCTGACTAGCCTGGTCTGCAAGGCTGTGGAACGCATCATCATGGAACTCATTAACAGAGACATTGGGAACCTCCAAACCTTGGACCCAACCCAGTTTGGTTTTGTTAAGGGCAGATCATGTCTCCTAAACCCGGTGGACTTCTTTGAGATGGTTACCAAGGCATTAGACAAGGGAAAGGAGGTCCACACAGCCTACCTAGACCTCACAAAGGCTTTCAACACCATTCCCCATTCTAGTATTATAGACACGCTCACCAGCTTGAACATAAACCCCTACGTCACAAGATGGGTTGCCAACTGGCTTATGGATAGAACCCACATGGTGAGAGTTGCAAGCTCTACGTCCGACTCTAAACCAGTTAAAAGTGGCGTCCCCCAGGGCTCAGTCCTGTTTGGTATATACTTCTTAGAGGTACAGGCAAGCATAGGAGGACTATGGCTGACCAAGTTCACAGACGACTGCAAACTAGGGGCCATAATTGATTCTCCGGCTGATACAGACACCTTCCAGATGGGTCTCACTGAGATGGATACCTGGTGTCAAAATCATGGCCTCAAGCTAAATCCCAAAAGATGCATAGTCATCCCCTTTGGAAAAAACAAAGTACCCACGAACTACCACATAGGTGGTAGTCCCTTAAATACAGAAAATGTAATAAGGGATCTGGGGACCCAAGTAGATAGTAATCTCTCCTTTATTAATCATATTGCCAAGGTGGTTAGAAAATCCTTCTATGTGGCCCACCTAATCACAAAAGGGTTTGCATCTAGAGCAAAAGAGGTTATTGTGCCTCTCTACTCATCACTCATTAGACCCATCACAGAATACAATGCCCCATTTGGGATGTACCTTACAAGACACCTGCAACAGCTGGAAAGGCCACAAAAGTACCTCACCGAGAGGATTACTGGCCTCAAACAGATGGCCTATGCAGCCCAACTCAAGAAACTCCAGCTGTACTCGGTTGGATACGCTTACTCAGAGGTGATCTCTGCCTGACATACAAGGCCATGTCCAACCCAGAATTGATAGACATGCTCCACCTAAAAATAAACAAATCCCAGAGAGCCACACGCTCTAGAGATATAAACCTTACCACAACGATAAATAGGATGCGCTGGAGGGATAGATTCATATCCCAGAGATGCCCCATGCTTTGGAACAGGATTCCAATATACATCAGGCAGAGCCCCTCACTAACACTCTTCAAGAGAAACCTTGACAGGTGGATGGGAAACAGAAAATTTACCCTGGGGATCACTGCACTGGCTCTGCTGGACAGTGACGCAGGGAACTAATGGCCCTGCTGGATAGTAGCGCAGGGAACTAATAGCTCTGCTGGACAGAGGCACAGGGAACTAATCTAAGGGGGTGGCGAAAGCCAACACATTCTGGCTAGGCTTATAAATGCCCTTGGGCAGATAGCCTAGTACTTACCTATGAACCTATGAACTAATATGTGACATTTCTTCCAAATTATATGTATATTGTATATAGATAATTTCTGCATGCCCTTACTTTTGCTATATTTTACACTCTGTGCCTCATCCTCTCACTATTTAACACTCCTCTTCTTCCCTCCTTATTCTAACCATCCCTTCCTATTGTCCACTGTCCTATGTGAACTTTATTATTATTTTTATTACTGTTACTGATTTATTGCTTTCTGCACACAACATTGTGTTTGTGTTCATAATACTTCTTGTTAGGGTGAATCTCTGCTGCCATTTGTATTTGTCTGGGCTGAGACTGAAATAAGTCTATTTGGATCAGTGCCCTACGCTGGTCATGCAACTGAATAAATAAATAAAAATAAGGCATATAGGATCCTATTGGGAATAAAGCACATCCTAACAAAGATGTTTTATGGGTTGTGTGAGAGAGATTTGGAAGCTGAGATACCATCTCTATCTTAGCCTAAAATATTGCTAACACCCAGATATGCAGCTTAATCCAGAAAATGCCACTTGTTTTTGGTAGGCAATGTTTATTTAAATAGTTCTTTACCCAGCAAGACTTTCTGGAATGTTTCCCAATACCTCTTATCACTGTTGGAGATGTTTTGAGATTAGGGTTGGAAACTGGCAACATATCTTTTGTGGTTGTCCCTTTTTTCTGGACCATTAGGAGGAGTCTTCAGAAGGCTAACTACATATGGGTCTAAAACTCCATGCACTTACACCTTTTAACCACTTTATAGGAGTGGTAGATATCATAGACATATCACCACACCACCAAACTACCTGCAGTTTGCTATTATTGTTGGCAAAAAAGAATGTATAGGGAGAAGATGGAAGCAGAATATCCCTCCCACTCTCTGTACAACACCATAAAGGTTTACTCTTAAAACTTCAGGATCTAGAATTAATGGGGTCAGGCCTGACCCTCTCTTGAATAAATAGGAAACAATTAATTGTTGGATAGCTACTGAAAAGAGCTAAACTGGGACCTGCATACTCAGCATACAGTACCAGTAAACTGTACATTAGCCCTGCCCTTAACCCTTCAGTTTTAATCTATCTTTTGTGAAATTTGCAAGTTAAATGCCTTTCCTCAGTACCGCACTAGTATTAAGTTAGACCTTCAACTTTCTTCACATACTTTTCTTGTTCTTTATTTTCCTTTTTAAATTGCATCATTATTCAGTAGTTCATAGATTACTAGGCTAGGGGCCATAGAGCCTTTATAAGCCGGGTTTCCCCAATTGTCCTTGGTTAGATGGACGTACTTTACAGATCAGCACCAACTACACCTGTCCATGCGGGACATGGGTGCCACCCCCAGGTGAATTTGTGGTCACCCATATATTTGTCCAGGTTGCACTTGAATAGGGTCAGTGAGGAGATCTGCGTCACATGAATTGGAAGTTTATTCCAGAGCAGCAGCAGCAATCTCTGGAAGACATACCTGTCTCTCTAGCATGTTCTGTTAATGTCACTGGCATAGATGAGATCCCTAGAGCAAGTGACTGTAGTGCCATTTGATTTGCAGATGTGCAGCATTTCCATCAGGTCGGGATCAGAGACTGCCCTGTAGGCCAGGCACAAGTCGCCTTTCAGTAGCCTGTATGATGCAGAGTATAGTGACAGGGCTTTCAGAATATTCAAATAGGTCATGGTTTGGAGGCCCTGTATCTTCTTAGTGAGAAAGCTCTGTGGTCTTTCCAGTTGTTTCAGGTATCTGGTGAAATATATGCAGAATGAAGCATTATACTCTGTTAATGGTCTAATTTAGGGTCGAGTAAAGTGCGTTATAATATCCTTAGACCTGGATGTGATGCCTTTACTTATGAGATGTACAATGTAGAAGGCTTTCCTTACCACAGTGGAAACCTGGCGATTAAAGTTCAGATTGCTGTCGACCTGTGTTCTCAGATCTTGCACCACTGGGTTTGAACTTAGAGGGGTGCTGTCAATATTGTAATTAATGGGGAATTCCGCTTTGCCAAATGGGATAATAGTGCACTTTTTTGTGTTTAGTTTTAGACTTTGACTTTGGCACCAGTCATTTGTTTGTGTTAGCCCCTCCTGTAATATATTAACATCATTCTGGACTCAGTGATTGCATCATTTACAATCATCAGCAAACTTAGTAAGTCAAAGGCCATCTACTTTAGCCTGGACTTCCAAGAAATAAATTCAAATAGTAAAGAGCCCAGTACAGATCCTTGTGGTACATCACTGATGACGGGTCTAAGGGTAGAGGTGGAGTCAGCATCTTTGACAGTATGTGTTTTGTTTGTGAGACAATTAGCTACCCATCTAGTGATGTAAGGGTTAACACCTAGCTGAGAGAGTTTTTCAATGATGTCTGAGTGGGGATTGTGTCAAAGGTTTTGGCTAGGTCCAAATAGGTGGTATGCACTGTCTTACCCTCATCCTTTGGTGACTTTCTCTAGGAAGTCTACCAGGTTCAATAAGCACAATTTACCCTGGGTTAGGTCTAGAGTTTGATGGTCACCTATGTTCTTGCTGATAAGGTCCATGATGATCCTTTCATGGCCTTACAGATGAGGCTGGTTAGACTTATCAGTCTATAGTTCCCAGGGTCAGTTGATGGCCCCCCTTTATGCAAGGAGATCACTGTTGCTGTTCTCTATTCTGCTGGTACAAAGCCAGATCTCAGGCTATGGTTAAAGAGAACAGCAAGTGGATCAGCTAGATCCTGTTTTAGATTGCTTAGTAAGCAAACTGGGATGTTATCTGGTCCCTCCCTTTTTTAATTTCTCCAAATATTTTGGGTTTATAATACCATGACGGGAATGGGCCCCATTCCTAAGTCAAAGTATGATTAAAATCCATGAAATTAGTATTGTTTCACTCATTGATGTCAGCCAAAGGTGCTCTTCGTAGCACCTACATGTGCCTAATAATGACTCCTCCTGAAATTCATACGGGGTTACATGGATTGGTAACATATCTAAATACGATTGTAGATTCTTTTTTATAAGATCCGTTGCTCCTACTCCTGTTGGAACTGTCTGGGTATCTTTCTTCCACATTGCTCTCATTTCTGCTTGCAGATCCTGATATTTTATGTCTTTGTGTCTCTCCATAAGTGAGACACTGTAGTCATTGGGCGTGGTGATTTCAATGATCAATGCTACTTTTGTCTTCTTTTCATGGACCACTAAATCCAGTTTTCTAGCATCTGTCATTTGAACTGTTGGTAATGCGTGATCTCATATGATGTAAACATCATCATTTTCTATGATGCTTTGTGGCTCATGTTTCCAATGTTTTTCAGCCACTTCAATACCATAATGTTTGCATAATCCTCCTCAGTGCAACAGTCTTGCCACATTATTATGCCTTTCAGTATATAGTCCTTCTGTCATTAGTATGTCACAACCAGCAATGAGGTGTGCGACTGTTTCCAGTTCAGTTTTACAAAACCTGCACTTATCTGTTTCTCCCACATGTTCAATGGACTTTGTAAACCAGCATGTATGTAGCATACTATTTTGGGCCTCCAATATTAACCTTTCAACTCTTGGTTTGAATTCACC
This sequence comes from Protopterus annectens, assembly GCF_019279795.1. NCBI lineage: Eukaryota > Metazoa > Chordata > Ceratodontiformes > Protopteridae > Protopterus > Protopterus annectens. The sequence goes on from NC_056746.1 coordinate 481,769,817, forward strand.
TCTCCTTAACCATTCCTGCATTTGATCCTGATCAACATGAGGTCTTTCCAGACATTGTCTATACTTGTAACTATATTTATGCATTTTCCACATTTCTTGCATTCTCATCTGGTCCTTCACCTTATATTCTTTCTTTTGTTTTTTTGACACATTCAGTTGCTGCCTAATTTTTATCTACTTCTGGTATGATTTCCATTCCTGCTTGATGCTAATATGCTTCTGCTAGATAAAGCAGAGAAGTCATCTTAGATTTATTCTCCTCATATTTCAAAACTTTCACTATGTTTGGATCTTGTGAGGTCAGCAGATATGTGTGTGGAGTCCCACGATTGCAGATGTATACATGTAATCAATTTCAAGGAGGCTCTTCCCTCCTTCGGAACAAGGAATATATAATCTTGGTATGCACTGATTTTATAAATCATTTGGTGAGCATGAAGCATCCTTCTTGTTTTCCTATCTAATCTATCCAACATGTTTTGGGGCCAATCAAGTACTCCAAAACTGTAAGTTCAGACTGGAAGAACATATTGGTTTATAGCTTGGATTTTGTTCCTAGATGTCAACGCTGTTTTCAGAATTAATTTAAGTCTTCTAAAGTATTCCTTACTAAGTTTTATTCGCATTTGTTAATTTTTTTATTGTTGATCCTTTATCAGTTCCCAAATATTTATACACTCCCTCTTGCTCAAGTTCTTTTATATCACATTCTTATCCCAAACTGATGTTTTCCTGGTGCTGCAGTTTTCCTGATTTAAAGGTTGCTTTTGCACATTTATCAAGACCAAAATGACATTCTTATATCATCTGAAAACGTTTTGACAACTTGCAGTTGTACTTTCAGTTCCTCATCTGATGAGCTATACAGTTTTAAATCATCAACAAAGAGAAGACAAGAAGTCTTTACACTTTGTTGTTTTCTAGGAGCCAAATTATAGCCATGACCTAAGCTGTGAAGTAGACAGCTTGATAGGTTAAGGGCAAGGCAGAATAGCAGCGGTTCACCCTTGAATATCCCTCTCTGAATTTTTATCCCTGGGATAATAATTTGTCCTTTATCATGGCTTAATTGCAAAGTGGTCTGCCATTGTTTCATGGTCACTGTAATGTAGTTGATCAGTGTAGAGTGTATCTTATACATTTTTAAGCACTCTTTTGTCCATGAATGTGGGATACTATCAAATGCTTTCTTGTAGTCATTCCACGTCATACTTAGATTCTTCCCCTTTTTACAGTTCTCCACTATGACTTTATTTAACAACAAATGATCCTTTGCTCCATATGACTTTATTTTATTTTACTTTTGTTATACTGCCATAATTGAGTTTTCTTCTAAATGACTATAGACTCTGTTGGCATCAGTTCCCATGTATAGTTTATATATCATCAGAAGGCAAGTTATTGGTCTGTAATTTATAGGGTAGCTTGCAGGTTCACTCTTAAGTAGGAGCATTGTTTTTCCTGTTGTTAGCCAGGTTGGTGCCTGCTCAGGGTGCGCATATAAATAGTTCTTACTCATGGCTAAATCTTCATGCAAAGGTGTTAATACTTTTAATCAAAAGTTAAGTACTGCATCTGGGCCTGGAGTTTTCCAATGGGAGGCTTTTCTTAACTTTGTTTCAATCTCTCTGGCTGTTACTTCATCCCACTTCATATCCTGTACCTTTAAACTTCTTATTCTTTCTTTTACTTCTATCCATTTAACATCTTTGTTATGTTCCACAGGATCTTCATAGGTACTTCTCCAAAATGTATCTATTTCTTCTTTTTTTTTTTTTTTTTTTGTGGTCTTTCAATTTCTTTTACCTTGTTTCCCAATTGTCTGTAAAACTTGTTTGGGTAATCAGTAAATTGCTTATTTTGTATTTTCCCTTTATATTTATCTGTGTATCTTCAAAGTTTTTCCGCCTGTGCTGAGATTTTTAATTTATTTGCGATAGTGCATGATAGATGATGGTTCCATTGAGGTCGTGTTTTTGACCTTGGAGAGTGCAGATGTGATTTGATCTCTTCAGGTACTAGATAGTGAACTGGTGTCAGGTATGCTTTGGTATATGGCTGGTGGGGATGAGGGGGTGAAGTTTGCACCAAATCTGTCAGCTAGCAGGTTAGAAATTTCCTCCAGTATAGTGTGAGTGGTACCATCTACTACCAATTTGACACATAGCTGGGCACTCCAATTTTAATTATAGCCTCCAATTTAATAAGTGTATGTAAATAGTTATAATCACTTGTTTGTTATTTTTATTGTCTTCTTTGTTTTTTCTTTCCATTTGTAAGGAAAGTGCAGTGATGTGCTACCTAGTATGTTATTTCATTAAGCACTTACATTTTAGATTGGGATTTTACAGTACATTACAACACTGTTAATAGTAATGTTTCTTGTAAATGAAATATTGTCTCCTTTTTATTTATTTACATTTTCTTTGTCAAAAAAGATCTGGTGAATACAGTTGGTCAGATGGGCATCTTTAGGTCACTTGGGACTGAATGATGTTGGCAAAACATATGGCTAGTCTTCAGTAGCTTAGCTAAGGTGGGGCAAAAGGGGCATCTGCCCTGGGTACAGAGTGTTAGGGGGCATGGTCTCTGATCCACCATCCTGACTCCCAATTGCTCTTTAGTGCATACTAGATTTTAATACTCAGTATTACATTTGCAGTCAAACCTGAGCACTATAGCACTTTGTGTGGTCTGACCTGCAAGCGACATCTGGCTACATTGCAGCAAGCAGTTTGCTACAGTTTAAATATTTTTCTAGTAAAACCAGAGTGCTGTAGAGTTCTGTGTGTGGGGTCTAGGTCAAAACAGTCTGTAGCAACTGCTTGCTACATTGTGCATTCTAGGAGCTGCTTGCTGCAGTTTAAAAGTAAAAAAAAATAATAAAACCTGAACTTTGTAGAGCTCTGTAATGGGTATAAACTATAACAATTGCTTGCTCAAGTTACACCAAGCAGTTTTCTATAGTTTAAAAGAAAAAAATAAAATTAGTAAAATGTGAAGAAGAAGGTTCAGGAGTAGTATACACAAATAGGACCGGATTCACTCCTGTATTTCGGGAGCCTCAGATATCGGATTGTTGACTTTTTTGTTTGTTTCTTTCTTTCTTTCTTTTTTTTTTTTTTGTTCTTCCATTGAAGAGCAAGGATAGGAAGGACGGGGTGTGTATCTGGCCACTTGGTTGGTGTTTTTTCTGTTTACTTAAAGAGCTGGCACTGGTTGAGACAGCTACACTCAGAGTTCCAGACCTTGAATATTTTTATTATTAAATAGTACAACTGGAAATTTACTATTTGTGCCTAGCAGTGTATCATAATACCCTTTGAAAGCTAATTCTAGTTAAGACATTAGTTAATGTAGGAAATTTAGACTCCTTTTTGTGGTAAGAAGTGTACAGAGAACCTTGATTAAAGACATCAAGAGTTTATCTTGTTTGATTCTCTGCTGGAGCGCCTTCTGTGTGGAGTCTGCATGTCCTCCCCACGGTCGAGTGGCGTTCAAAAGACATGCATGAATGGGTGTGCCTTTGTTGAAGGTTGGGTGTCGGACTGGCACTTCGGCACCATAAAAATCTACTGCCAATCATTAGCGGACCAGAGTTCCGCTGTGGCAACCCCTAACTGGGAAAAGCCGAAAGAAGAACAACCAAAAAAATACTTAAGAATTTGCCATTACAGAGCAAAAATGGGTTAAGGAAAAATATGCAAAATTTGTTCAGAGAGCCGATACCTTTTCAGGCACAAATAGTTGATAAGTGAGAGAGAAACCTGTTCTGGCAATGTAGCAAAAAGAACATATTCCTGAAGTATTGGCATCAATTATGGAGTGCTAAGGGAGTACTAAAATAGAGCAACTTAGAAAAAAAGTTTAGGTTTGCAGATAGGGATATGTTGATAATGTAGGGATTAATTGAGGAAGCTAGGGAACCTATGAATGGGGATGGGTTAATTCTATTAAACTAACATTAATTAAGAAAATAACTGATTCTAAGAAATGCAGAGTATAGAGAATGGATTATATGGTTTTGCTGAAATGTAAAGAATCAGTGATGAACATATGGAAACAGTATTGGACTGAGGGGCTAGACTTTCAGTGTGCAAGCAATGAATGGAAACAGGTATGATTAATGCCCAGATGTGCCACAAAATCCTACAGATTTCAAATATATTCATAAAAGTACCCCTATTGATATTTCTGTTCCTGGCTAAACTTCAGAAAATGTTTCCTAATGTGAGTGGTGAATGGTGAAGGTATGGGAAAGGGGTTCAGCAAGACTTTCTACACATTTTTGAACTTGACAACATTTAGAGAGCTTAAATATAGGAATTTTTAGTTTATTGCCATCAGTATTAAGAAAGCAGGCTCCAAAGAATCCTGAATTTTACTTTGTATGTGGTATGGAGTGACCTAGAGATGTCCTGTCATAATTTACATCCAATATATTTAGTTTCTAAGCAAAAATGTGATAATTAGGAACTAGAAGCTGAGAGCACCTCCATATTGTATGAGTTAAGACAATTGATAGTGTAGTTGGCTGATGGAAAAGAAATTATTTTGAAAGGAAAGAGATGGCAGAAATTTTTAAATAAATGGATGCTATGGTAGGAAAGTGTAAAGTGAAGGAGTATGGTAGATGGTAAGAAAGTAGTTAGGTACCGGGGGGCTACCCCTCCCCATCTCTCTACTCCCTTATAAGAAGTGAGAAACATAACGAGAATAAGATCGGGTGAATATCTTGAGTTTAACTCATTCACTCCAATGGAGCTCAGGAAGTTTGTACTGTAAATTCCAATGGGTGGAACCTAAGCCTTTTGACAGAATCAAATTATGTTCTTACATTTCAAACAAATGTCCATATCTCTGGAACAAAGAGGTTATGAAAGAAGTATAAGTGGCAAACTCTTCAGCACAAACTATTTTTATAGCAGTCACATTTTTTAGGTTCTAGGCCTTAAATGGAATTCTATAACTCACAGTAAACACAGTAACTATTACATTTGGAATATTTTCTAAACAACTTAGAATATCTCAGCAACCACTCAAGATATACACATACTGTCAGCAACATTTTATTCATCTAGCTGAGAGCTTTCATATGGGGCTAAGGAGTTCTGCCTTTATTATTTGGTATTTGAGTTATTTAGAAAAATGTGAAAATTATAGCTATATAAATTAATATCATAAAAAACAACAGATAATATCTATTTACATGCACTAGACAGAGGTCAAATACTAATGCAGTTGATTTTGCTACTGCGTAAGCTTTAAGATGAAATATTTTAAAACCTTGTACATAGCATGGTTTTGGAATTATTGATGCAAACATGAGCAAGCAATATCTGACTCCTAGAGGTGTCAGTAGGAGTTAACTGCAGATGCACCTGGAGGCATCACTCGGATGTAATGAGTTAATATTACAAACATCACACAATGTCCAAAGTTGTTCGTTAATACAATAGTGATCAAAAGGCAATTACATGTATCTGGGAAAATGGCAAGCAACAGTCGCAGTGTCATGGGAATTTATGCATTATATTTCTCAAGTGTTTCTAATCATAAATTATATAAATGGAAATAATGGAGTCATTCTAAGCTAGCAAAAAAAAAAAGACTTTAAATGCAAGTGAAAAGTTATACAAATGACGACCATTACTTTCCTGTAGAAATATTGTGCATGTATGTTATAAAGCTAATATTAATAATTTTACCAATTACTGCTTTAATAAAATAGTCCATGACAAGTACATATATTTTGCAGAGTAATTTGTAAGTCAAACAGATTGTCAGTTATTAAAAAAAATAAATGTCTGTGCTTTTGAGAATTCAGATACCATGACAGAGCTCCAGTCATATATTTCCTAGTAATTTATCATTTAAAAAGGCCTTTATTGCCAAATACATTCAACAAATACTTTACTGTAAATATTCCTGGTTTCTGCTGCCTGTCCTATTTTGAAATTGTAATTCTATAATGTTGCTTCTAGAATAAATTCTTCTTCACCAAACATAGGATGTTTCAAACAGACAATAAGAAGAATATTTCAAACCTAATGAAAACATTCAAATTCAATTGGGAAATTATTTAAGTAATTAAAAATAGAAGTACTGAACACTCCTTCTGATGCAGAATGGATTTTTTCAATTGGATTAATGTTGACCTACTTTCAAATAGCATTTCTGGTGCTGGAGGTGTGGCTTGAAGGGATGGCAACTGAGTTAGCAGGACGAAATATCTTCAATGGGGAGTTTCATGTTCTTGTATTTTACAGCCATCTTAGTTTCCAATTTCAATTACCAGCTGCCTATGTTCTGTTTCGGGTCCACTACCAAATTTCAAAGCACTTAACCTCTGATTACCGAAGCCCAGAGGATCGAGGTTTTGAAATATCGAAACTTGACGATGGAGATCGCTGTACAGTGCAGAATGGCAACTTTTCATTCCCTTCACCGTAGTGTGATCTCATAGTTGATATATTTAAGTAGCAGGGGGTGCATGGGAGCTTGCCCCTCTGCAAAAACGTAAAATTGTAAGTTTTAACGTTTTGGATTTTTTTTTTTAGTTTCTGTATTTCAAAACCTTGATCCTCTGGGCTTCGGTATTCAGAGGTTCGATATTATCAAATTTCGAAATTTGGTAGTGGACCCTCTGTTTCATGCATTCCACAACCAAGTGTTGTTGACACATTTTCCATCAGTTACAATCAGGGCCTATTGTATGCATTTCTTCCAAGTGAAATGATTCTAAAGCATTTGCTAAAAGTAAAAAGAGAGAGGAGAAAAAGAACATTGTCTTATCACTTCTTGCTGGACAAGACAACCATTGCACGCCCTTCTTTTGTTTGCCAACCGATAACCCTGTTCTACACAGCAAGCTATTAGACCTAACAAGAAGACAAAGCTTGACCTCAAGATTTTAGATCTGTCACTCCCACAGCATGGAGGCTAGCAGGATGATACCAAACATCTGTCTTTTCTTGCCAGCAGATTTTATCTAGCTCAAAAGAGGCTAAAAGGTTTACAAATCTTGCCTGCATAAACAGCCCAGCTTTTTCTTTATGCTGTAAAGGTAGTGGTGTAGAGCAAGCATTGTCAGTTCTGTAGATCTTATAACTTTGTGTAATACTGGCTTTAGCTACTCCTTCATCAGGATTCTTTTTTCTACTGTCTCTCTCCCTGTACCTTCTTATAGCTACTGTTGTAGCTGAGATACAGCTTTTGAAGGGGATACTTGAGCTGAGGCCTCCATTCAGTTTCTTTAGACAAAAGGCTTTATGAACTGTAAGCATGAATGTATAAAGAATTCTACACAGTTTTAAGCAAGGACAGCATGCCTTCACGAAAACAAATCCCCTCTTCGTGCTTAAGTGATCTCTAAAATTTATATGTGTCACTGTATCCAGCTGCAAGTCCACTACTCAAACAGAAAAGATGCAAAAAAGTCTTGCATACTTGTAGATGTGCATTGAAAGTGGGTCTATATTAGAACATCAAAGTTTCAGGTCTTCAAATGTTCTAATACCGAAAGCTGAAAATAGCGAAGTTTTAGATAACCAAATTCTTTCCTAGGGAAAGAATTTGGTTGTCCGTTCCTATTGCTTTGCTATTTTCAGCTCTGCGGTGGAAAGTTACGGTCGGGTTCAGGTAAGTCTGCGATTGTGTGGACGTGAGGGTTAGGGTGGGATAGGTGAGTTAGGCTTAGGGCATGGGTCAGGTAAGTGTGCGAATGTTTGGACATGAGTGTTAGGATGGGATAGGTGAGTTAGGGTTAGGGCACGGGTGAGGTGTGTGTGCGATAGTTACGGACCTTAGGGTTAGGGTTTGGGTTAAGGTAAGTGGGTAGATAGTGGTGTATGTACAGTTTACTGTAGGTTTAGGTGTAAGATTTTAGGTGTATGTGTGTGGATTGCTGTTTGTTTGGTGTGTTTGTGTTGTGTGTATGTGTTTTGGAACAGCACATTTTTTTCCCTAGGAAAAAATTTGATGTTCTAAATTTTCGGTCTTACTGGTTTTCAGTTACTAGGTGTTGATATTAGAACATTCGAAGACCTGAAACTTCGATGTTCTAATATAGACCCTAGAAAGCTCAATACTGTATTAAAGAATGAAAACACTGAGAGCATCTGATTAGTTGTATATCTTTTACAAAAAGAGAACAGGGGGACCCTGTCACAAAGCAGATTCTTTCTTTTCTAGTAAACACAAGAGTGTGACTTGAGAAATTATGACTTATTCCTCCAGGGCAGCAACTACCACTACAGCCTTAATCAGAAATGTATCTGCCCACAGTATTTGAGGCTGCTGTACTGACATCCATTGGCATATTTTCTAATCATTACAAACTGGATGCCCATTTGTGTAGTAAAAAAAAAGCATTTGCTTTGGCTATCCTGTAGGGCATGATATACAGACTTTATAGCAAGTTGCATTAGCTGGGGGTTCACTGCTTGGCACCTCCCGGTCATGTTTAAATTCCTGTAGCAGTGATCATTACAGATCCTCGCTGAAACTGCAACTACAGTCCATTTCTAAAGTCTACACCCCAAGAAAGTTATCAGATGAACTGAAAATGGTACAAATAATTATTGAAAAAATAAGCAGGAACTATAGAAAAAGCAGCATAAAAAGGCTAAAGGAAACAGTTACAGTTAACCATAGTTCACATAGAATAGGAAGACAGATGAAACTTGTCACTGAACTGTGCTAATAGTCTGAAGGTATGAACAGGATAAAGGTTTGAGAATTTCTCTTCCATGTCTGACAGTACACAATCAAGGTGTGCTAAGTAAGACAGAAGGGTGAAAATTTCAGGCGCAAACAAAAATCTAAAAACATTTTTTGACAGAATAGCATTTTCTTGGAGGTTACAAATCCTGAAAGGCTGGCAGTAATACAAAAATGTATGACTGCATTTCAGGATATTATCAAATGAAAATAAGGGTGCCTGCTGAAATCCTGAGGAACATAATTGCGATCCTTGGAGATGCAGAACTTTAATTGTGAGGTAGGGGAATAAACACCAAGTCCACAACTGCAGAACCTGAGAGTATTCCTACTTTGAGATATAGTGGCCTTGAAATTAATGTAAATAAATAGGAGTCAGGGACACTGCCCTCATATTAGAGGGTATAAGACATCCCCCCTCCAAAAACATTTTAAATATCTAACAGTGAATTTCAGAATTCACTGCTAGTTGGTGGAATCGCAGTTTACTTTTCACAATGTTAGGGTATGCACTATCGAATCTCAGATGAAAATCATCTATTTGAAACTGGGGAGTAGGATCTTGAGGCAGACAGTGTGAATTATGCAGTTGTACGTTCACTGTGAAGTGGCTGGATTTTTTATTATGAATTATGCAGTCCCCATTTGCTGACAAGTTGTGTTTTATTTATTTTAATGTGCTGTAAATTTAAACTTGAAGACAGAGGGATTCATTATTTTTGTGCTGCAGTGTTTACCCACGACCAATAATTTAATATCTTTGTTTTAGGTTGCAGCCATACGATTCCTGCCTGTAAAAACCCAGAAAGGCTGTATGAAGAAAATCTACAACTGAAGAAGGTAATCAGTCAAATATTATTTTATTCAAGTGTTAATAAATCAAGACTAAACTTCCCATTCTTTGTGCAGTTCTCTGGATGCTAGATCCAGAATTAATCTATTCAGTGATCTCATTGCTGGAATCTAGGGCAACCTGTTGGTGAAATCAAAACATGTTACACTTTGGTGGCCCTAGGCATGACAGAGTCTTAGTTCAGGTGGGAATTAAAGCTTCTTGTGGCAGTACTTCCCACGTGATGGAAGACTGAGCAACTGGACATAATTTTAGAATACATATTCCCACCTAAATTGTTTAGAGTATGTCATTTTTATGCCAGTTGCACGATTTTTAGAGGTAAGTGCTTGTAGACAAATATTCTTGACAAATGATATTGACAAGACAACAACTGTATTTTCCATTAATTTCATTTGGAAGTGGAACTGGCATCCTCCTTAATCCCTCTTTAGAATTATCTAGGTGGGAGATACGGAGAGCTCCTGCTCCTTTTATAAATAGACCTAATGGAAAATAAAGTTTGGTAATATAATTGCAGTTCAACTTAAGTCATTTATCTGTTTCAGGAGGGTAGGCACAGCAATTGTTGCAATATTTTCATTTTCAGATAATGAGTCATGGTGAAATTTGAGGTCCTATATGAATGAAAACTACTGAAACTGTTAGTGAAGAAGAATATGTTGAAAGTGTCAAGAAAGTCTTATGTTAGTTTTTAAGGAAAGGTTTAGCTTCCAAACAAACTATTGATAATTATCCTAAGAGATACTGAGTCATATTCTCTAGTTATATCTTCCTAAAGTATATCTTCTTGACGAAATGAGGTAAATAACCTTTAGAGAGCTACAAGTGATACATAATTGAAAATGTGTTTCTCATACAAACCCATGCTATATGTAGTTTGTTACAGATAGAGGTTTTGCATTGTAGCTACTGATACTATTAACCACTGACGGCCAGATAATTTGTTGAAGGAACAGACTGGTTCACCATTTTTCAACTTGCACTAAGAAAATGGGTACTCAGAGAGCATCAAACATGACATTTAAGTCAGTAGTCCACCTAGTGCCATGTTGTAAGTTATCCCACAGTACACAAAGTTTTGAGTTGACTGTTGACGTGTTGATAAAACTTTTTCTTGCTGTCCTGTCTAACTGAAAACTGATGTAGAGACTTAGCCCAAGATTTCTAGTTGCCCCTCTTAAGCTGTTATTGGTAGGTGAAAAACATATGAATGTTCTACTTGCATGCTTTTTTTCCTCAACAGCTAGTTTAGAGGGCTGTGGAAGGGTGACTGGTGATTGTGGTCTCCCTGCAAAAATGTTTAAAAGGTGAAACATCTAGTTTCAGAATTTACTGATTTTCCGTGGAATATTCCGTTTATGTTATAGTGTCAGGACTTATATTCTCATCCTTGCACTTATGATAGGAATCTGTCATAACTTTGGGAACATGTACTTTCTTAAGATGCAGAACTTCTGCAAGAAGAAATTCTTAACATAGAAATAGTGACAGAATGAGGGCAGATGAATATTATATAATATGTACTGTTCATGGAATCAAACTGTCAGTATGATAGGGAATGGCCATATGAGTTTCACTGTTGTCCAAAGACGTAGGGGGGGCATATGAGACCAAAAATGAAACAGTTATGAATAGATATATAAACTCTGTAAGTCAATAAGGATGATGCATGACTCATCTGGGAACAATATTCCAGTCTTTCTCCATGACGGAAGCAAAAAGAGGTTATTTTGGTCACTTTGCAGAGTACTAACTATTCTAAAGTCATTATGAGTTTTTTGAGCAATTGCTTAAGAAGGCATTAGTAAAACCAATGAATTAATAGTAGAGATCCTCTTTGATGGATCTGCATTTGGAGGTATCCTCTTTTACACTCCATTTTGGCATTTTTTTTTTGTCAAAAACTGCCATGCTGACAGACTCCCACATCCTACACTGGTGAATGGTATGACACATAAGCTACTCTGGTAAAGTGTTCCTAGGCCCTGAACCCTCTACTTAATTTCTTTCATTCACACAGTTCATCTCTCAGTCCCGGCATTCATCATGCCAGAGTTGAAACCTTTTAAGTGTTTATATGGCTCACAAATAATGAGACAGCACTTGAACTAACACTGTCTTTGCTGCTGGGGAGTGGAGCATGAAGTGAAGCAATGCACTGAGTGGCAGTGATTCAGTTCAGCCACTCCTAGATATAGGAGAGGGAAGCATGATGTGTCTATCATTACTTGGGGAATGGTGGTTGGTGAAAGTGCCCATAGTGTTGGTAGTTAAAAGTGCCTAGGATGGAGACTGGCAGGAAGGTCCTATCTGTATCCCAAAACCTTTGCTGGAGCACTATGGCTGAAGATTAGAAGGCAGGAAGTAGTCACACCATGCTGTATGTATATCCATTCCTGAGTTGGCCTCTTGATCCAAGTGTGCTATGTCCTAATACTTGATCATTGAGGGCTTGAACACATGTCCATCTTCTACTTTTTTCAGATAATGAAGGACCTGGGAGAGGTGTAGCACATATTTCACCTTGAAGGGTCTCAGAGGTTGATTAGTTGTCCAGACCATGCTGGTTATTGGCCATATCTCAGACAGTAGTCCCTTGAGTTGATTGACTGTAACCCAGTGGTGGCTCTCTGTGCCAGGATTCTTCATCCCAGTCACCCCTGATCCAGTTTGAAGACAGTCTGTATCTTGAACCCTAGACTTCAGGAAGTTGTTTGGGGTCTTGTAGGACCTGTCTTCATGGGAGTGGGAGCTCATCCTTAAAGAACATGACCTGAAGTCAGCAATAGGCCTATCAAATCCTGCATTCATTACTGACTCAACAGTTCCCCCATCCCTAGTCCCATATGCATTTGACCCCAAGCACATTGTTGTGACCTTGCCCAGCCCAGAGCTGGGATGGAGTGAGGGTCTCCTTCCCTCTCTGCATCGTTTGAAGAGACTTCTTTCTGTGAGTTTCTAGCATGAAAGCTGCTTATGGTTTCCCCGATAATCCAGTCCAGCAATCCGCCCTTCACATGTTATATAAACAAGCAAGGGGACATACTAATATATCACCCTATTCAGAGAATTCATATGAGTCCTGTCAGTGTGGTAAAAGTAGAGGTGAGATAAACTTGCTGGTAGACTCCCTAAGCATGTCTTCCTGCTTCTTCCTGCTGCTAAGGATTTAGGATATGCTGCTGGTTCAGATCGTCTGGGAGTGATGCATTCCTGGGATTTACCTGTTTACTGTTTCAGGAAACATGGCTTTACCCCTCTTCTGCTCTCTGCAGTAAGACAAGGAAGAGCTACCAGTGAGAGTACATTCTCCATCAATTAGAAGGACTCCTGTACACTTTTACATTCCCCTGTAATTGTTTCTTAATTGCTAAATTCACATAAGTTAGACAACATGTCCCCTTGCTTGTTTATATAACATGTGAAGGGCGGATTGCTGGACTGGATTATCGGGGAAACCATAAGCAGCTTTCTGTATTGCCTTTCTATATTTTGAATACTGTAGTTTGTTTTCTTTACCTTGTGTTTTGCTTGCATTCTGTTTAACAGCATATTAAAACTTCAAAAGAGACCACAGCTCTCTCTGTTCTGAGTCAGGCAGAATTTTTTCCCTCCCTCCCACCCATTTAAGTTGTCTTGTTAAATACCACTGTCTTTCTAGTTGCCCGCCTCTTATGTTAATCTGACCATATATCTCATTTCTCTCTACTTTCACTGGTTTATGTGAGTAATCACAAAACCATCACTTTTAATCCACCCTTCAATTATTTAAATTTATTGGCCATCCTACAATATTTCATAGTACCAAAATACAAAAGTAACCACCCCTTTCAGTCCATCTTGCTGTTTTAAAAATAGTAACTCTCCACTAAACCTTAACTTTTTAAACAGGTAAAACTCAAGTTACCTACTTTCATATCTAACTTCTCTAGTGCACACTGCAGAGTGCCATTCTTTTCAATCTTACCTTTAAGCATCCCTGTTACTAGCACTTTCTCTAATACCGAAAAGATCATCTCTACTTGACTCCAAGTAGACTTTTCTCTATCTGTTAAACCTAGCACTTGCTCCTACAGTACTTATTACCTTGATACGGCACTCTTATAGATAGCACCCCAAAAGGCAAACCCCCATTTCTCGGTCACCACGTCCCCGGAATCTCTTTTAAAGTTTTTTTTTTACCCTGATGTGAGGGAAAACCATAGTTCACATAGAATAGGAAGACAGATGAAACTTGTCACTGAACTGTGCTGATAGTCTGAAGGTATGAACAGGATAAAGGTTTGAGAATTTCTCTTCCATGTCTGACAGTACACAATCAAGGTGTGCTAAGTAAGACAGAAGGGTGAAAATTTCAGGCGCAAACAAAAAGCTAAAAACATTTTTTTACAGAATAGCATTTTCTTGGAGGTTACAAATCCTGAAAGGCTGGCAGTAATACAAAAATGTATGACTGCATTTCAGGATATTATCAAATGAAAATAAGGGTGCCTGCTGAAATCCTGAGGAACATAATTGCGATCCTTGGAGATGCATAACTTTAATTGTGAGGTAGGGGAAGTAAACACCAAGTCCACAACTGCAGAACCTGAGAGTATTCCTACTTTGAGATATAGTGGCCTTGAAATTAATGTAAATAAATAGGAGTCAGGGACACTGCCCTCATATTTGAGGGTATAAGACATCCCCCCTCCAAAAACATTTTAAATATCCAACAGTGAATTTCAGAATTCACTGCTAGTTGGTGGAATCGCAGTTTACTTTTCACAATGTTAGGTTATGCACTATCGAATCTCAGATGAAAATCATCTATTTGAAACTGGGGAGTAGGATCTTGAGGCAGACAGTGTGAATTATGCAGTTGTACTTTCACTGTGGAGTGGCGTTTTTTTTTTTGGATTTTTATTATGAATTATGCAGTCCCCATTTGCTGACAAGTTGTGTTTTATTTATTTTAATGTGCTGTATATTTAAACTTGAAGACAGAGGGATTAATTATTTTTGTGCTGCAGTGTTTACCCACGACCAATAATTTAATATCTTTGTTTTAGGTTGCAGCCATACGATTCCTGCCTGTAAAAACCCAGAAAGGCTGTATGAAGAAAATCTACAACTGACGAAGGTAATCAGTCAAATATTATTTTATTCACGTGTTAATAAATCAAGACTAAACTTCCCATTCTTTGTGCAGTTCTCTGGATGCTAGATCCAGAATTAATCTATTCAGTGATCTCATTGCTGGAATCTAGGGCAACCTGTTGGTGAAACCAAAACATGTTACACTTTGGTGGCCCTAGGCATGACAGAGTCTTAGTTCAGGTGGGAATTAAAGCTTCTCGTGGCAGTACTTCCCACGTGATGGAAGACTGAGCAACTGGACATAATTTTAGAATACATATTCCCACCTAAATTGTTTAGAGTATGTCATTTTTATGCCAGTTGCACGATTTTTAGAAGTAAGTGCTTGTAGACAAATATTCTTGACAAATGATATTGACAAGACAACATCTGTATTTTCCATTAATTTCATTTGAAAGTGGAACTGGCATCCTCCTTAATCCCTCTTTAGAATTATCTAGGTGGGAGATACGGAGAGCTCCTGCTCCTTTTATAAATAGACCTAATGGAAAATAAAGTTTGGTAATATAATTGCAGTTCAACTTAAGTCATTTATCTGTTTCAGAAGGGTAGGCACAGCAATTGTTGGAATATTTTCATTTTCAGATAATGAGTCATGGTGAAATTTGAGGTCCTATATGAATGAAAACTACTGAAACTGTTAGTGAAGAAGAATATGTTGAAAGTGTCAAGAAAGTCTTATGTTAGTTTCTAAGGAAAGGTTTAGCTTCCAAACAAACTATTGATAATTACCCTATGAGATACTGAGTCAAATTCTCTAGTTATATCTTCCTAAAGTATATCTTCTTGACGAAATGAGGTAAATAACCTTTAGAGAGCTACAAGTGATACATAATTGAAAATGTGTTTCTCATACAAACCCATGCTATATGTAGTTTGTTACAGATAGAGGTTTTTGCATTGTAGCTACTGATACTATTAACCACTGACGGCCAGATAAGTTGTTGAAGGAACAGACTGGTTCACCATTTTTCAACTTGCACTAAGAAAATGGGTACTCAGAGAGCATCAAACATGACATTTAAATCAGTAGTCCACCTAGTGCCATGTTGTAGGTTATCCCACAGTACACAAAGTTTTGAGTTGACTGTTGACGTGTTGATAAAACTTTTTCTTGCTGTCCAGTCTAACTGAAAAATGATGTAGAGACTTAGTCCAAGATTTCTAGTTGCCCCTCTTAAGCTGTTATTGGTAGGTGAAAACCATATGAATGTTCTACTTGCATGCTTTTTTTCCTCAACAGCTAGTTTAGAGGGCTGTGGAAGGGTGACTGGTGATTGTGGTCTCCCTGCAAAAATGTTTAAAAGGTGAAACATCTAGTTTCAGAATTTACTGATTTTCCGTGGAATATTCCGTTTATGTTATAGTGTCAGGACTCACATTCTCATCCTTGCACTTATGATAGGAATCTGTCATAACTTTGGGAACATGTACTTTCTTAAGATGCAGAACTTCTGCAAGAAGAAATTCTTAACATAGAAATAGTGACAGAATGAGGGCAGATGAATATTATATAATATGTACTGTTCATGGAATCAAACTGTCAGTATGATAGGGAATGGCCATATGAGTTTCACTGTTGTCCAAAGACGAAGGGGGGCATATGAGACCAAAAATGAAACAGTTATGAATACATATATATAAACTCTGTAAGTCAATAAGGATGATGCATGACTCATCTGGGAACAATATTCCAGTCTTTCTCCATGACGGAAGCAAAAAGAGGTTATTTTGGTCACTTTGCAGAGTACTAACTATTCTAAAGTCATTATGAGTTTTTTGAGCAATTGCTTAAGAAGGCATTAGTAAAACAAATGAATTAATATTAGAGATCCTCTTTGATGGATCTGCATTTGGAGGTATCCTCTTTTACACTCCATTTTGGCATTTTTTTTTGTCAAAAACTGCCATGCTGACAGACTCCCACATCCTACACTGGTGAATGGTATGACACATAAGCTACTCTGGTAAAGTGTTCCTAGGCCCTGAACCCTCTACTTAATTTCTTTCATTCACACAGTTCATCTCTCAGTCCCGTCATTCATCATGCCAGAGTTGAAACCTTTTAAGTGTTTATATGGCTCACAAATAATGAGACAGCACTTGAACTAACACTGTCTTTGCTGCTGGGGAGTGGAGCATGAAGTGAAGCAATGCACTGAGTGGCAGTGATTCAGTTCAGCCACTCCTAGATATAGGAGAGGGAAGCATGATGTGTCTATAATTACTTGGGGAATGGTGGTTGGTGAAAGTGCCCATAGTGTGGGTAGTTAAAAGTGCCTAGGATGGAGACTGGCAGGAAGGTCCTATCAGTATCCCAAAACCTTTGCTGGAGCACTATGGCTGAAGATTAGAAGGCAGGAAGTAGTCACACCATGCTGTATGTATATCCATTCCTGAGTTGGCCTCTTGATCCAAGTGTGCTATGTCCTAATACTTGATCATTGAGGGCTTGAACACATGTCCATCTTCTACTTTTTTCAGATAATGAAGGACCTGGGAGAGGTGTAGCACATATTTCACCTTGAAGGGTCTCAGAGGTTGATTAGTTGTCCAGACCATGCTGGTTATTGGCCATATCTCAGACAGTAGTCCCTTGAGTTGATTGACTGTAACCCAGTGGTGGCTCTCTGTGCCAGGATTCTTCATCCCAGTCACCCCTGATCCAGTTTGAAGACAGTCTGTATCTTGAACTCTAGACTTCAGGAAGTTGATTGGGGTCTTGTAGGACCTGTCTTCATGGGAGTGGGAGCTCATCCTTAAAGAACATGACCTGAAGTCAGCAATAGGCCTATCAAATCCTGCATTCATTACTGACTCAACAGTTCCCCCATCCCTAGTCCCATATGCATTTGACCCCAAGCACATTGTTGTGACCTTGCCCAGCCCAGAGCTGGGATGGAGTGAGGGTCTCCTTCCCTCTCTGCATCGTTTGAAGAGACTTCTTTCTGTGAGTTTCTAGCATGAAAGCTGCTTATGGTTTCCCCGATAATCCAGTCCAGCAACCTGCCCTTCACATGGTATATAAACAAGCAAGGGGACATACTAATATATCACCCTATTCAGAGAATTCATATGAGTCCTGTCAGTGTGGTAAAAGTAGAGGTGAGATAAACTTGCTGGTAGACTCCCTAAGCATGTCTTCCTGCTTCTTCCTGCTGCTAAGGATTTAGGATATGCTGCTGGTTCAGATCTTCTGGGAGTGATGCATTCCTGGGATTTACCTGTTTACTGTTTCAGGAAACATGGCTTTACCCCTCTTCTGCTCTCTGCAGTAAGACAAGGAAGAGCTACCAGTGAGAGTACATTCTCCATCAATTAGAAGGACTCCTGTACACTTTTACATTCCCCTGTAATTGTTTCTTAATTGCTAAGTTCACATAAGTTAGACAACATGTTTTCTTAATTGCCCTTCAGTGGCTGAGTGGGTGATCTCTGATGTAGTATTATAGAATATTGCTCCAGGTGCCTCACAGCTAGCCCAACAGTTCATCCAAATGATTTGATCCCTCATTGCTTCAAATGTTTTATAGAATGCAAGAAGAGCCCTAAGGCCACCTAACCTCATGACTGAGACTTTGCTGTATAAAGACCCAAAGGCCAAACATCCTCCTGTACAGCTATGCATAAGCCTAATTATGCAGCCTTCACCCATTATCCCATTGTGCTACCCTTTGTTCCAGTAAGGAGTCCTAACTTGCTATTGAAAAATAAGATAACATGTTTTCAGTACTAGCCTTTTTGATAAGATGCTGTGAATGGTATCTTCATTTGTCAAATGTATTAAAGTGGACTCCTTTTGCATGACTCTGTCCTGATCTATACATCTTTATTTTATACTTGTGAACTGAGCAGCCTGTCTGTGCAAGATCCCTAGCTATTCACTTTATCACTTACTGCGAATGGCTGGGGAGTTTGCTTAACCATCGTCAACAAGTAAATTGCAGTGGTTTATTTATTTTTACAAGTTTCTAGGTGTAATACCAGACAGCGCAGGAAACCATCCTGGTATAAGCCAAGGATGTCTTCCATGGTTCGGGTGACTCTTGTTGTATACCATCTGATCATGTGTGGTGTCCTGTGCAAGGTGTTAGAGGTAATTAAAAATGCTAGCAAACCTTCTACTCATCTGATGGGAAGATATATATTGTATTTTCCAACTGGTCAACATGTACTGTACTTCTGATTTATTTTAGGTACCTGTATGATATGGGTCTCAGTTATTGCACAGCTGAGGTCCATGTGTTAGCTATTTTCTACCTGCCATGCCCTTCTGGAGGGTAGGGCAGGGCTATGAGTCAGAATTGGGTAAATATGTATCTGCCTTAAAGGGATTCGACTCTGAACAGGCCTGTATGTGTAAGAACATCATTAATGTTCCCCTTTATCTGCTGTTCTACTTTTTGAATAACTGTTTTTTCCTACACTACAGGTTATAATCCCCCTTTCTTCTTCTTTTTGCTAGTTGCTGCTTCTTGGACATTATACAGTCTTCTAAAGTAATACATTTCCCTGCCAACTGGCTATTTTTCCAGTTACAGATGGGATATGGAAGAGTTTTTCAGACTATATTGGATGACATAAACAAACTGTGATAGGTTAGAGAGTTGTCACCTGTGAGGTTAGGAAGCTGCTTTTCCTTTTTTAAGCAAAAGGCCACATAGGTGGTATCAGTGCAGGCATGTTAAGTTTACACTGCTGGTCTTTAAAGTGAGTGAAGCACCCACCCTTCCTTCAAGGAAGAAGAAATGCCCTTTGAACACCCAGTTTGCCCTCCATTATCTTCATTACCAGCACCCTAAATTCATTGCTGAACTCTGATTTATCAGTGCCCCATTTATACACAGTCTATGCCCAGCCCTTCCCTACAGATCACTAAAAGGCCATAAACATGCATAACAATAATCTGGCTTTACATATCAGTTACTGGAGCACTAAAAACAGTGGTGCTATATAACAGTATGACCAGGAGGTCTGCACGTCACTGATTCTGTGGAGGTTGTGCCTGTACATATTAGGAGTGCAGTTAACTATATGCTGTTTTTTCTCAGCAGTGCCGTAACACGTTGTATATTTGTTTTTATAGCTCATCACCAGTTTGAATATGCAGCTAGATACCCTGAAAGCAAAAAGTCAACAACAAGGAGAGGTGCTGAAAAAAAAAGATGAAGAGATGGAACAGCTTTTGGCCCAGCATGAGGTACAGCTCCCAAATTCTAATGTAAGAACACTGTGCTTGTCAAACTGTATTCATATACCAATATCTAATACTAGAAAAATTAACAATCATTAATGAAGTATGTAAGAGATGTCTCACTTATCCTACTTGTGTACTAAAGTTTAATTGAGTTTTGTTAAGATAGTGTGGTACTGGGAGAGTTAAGTATACTTACTGTAGTTTGCTGTCATACTTTTGCATCCATTTGAGCTGTCCAACCTTTTTTTCTCAGGGACCACTTACTATACAGTTCAGGAGCCACTTGCCGTATTACCATGTCCAGCATGTATCTGTATGTGCAAAACAATTTGTTGAAGGACATACCAAGCTCCAAATAAAATATTTTGGCGAGCTGGTTTGTGGCCCTAGGGCCACTTGTTGGACACCTGTGTGGGAAGTTTATAATTTTCAACAATGGATTAGGACTCAGGAGACACAGTATATCACAGGGAGGTATTTCTTGGGACAATTCATTTTCCTACGTATGAGTATGGGACTAGCACTGTTTTAATTTTTTCTGTTACACTGAAGATGCAGTTTCAGCAGATTCCATGCTTGTTGGAGTAACATTGGTGCTAGTTTGGCAAACTCTCCTTCCCAACTGGATGTATCTTGGACCTCTTTATATGGTTGTACCATCCAACATACCACTACAGGTAGACAGTTTGCATTCAGTTCTTTCTCACTGGGTGTAGGAATAAACTTGCATTCCAGCAGAAGTCTCTAGTACTAGTTTCAAGACTTCAATATTGTATCTTAATATACAGTATGATTTTGTCATTAAAACAAACTGCGCAGCTGGGAAACAGGTTCATTTTTCTAAATGACCCTTTCTGTGCCTAATCTGTTTTGGGTCATATATAAAACTTCTGTGTAACAGCAATGCTTTTGTTTCATTGAAGCCATTGGACATTAGGTGAAGGCTGCTGGCATTTTCTCACTTTTATTGTAGAAGAAGCTTGTCATTGGCGAAGTCTGCTCAACTTTGAATTCTTCTAAATCCAAGGAATCCCACCATAAATGTAAGCGCTCTGAGTATAAAATAATTGAAAAAGGCTTAATCACAATGATGGGGTCAGGGAGCCACTGTTGGTCTTTAAACTTTCTATGGTCATGGAACGTAATAATTTTAGCCTTGCTGGCATTTGTTACAGCTCTCTGTCATTCTGGTTAATCTTGGTCCTTTCAGCACCAGAATGACTTCTTCCTGTCAGATCAAAGGCCCTTTATATGGTTCAGAAACTGGTGCTAATCAACGTGAATGCAGTATAGGGAGCTTAGCGATTAGAACAAGTCATATCTGACTGAGACTCAGGTGACTCTAAGGATTTTGCACACAGTCTTGTTTAGCCACATATTGTGGCTGCACTAATTTTTAGATTGTAAAACTCTTAGAGGAAAAAAGTTTTCCTCTTACCAACAAGACTGAGTGACCTTGGAATTAGTATATACAGAGTGTCAGCTGTGTTTGGAAGCAGATGTATTGCCCCCTACAAAAACACTCTTTTTTTAATGTGATTTTTTTCAGTCATTGCCTTTTGGTAGATTGTTTATGGCATGATGCTTTGTGTTTCTGTTAGCAGCCATGAAGTTACAAATATGTTGGCTGCTGTATGAGCAAGGCTTTATTTAGCCCATGGCCAAGTTGCTAGGCCTTACCTCAGGAATGTTTTCCCATGATTCAACTCCTCCATTAATTTTGCAGAATATTATTTAGCCACATAGTGTGGCTATGGTGATGGACAGGTTGACAGACAAGATCAGACTATGATGTTTGTAGATGACATTGTGATCTGTAGTGAGAGCAGGAAACAGGTGGATGAGACCCTGGAGAGGTGGAAATCTGCTCTAGAGAGAAGAGGAATGAAGGTCAGCAGGACTAAGACAGAATATATGTGTGTGAATGAGAGGGAGGATAGAGGAATGGTGAGGATACAGGGAGTAGAGGTGGTGAAGGTGGATGAGTTTAAGTACTTGGGATCAACAGTTCAGAGTAATGGTGAGTGTGGAAGAGAGGTGAAGAAGAGAGTACAGGCAGGATGGAGTGAGTGGGGAAGAGTGTCAGGAGTGATTTGTGACAGACGAGTAACATTAAGAGTGAAAGGGAAGGTCTACAAGAGGGTAGTGAGACCAGCTATGTTATATGGGTTATGGGTTAGAGACAGTGGCACTGACAAAATGGCAGGAGTCAGAGCTTGACGTGGCAGAGTTGAAGATGTTAAAATTTCCACTGGGTGTGACGAGGATGGACAGGATTAGGAATAAGTATATCAGAGGGTCAGCCCATGTTGGAAGGTTTGGAGACAAAGCCAGAGAGGCAAGATTATGTTGGTTTGGACATGTGCTGAGGAGGGATGCAGAATATATTGGGAAAAAGATGCTAACAATGAAGCTGCCAGGTAACAGGAAAAGATGAAGACCTAAGATAAGGTTTATGGATGTGGTGAGAGAGGACATGCAGGTGGTTGTTGTGACAGAGCAAGATGCAGAGGACAGGAAGAAATGGAAAAAGTTGATCCGCTGTGGTGACCCCTAATGGGAGCAGCCGAAAGAAGAAGTGTGGCTATACTAATTTTGAGATTGTAGGACTGTAGAGGAAAAGATGTTTTCCTCTTACCCAGAAAAATGAATGATCTTGGAATTAGTGTAGACAGAGTAGCAGTTGTGCTGAGAAGAAGACAAATTGCCCTCTGCAAAAACACTTAATTTTATTTTTTTTTTAATTGATGTTTTGAGGCATTGCCTTTTGGTAGATGTTGTATGGTATTTCATTTTGCATTTCTTTCAGCAGACATGAACCTGCAAATATGTTGGCTACTCTATAAGCAAGGCCTTTGCCAGTACCTCTACTTAAGACCTGTGTCAGCTAGCTCATTGCCAGGCTGCCAAGCATTAGTTATGAATTCTGATTATTCATTACCTCAGGAAAGTCTTCCTATGTTTCACCACCTTCAGTATAGCGTATTGTGAGACTCAGCTAGCCTCCCTTGTTTATTAGTATTTTCTGGATGGTCATTAATTATGATCACTCTGTTGCACTCTAGCAAAGGCAGAGTGGTCCCCATCATCATTTTCCAGATTGTCAATAATTGCTTGCCACCACAGTTAGAATAGTGTGTCTTTTGGCTATTTTGCAACCAGCTGCTTCTGCAGTGATGTCTCTGATATCTGGTTCACCATTATCAACTTTTCTGTCCCATCATCCTCCCCATTATCCCAGGTGTTGCTGACCTTCTCACCAAGAGTCATTCTGTTATGTTCTCCACAGTGTTCCTTCAGGACATTTTATGGCCACTTCCTGTAATTCCCAAATCTATGCCAGAATCATCTTATTCCCACACTCTTCCTCATGAAATGAAGAAAGTTCCATAAAGGAGCTGTAGGTCCCTCTTTCCCTCTTTAGAGTGAGAAGATTCGAAGGAATTTTTACAGATGTCATGCTGATTCCATGGATAATACTAATGATGGATGAAGAGTCAGGATTAATGGCATCTGTCCCAAAAGGCCCATCCTTTTGTAGACAGTCTTCTCATTATTGTATAAAGACTAAAACAGTGACCTTCCTTGACAGCAGATAATGTCCCATCAGCATGTGATATCTGAAACCTGCAGAGCACTGGAGCGAATCCCCATATTTGTTTTAACACTTGAATACTTGTCAGAATGCTGAATAAAAAGACAAATACTGTGAATGTGTTACCAGTCTCCATGAAGTCTTTGTTCTGACTGAGCAGCATATATGTCTTAGTGGTAAGACCTGTACTTCACAGCTCCAGGATGAAGGGTTGAATCATGACAATTGGGCACTGCCTGTGTGACGTTTTACTTCTCATTATATCCGTGTAGGCATTATCTGGGTACTCTGGTTTTCAGCCAAAAACATAATTGTTGATTGGTTGCACTAAACTGTCCATATATATGCTGCATTTGCATTGCTGTTGTGTGGGCTGTGGCTGAAAATGGTTTAAGAAGGGCCAGTTCACTTACCTGGCAAACAAACAAAATAAACTACCTACTATATAGAAGTATACGATATGATATGCTCTTCTTGTCTCTAGGTATTAGTAATTTAAAAATATGTGCCACAAGTGTTACATCCCATTTTTCTAATTATAACGTGCACTGTTGTTTGAAATAGCATGCATTGTATTACACTGATAATTTAAATTATCCTTAACTTTACATAATGAGCATGGTTAGACCCACTTAGATGGTTAGTTACTGGGCTATATATTGACAGTTTTATTAATTTTATTCTAAATGGTTACACTAAAGGTAAAGGTTGTTAGTTTGTTACTGCTCACATTTTTTCTTTTGCATTATGTTATCTGATAATGGTTATGACATTTTTTTTTACAGTCCCTTTCCCTCATTCATAGTTCCCTTGCCATTAATTATCTCAAAACCATTTTAGCAAAAAAGCCAAACACTATGTTATCCAATGGCTGCTCTTGTCTCCCAATCATCCTCCATCTTTTCTTTTCCTAATTTACATGTCCCTCACAGTTGGGTCACCTAATGCTCACACTCCATAGGCCGGTCCTCTTGCACCCAGCTCCAATCTTCTCCTTTAATTTTCTTGCCACTTATTGGTTAGACCTTTGTATCTCAGACCTACCACATAACACTCCTTTTATTATTATGCTGATTTGGATTACAATGGAAGTTTGTTAACCTGTGTATAAATAAGAGAGGAAATATGGAATTCTAAGATAACAAAAGTTCTCATCTGTCAGAAGGAATGGTTTAATAAATGCTAATATTTGGAAAAGAAGAAGACTCTGTGTTTCTCTATATCTCTATGTATATTTTTGCCTGAAATCTTGGGACTGCTTTCTCTGTTTCTACTTCTATTTTAACTTCTTTAGATAAAACGGGCATTTTGTATCAAATGAGATCTTTTATTCACATTCAATAGGCATTCCAATAAATGTAATTTTCAGTCTTTAATACCATAATGATTTACTGAATCATCAATTTATCCAGCTGGTTTCTTCAGTGGTCTCTCCCAGATATGTGATATTTGATAGTACTTCTATCTGATCTTACTTTTGGGATAGTTTTTGCTGTACCACACCTTTTCTTGAAGACATAATATCAAGAGCATCTCCCTGCAGGTCCTGACTCAACAACTCTCTGAGACACGTCTTTCATTCCTGTGACAGCACTTGATCTTTGTCTTCCTTTTAGATACCTTTGTTTAATCTAAATGTCTGTCATACCTTCTGCATTGCTTTCCCTCTTCCCCATAAATAATGTAGTATCTTGTCTCAGCGACAACTACTTTATTTCAGTCTGCAAACTTTCCCATGGCTTTTAGATTCCTGTTTTATCCCCAGCTGCCTCTCTTTCTGACCAAGCAAGTAGGTGGACTTCAAGCGGTAGTAATTTATCTGGGAGTTAGAATGAAACCTGTGTAACTTTATATGATTTTCTGAGACTGAGGAGGGTTCTCTTGCATTATTAGATTATCTGAGTTAGGAAGAATTTTGGGAGGGTATTTGCTATTATAGTAGACCTGAAATATTCTCTGTGAATAACTGAAATATTCCTAGTGAACATGTAACTGAAGTATAGTTACCCACAAGAGGAGCTTTAACATCCAACAGGCTATATATTTCTTGTGGACTAGACAGATTTGTTGACTATAAGTTCAGTGTGTATATATATATATATATATATATATATATATATATATATATGTGTGTGTGTGTGTGTATGGGTTTCGGACAGCCTATCAAATGTACACTATGTCGACACTATTTGGTCAATGCAGACAGATGGTCAGCAGGCGTGCAAGATCAACAATCCCCTGTAGAGGAATATTCCCTTTCGAAAGGGATTGTGCAATCTCAGAGTTAGTATATATTATTAGCAGGGGATGTGGAAGGTGCAGGAAGCCTTGCCGCCTGCAAAAAACACTCACCATTAGGTTAGTCTGCTCTGGAATAATCCCTGGTGCATGCTCAGAATGTGTTGATATGTCGATATTTGTGAATTTGACATTATGGCATCAATCTCATGTGTGTCGGTATAATGCACAAAAAAAATATATATATATATATATATATATATATATATATATATATATACATTCTTTCCTTTTTTTTTTGCCAGACCAGTGCAAGATAAGGAATGCACAGGAAGCAGGAAGGAGATGTGATTAGCCACAAGCAGATGTAACCTAACATTAGTTCTCTGGCCAGGTCTTTGACTTTGGTATGGCTGCTATATCAGCCTTGATTTTACAGAATGTGAAACTAACTCCTCTGCTTACATCCAAGTCTTGAGTTATGCTCACTCTATTAGAGATCTGGACCAAGCTTCAGGAGAGGATGGAATTACTTCTTATGCTGCTGTCATCAAAAGCTCCTATTTGTATGCCTTTTTGGCATGAGTGATATGTATTATTTGGTAACCTGGTTTAAATTCTACATCTTCTGCAAGATGCATTGCTTAAAAAATTGAGAAAGTAGTGTCTTAACAGTGTCTGCTTTTAGTTCTTTTATGTTGTATATTTTGTTTTATAGGTTTTATGCACCAGTTTATTGATACCAGTAACTGGTCCTGCTTAATAAAGAATGCTGATGTAGGTCAGCATGATCCCTTACCCAATGAGTAAGCCATTGTGTTGCTATTCTGAAAATATGTTAATGAAACAGTTTGGATAGCAGAAACTACTCAGACTATTCCCCCATCTTTGTATACTAAAAAATGGTAGTGCTATCAGTTTTGATTAAGATCAAGACTTTGTATATGTGCAGCTATAGCATATGGGAATTAATATCCTTTATAGTAAAGGCTACAGGACCAGGGCAGTGAAGAAATGAGCAAACAGTTGCCAGAATGGCTGCTCACGTACTCTGTAGTTTGTATCAATTTGTAATTTTTAGAATTTCTGTACCATATGGGATATTGTAATGATACAGAAGAACAAAGGTGAGGCTGGTTTGGAATTCTAAACTAAGAGTATTTGAAAGTGTGCTATAGAGTTTAATGTGGTATGACTGGCAAATTTAAGTAATTATGTAAGTACTGTACGAGGAAGGGCAGGGATGGATAGGTGAAATTAGGGCCCCAACATCTCAAGCAATAAGAATCAATTTCCAATTTCTTAAGACAGCCCTACCACAATACTTAACTTCAGGGGCTAACCTTTAACCTCTTTCTTTGATTTTGAGGAAGTGCTTACAGCTATACAAGGTGGCAAAGAATCAGAGCAGTTTTGATCTGCAGAGTGTGTGAATGCCAATATCCATGGCAGCAAAATTTTCCAAAGATTGTGCATATTTACCTACCATGGCAACAGAAACTTGCAAAGGATGCATCCTACTTACTTACAGCCTTGAGGAAAAATGAATGCCACATAAAGTTACAAATGTTTATTTCCTGTATAGAAAACCTACTTTCTACAAGTTTCATACTATTGTGCATCCTCTTTGCTCTTAAACAATGTCCTAGCTTTGGTATTCATAATTACTGCAAACACTGCTTCTTATTCAGAACCATCACTAAACAAAATGTTTGCCATTGCTGACAAGACAGTGCAAGTCTGCTTGTTGACTGCCAATAATAGGCATTTGTACTATAATAATTAGAGAATGAATGGGCACTATATGGTTACCATAGTGAAGTTCAAAACACAGTGTTTGTACTGTTTGTTCATGAAGTGTCCATACTTCATAAACATGAATAAATGCCTCACACTTTGAAGAATTCAAACACTTCGCAGCTGTCCAGTTCAGGTGGGTGTATTTCAACTTTAGGTATTTACATACTAACACAAAGGGAAAAATGACAATGAAAGGCATTGAACTGATGACGTGCCTCCCACTGTCTATTACTTAACACACACTCCCCTAAAATAATTGCATTTTTTTTTTTGTAAAATAACTAGACTTTACTTTCTGCTTCTTCTGCTGAACCACAGTACAAAAGCTAACCCATCTAACATTTGTTTGCATACATCTGTAAACTGATTATTCAGGTGCTGGAAGCCATCCCAGTCACTTGTCACAATGGATTCATTTTGTGGACCCATACCTTGTGTGTGCAAAAGCAAAACAGAGTAATACATATTAGCCAGGATTCAAAAAGGTTACTTCCAGCGGTAAGTCCTTTTTACCACTGGCAGTAACTGGTTCCCATTCTTAGACAATCCTACCTCAGTGCTCACCTTGAAGAGTTGCAGCACCAGGGGGGCTGTCTATCTGGCCTACCTCAAATGCTAGGGAGGAACTCCAGGACAGCGGCATATGGTAATTAGCCATGTGTTGTTCCTCTAGAAATGTCTACAGTGAGTGCCTTACTTTGCCAGAGAGATCCACAATAATGCTTGACTGCATAATTCCTTACTGGCAACTGCAGTAGTTATCTCAGCCAAAAGCTTGCATCCGCCCATTACTTTCTGTGGGTGAGGTGCTGAAGACTTTAGCAAGCAAGTAGTAATGGAGTGTGTGGCTATGTGTGTGAGTGAGTACAGAGGTTTGATTGGTGTCCAGTGTGTGTGTGTGTGTGTGTGTGTGTGTGTGTGTGTGTGTGTGTGTGTGTGTGTGTGTGTGTGTGTATTTGTGTCTGTTTGCATGCCTGTGTGAATGTAGATGTGTCTGTATGTGTGGAGGGTGTGTGACCACTATGCCTCTGAACCCACCCACCCCTTGACCAATGAGCAGTTCCTGCATTACTCGCTGGGAACACTAGATATCACAGACACTCTTTAATATTACCTAAATCCATTAAAGTTAAAGAACTCGTTTCATAGGTTCGTAGGTACTTACTAAGCTATTGATCTGTGAGAACATAAGAAGCCTAGCTTTACATTCCAGTGGTAGTTTTTTTGGACATTATGTTTTGTGTATGAGTAACCCAGAGGCGGGCAGAATAGGGATATGTTGGGATATTTGCTTGCTGTCCAAGAGGAGTTTGTAGAGGTTTTGCAGCACTAAAGATATATTGAAG
Source organism: Protopterus annectens (assembly GCF_019279795.1). NCBI lineage: Eukaryota > Metazoa > Chordata > Ceratodontiformes > Protopteridae > Protopterus > Protopterus annectens. The sequence goes on from NC_056746.1 coordinate 481,798,709, forward strand.
TGGAGAACACTAGACAACAGGGACACTTGGTAATATTATACTACTACATACTTAAAAAAAGTAAATAGAACTCAGGTTTTTGCAGCACAAAACATATTAGGCATGCAAAACTGTATGACTGTCAAATGTCTGGCATTATTGACGTACTGAAATAATCTGAGAAGTATGGGAGCATGCTCAACACTACTGGACAGTGCTGGGGACACCAGACAACATTAGGAAGTCTACAGGCTACTCTAATCCACTTAGTTCACAGAGCAAAAGATCTTGGTTCTGGGTGCATTTACTGAACAGGAAGAATGAAACTCTAATGTCTTCTGGCATTACTGATTGACTGTAAACATTTACGACTACTGATCAACAATAACATTAAGAGGCAACATCAGGTTATGGTGTGTGTGTGTGTGTGTGTGTGTGTGTGTGTGTGTGTGTGTGTGTGTGTGTGTGTGTGTGTGTGTGTGTGTGTGTGTTACCTGTACAAAAACAAAGTGGGTAGGGAACACGGTGGTGTATAATTATTATATTTTTGTATTTGCTCTGAATTGCTTTTGTATCGTTTACATGAACCGAATGCCTTTGATTCAGTCTGTATTACATTTTAGGTCTTTCTATTAAGCCTAAAATGTAATAACTGTTTCATGGGATGCCTCTGTATTTTGCATAATAAGCACAGGTCTGATATATAACACATCTCTCTATCTCTCTCTCTCTCTTTTTTCCTTCCCATTTTAGAATCAGATTTAAAAAAAAATGTAAAACAGCAAAAAGTTATGACTGCTGCCTGGTAAGCAGTGTGTAGGTGGGTGTGAATGTGTATGTGTGTGTGTGTGTCTATTTTTTTTTTTTTTTTTGCTATTCCAGACCACACACCAGTTTTGTTCAGTCTTTTGTATATTTTCAAATCTTTAAACCCAAGTAGTGGCCCCTCCCAATGATATGATCTGCAGACTTCAGCTACTACACTTGAAAGGGACAGCTACATGCTGGCTTTAGTGTGTGCTGCTGTGTAAAAGTAATGAAGTAAATGGACGTGTGATAGTTACCATGCTCTTTACTCTGGACCCGACCTTGCTAATCAGATGACTGGACACGCTAGTAAGTGCTCTGCCTGGATGCCAGCAAAACAAAGAAATGCAGTGAACCTGAAAGAAAATCAATCACAAAAGGTTAAGTGAAAACACTGACACGGAAGAATTCTGCGGCTGTTCTGCAGAAGTAGTGCAAGCTGCAGCTTTGGTGGAAAACATGACTTCCAATAACCTACTGGAAAAAATAACTCAGTTATTCTCAGAGCTGATTAAAATAAATGAATCACTGATGGAGTATATCAACTCAAATAAGAAAAGGCTGGAAAAAATGGAAGATGCTTTAAACAGTTACTCAGACTAGGTGATAAAACTGCAAAACCAGAGGTCGAAATGAAGAAAAGGATGTCTGAGTATGAGACTGCTCAAGAAAAGATGGTTCAAAAAATAGTAGAATCAGAAGACAGAGCACATAGGGAAAACCTGAGATTTTCACAAAACTCAGAGGTCAAAATGAAGAAAAGGATGTCTGAGTATGAGACTGCTCAAGAAAAGATGGTTCAAAAAATAGTAGAATCAGAGGACACTGCACATAGGGAAAACCTGAGATTTTCTGCTGTACCAGAGAAGCTGGAAGGAACAGACTGTATTAATTTTATATAAGTACAAAAAAGCAAATGGACTGGTATTCCACAGCAGGAGTTGTTAATTGAAATGACACTTCATCTGTATGCTCCAAACCTGGCCATAAGAAAGCAACCTAGAACGTTAATAGTAAAGATGCAATCCTACCAGCAGAAAGAGTTGATTCTGACAAAACTGTGGAAGCAGTACAAAGTACTAAAAGTGGGAGACAGTAGTTAATTGGGTTAGGAGGGTGGCCAAATGGTTAAGGTATTTGACTTACAAATCCAAGGTGCAGGGTTTGAGTCTCACAAGGGATAATTGGCTAGGGTTAAAATGGCTTGCAAGGGCAGTTAGCCTAGTACTAACCTATGAACCTATGAGACAGTAGAGTATTTGAGGAAAATTATTACTCACTGTACACCAGGCAGAACAGGAGTAAATGTATTGCAGTAATCAGACAATGTCCAGAAGCAGACATGAGATTCAAGCTGCTGTATCCAGCTGTTTTCAGAATATTCTTTTCTGGATGGTCAAATTATTTTTGATGCAGAACATGCTAAGGATGAAATTCTAAAGTTTGTCCAACAAAACGTGAGCTATCAAACAGAAGGAGATTCTGCTTCTTGTTCTTCTGGTAATAAAGCCAAAAGAGAGACTGTTCTACTGAAACCTTTTCCAATGTTTCAAAGGAAAATGCTTGCAAGACAGAAAAAAGAAAAGAGTTGACGAGAAAAGCCAAGATTACATTGAAAACTAATCAGAGACTGGATTTGGGAGATGGAGATCAACAGGAAGATTACCAGCAACTTGGAAAACTGACAAATAAATGTGGGGTTACAAAGTATTAATTGTATTTGTTTAACATGACAGAACAAGAAAACCTGGAAATATTGAACTTCTTTGACTTTGTGAAACTTCTAGAGGATTCCAAAGCATATGCCCTACTTCATGTCATTAATGTTTGGAAGAACATTTAAGGGGAAGAGGAAAAAAAGTTTTATTCTTAACAGTAGTTCTTTTATAATGCATGACATAACCTGCATGCTATAAAGTAAAGTTTTCCCAGTTATTTTCAAGTGTAAGAGGGATACTAAAGTAAACAGATGCTCCTGTTTTTTTCCTCCTTCTTTCTTTCTGCTTGCTCGGTTTCAAGAAATGTTGGCACTGCAATGTAAAAAAAAAAAAAAGAAAAGTTTGGACAGAAGAGCATGATACAAGAAAAACACGATATGCTTTTTCATACTCTTATGTAGGGGAAAGACTGGATTAAGGCCCTTGGCTTGCTCTAGTAACAAGTTTTAAGGAGAAGTAAATAAGTAAAAAAGAGCACTGAATATAATAAAACAGTTTTCCTCTAGCAAATTAATGAGTGCTTGTAGTAGAGGTAACCATGTATCTGGTTCTGGTATCTCTATAGAGATAATCTGAAAAGGGGCAATAAATACAGAATACTTTTCTTTTTCAATTTCTTTCTTTCAATAGCTAAGAGATAATTTTTTAAAGCATTCAAGTGTTTACATATAACAGCTGGGAATAATAGCTTCTTAACATAATGACAATACTTTCTATACTATCTTTAACTGTAAATGTTTTCACACAGACACACACACACATATAAGAAAGAGCAGTGAACTATATTATAAAATGCAGAGTGCAAATAGGGATGCTACAGGAGACATCTGGAAAGAACTGAGTATGTGAAATTGATAAAGAAAGGATTTTAGGATGGTTATTCAGCAGAATATCTGGGACAAAGGAAAAGGGGAGTACTTATATTTAATTGCATGATGACCTCCAATAGTGATAAAGAGGGAAAAAAGATAATAATGGTAGATTTGCAGTACTAAGGGTCTACTGGTAAAGGAGGAGGATTGCACTAGCATGTCTTTATATTCCACCTAAAACTGCTACAAAGGAGCTTAAGAAAATTCTGGGAGAAATAATCAGCTTTCAGCGGAGAATATTACTTATAGGTGGGGAGTGGTTTTTGATTTGCAGCAATGAGGATGTATCTAGGGGGCAGAAGGGAAAATATAACAAAAGGCAGTACATTTTTGAAGAAATCAATGAAAATATTTGGCAAGGAAGATGTGTGAATTCTGTAATAGGAGTTTGGAGTAAATTTTACATAATATTCCCCAAGGTACAAAAACTGGGCTAGGCTGGACAGAAATAACATTTCACAAGAACATGTGCATTTAATTGAAAGTTTTGATATGTATCCAATAACTATTTCAGATCCTGCATCAATAATTAAAATAAACATGCAGGTTACTGAAATAAAAATGAGACACTGACACTTTTCCACCTATCTGTTAAAAAGAGAGGAATTCAAGGAATGGGTAGTGGAAATTATTTGGGAGTTATTGGGGAAGATAGAAATTTATTCTGAAATTATAGCTGGGGAGTAGGATAAAATTAAAGTGGAGTTTAAAAATAGGGTAAAAATAAAAGAGTGAGAGATATGGTTAAAAAGTAACAAGAATTATTTAGAGGGACTGACAAAGGTTAAAGTATTGCAGAAAGGGGGAATTTCATGTAACAGGAAGAGGAGCAATTGCAGAATGCTAAACAAAAAATAAAAGATTAACTTAATAATATGCATGACTTTAAAAAGACTACTGTTAAGCAACTGTTTTTTGATAATAACTCCAGAGCACAAAAACTTTTAGCAAAATGACTCAGACAACAGAAAGTAGAAAGGGTTGTCACCAAGCTTAAAGAGCCTATAAAAAGGAAGATAACCAGAAATCCTGTAGAGGTATTATAAATTTTTTGAAAATGTTATTAAAATCTGTATAAAGGAGAGATACAGAACTCAAGAAAATGTGCAAATGGAAATGTTAATGGAATTATTAAATATATCAAGATTAGAGGTAGGCAGGGGCGGCACGTGCTATTGGACTGCAGCCCTCCCAGCTGTAAAACAAGAAAAATTAAACAAAATATAAAATAAAACAACAAAAAGAAAATAATAAAAGCAACCGTGAGTCCCAGAACCTCACGCATGTGCACTCGCAGCATTTCCCGATACTCGGACTGCTGGTGAACCAGTCTGGTGCATGCGCACAGAATCCAGACTGTCTCCACCAGCAGTCCGGATTACAAAGACAACATGCACGTCTACATTTTCCCAGCAGTCTATGCAGTCAGAACTGCATAAACTGGAAGGGGATCGGACTGCAACGTCCGCAGGCAGGGTGGTCTCGTGGGACAGATAGGACGAGCCTCAGGTGCTCTCACATGAAGGGCTTGCCTACTGCATGGATTTAACAGCTCGGCGATGATGGTGAAGGAATGGATTGAACAGCTCGGCGACGATGGAGCTTGCTGCTTTTGATGGACTTTGCAGGTAGGTGTGTGTGTGTGTGTGTGTGTGTGTGTGTGTGTGTGTGTGTGTGTGTGTGTGTGTGTGTGTGTGTATAGACCGTCTTATAGATGGATTAATAAGTCACAGAATGATGACAAAAATGAGGTAGGTGCTTTGCATGCATACATTTAATTTTAATTTAAATTTTACAGTGTCAATATTGCATTAAATATATATTGTTTAAACCTGCCCTGGCAAGGAGGCAAAATATATCTTACTCTAAGCTGTCCATGAGGGTTGTAATTAGTACCAGTTATGATGTTTATTTCAGGAGGTCTGATGTCTGGCTATAAGCTTGGGGTAAATGTTGGCATAATTAGCAAAATCACTTCTCCACCTTGTTCTGTGTTTGGTTTGATGTATACAAATACAAATTAAGTGTAGTTAAGTTTTGTGTAGTAGGATAGACAAAATACAGCTTTAAGCCATGTCTCAGTTATTGCCATCATATTTAATTTTTGTGTACCTTTGCTCTAGTGGTGAATGTCTCCAACTCATAATATACTCATTGTGATTGGATACCTGATCATAATTTTTATAAAAGATAAGGAATTGAATGATTTATATTTAATTACATAACCTGCTTTTAGTTGTCAAAATGTTATATTTTAAGTGGTGATCATATGAGGGGATTAATTCATGTGACTATTTGTAGTTATTTAAATGGGTATGAGTATGTTTTGCAGAAATTCTATAGAAGTCTCATTTCACACACAAAAGATCCAAATAAATAAATTGTTCCACATGCCAGTGAATGCACTTTAATTTTGGTTTAATTTTACATTTTTCACCACTTTAGGAGTGATTTGGCTATGCATTTTTGTTAATTTTATCATTTATGTCAGTACCTGCTTTGAATAAGAAGGAAGAGAAGACTAGGCTGGATTTATAGCCTTGTCATCGTATTTCCATACTGATTATTGGTTATTAATAGCAGGTTTAAGGTGGATCCAGGATTTGAAATTACCCATAAGTGTGAATGTAAGCATGTGTGACATGGAAACATAGCTGGAAACCATATTACTCTTCTCTCTTTGCTTTAGAAACTCAACTGATAACAGTGGCTGTTTGTGGAGTCACTCTAGGAATTGATTGCAACTTATAAAAAAGTGAGTGAGTGAGTGAGTGAGTGAGTGAGTGAGTGAGTGAGTGAGTGAGTTGCTGTTACAGATCAGATCTCATGAAAATTACAGATCAGATCTCATGAAAAGGCCAGTATATATACTGTCTTAATATAAAGATGGTAAAGCTCAACAAGAAGGTACAGGATATTATTTTAACAATAGAGATTAAATGAAATTACATTGTTGTCTCTCCATGTAAAATGAAATTTGATACCTCTATAGCATTCAGTTTGGCCAACAGGGAATTCATTTGTAGAACATTAGTTTATTATGGTTTCTTCTGACAAAATGTCAGAATGATTGAGAATCAGCTGTTTACTCTTCACATCTTTATTTGTGCTTCCTCGTAATCCTTTGTACTTGAGTTTTGATTTAAAATTAAGGGGGATGACCATCATTGACCAAAATATTGTCTTGTTAGCTTATGAGGATTATATTTGGCTTTTGACTCTAGAGCACATGAAAGAGATTAATGAATTCCAACAGGTTCTAGCATTTTTCAAGACCTTATAGAGTTAAGGATGAATTGTTTTTAAGCCAGAGTGGTCCATACATTTAGTCAAGGTAAAACACAGTAGAATAGATACTTTCATTGGTGCTGCAGTTTACAGTTTAAGAATACTTGTTTCAACAACTTTTCAGATTATTGATTGACACAGTTGACACAATGCATTAGGCATACTTTGCTTAGCCAGAGTAAGTATTAACAATGATAATGTGATGCACTGTTTTTCACAGTTCTAATTCTGTCATTCGTTTTACTCTCATTTGTTTTCTTCTCTGTAAAACTTACTAGTACCCCTTTCCAAGACCAGACAGAATGATTTTGAAAGAAGTTCTGCTAAGCCTTTTAAGCAAATTGTCTCCTTCTAGATACCATGGCAGGTCATGAAAGCGACTACAGATTGCTTTGGGCTGAAAATACCCAGTATTATAAATTATGGTTTAGAACTAGTATTTTTAAATTTTCAAGTGTTATAATATAAATAATTTATAATACATACATTTTTGTGAGTGATATTTTTCTAATAGAATACGCGTGTGGAATGGCAACTGTCTGTACAGCATAGCATTGCAGTTACATCGATGTACTATGACCCGTAGTTCCAGGACATTCAGCATTTATTTAAGGAATTTTATAGACTGTGGAGTAATTCTAAAATCAAATACTTTTTGTTCTATGACTTCTTATGCACAAAGACAGTACTATTATGTGGGAAGAGATTATTATATGTTTACCTAACTCCAAATTACAGATTTACTTGAACAGCTTTATTCTTTATCTGTAAAGCAGTTTGAATGTGGTTTATTCTATGATTATAGCAAACAGGAGGTCATTGTCTTTTGTTTATAGAAAGCTATACTAAATCACTCTGGTTGTCAAGAGTTCTTGTTGTAGGAAATGTTTGGAGGAATTGTGGGCAAACCTTCAATGAGTTCTACTAAGAGCTATTTAAACATGTTTTTTTTTTCTAAATAATGTGTCTGCATAATTCTAGTATCCAACCAAAACTTTATTTGGACATATGTTATTATATCTAATGGATTATAAAGTCAACTATTATCCTGCAAATTTCTATCATTGCTGGCTGATGTCTAAACAGATTTTGCAGTCTTGGGGAAAATTCACTCTTTACTGCCTGTTTTATGGGGTAACATTAAAACGTTCTGTATACGCACACTTTTACTTGATATCTTGAAGGAACATGAGGTTAATAATAATTGTACCATATTTTCTTCAGTGATAACTAAAAGAGGTAGTCTTTAAAAGTGGAAGGCTAATCCTCTTATCCCATTTCATTTGCAGGAATGGTAGAAATATTTTCTCAAGTTGTTGATGTGATTTTAAAATGGCAATATCAACTGCAGTAAGATGGGCCAATGTTAAGTAATTATGTCTTTGAAATACCAGTAATGGATTATTTGCTCCTTTTATCTTCCATTTATTATTTGGCTATCTTGCTTATCTCACTTTTGATTTTAATAATTTATTTGTTTTGTAAAGCAACTGGCAAAAAAGGGTCTATATTAGATCAGCGAACGCTTAAAAAAAGCGAACGTTGATCCATCGAACTTAGGTAAGCGAAAGCTTACAATCTTGAACTATCAGAACAGCGATTTTTTTCCTAGGGAAAAAAATCGCAGTTCCAAAACACATACACACAACACAAGCACACCAAACAAACAGCAATCCACACACATACACCTAAAATCTCACACCTAACCCTACATTAAACTATACACACACCACTGACTATCCACTTACCTTAACCCAAACCCTAACACTAAGGTCCGTCACTATTGCACACTCACCTCACCCGCTCCCTAACCCTAACTCACCTAACCCGCCCTAACCCTCACGTCCACACAATCGCACACATATCTAACCCGCTCCCTAACCCTAACTCACCTAACCCACCCTAACACTAACATCCACACAATCGATCGCACACTTACCTGAACCCGATCCGTAATTTTCCACCACAACACTGAAAATACCGAAGCAACAGAAATGGACAACCAAATTCTTTCCTTAGGAAAAAAAATTCGAGTTTCTGCTGCTTCGATATTTTCCACTTTCACTTACCTAACTTCGATGAATCAGCGTTTGCTGATCTAATATAGACCCGCAAAAAAGGAACTGGAATTGTCTGGATGCCCCAGCTTTGTCTATTTAAATGTTTACCTATCCATCTTGCTTGTTGAATGCCTATTGGTATGTGCAGGGGAATATCAGGACCATACAGAAAAATCCCTGAACGTTAGTGTGGTTGTTGATGTTCTACTTTCACACTGAAGAGGAATGAGTACACCATAATGGCCTCATCCATGAGGGAAGGAATGGAATAGTTCAGTGTATGGAGACAGAATGATGATTAAGTGCAGAACAGGAGAAAGTGAAACAAGAACAGTTTGCCAGTGTTTGTCATAAATGTTTTCCACGTTGTATTTGTCTAAGGCTGAAGTGATATAATTCGTCTGTGGTATGTGACCAAACTGTTCCAAAGCTGTTCAAATTTGAAACAGTCAAATGTTAGATCACTGTCTGGCCTGATTTTTTTTCAGTTATTCTAAAAGTTGAAAGTACCTTGTGCAGTGCTAGGGTGACTGTTATAGCTGAAGCTATGTTGATCAAATATAATACTAGAACTCTTGAATTCTTATCAGTAAAGACCATCTCATAAGACCAACATAAGAGTCGCACAGCAGGCAAATGGGAGCAAACATTTTCTCCTTACTAATTACAGTTATGAGAGCCAGTTCATTAATAGTCTCAGTCTCTGTTCTTTAATGGGTTGCTGCAATGATCCATTTGCTGCCTTTCTATAGCTACTTTCCTGTCATGGGTACTGTAACATCCTCTTTGCAGTTCTCACATTGCTTTATAAATTCCACATCAGGCTAACTTATTTTTCCATTCTATACCTGAGGGTTGTTAAAAACTGCTTTACTTTCCAAGGATTTGCAATGTTCTTTCCTGTCATATTGATGTAGCCCTCTCTTACCTTTGCATATCTTTACCAATTAACTATCTCTTCATGTCTTGATATACAGTCTGCTATATTTCTTTCCCTTTTTTGCAGAATACTTTGAATTAATATGACAATAATGTTATTACCCATTTGTCTTTTTCAAATTGCAGTTTTACAGGGTTACTAAAATGTTCTAGGATACATCACCAGTTGTGTAGGCTTTGCACTAAGCCTACAAAATTTAAGTGTGTTAGTGCAATGAGCACTAATTGAATATGCATGCTGCTCATAATGCCTACACACTTGCAAGCACCTTTACGTGGCCAGTAATAGTGTTCTCAGCACAGAATGTAAACAAAATGGTTTGCCTATAGATAAACAGGGGTGGCTCATGCTATTGTACTGCAGGACTGCAGCCCTCCAGCTGAAAATGAAAATAAAAAAAAAAAAAAGAAAAGAAAAAAAAGACTCCCGGAATGGACTTCGCGCATGCGTGCAAGCATTCCCAGAACTACACATGCATGCATGCAGAATCTGGACTGGTTTAAGAGCAGTCCGGATTAGGCAGAAGGCAGCAGGCAGCAGACTACATAAATGCCCAGACGTCTATGTGGTTACAACCGAATAGACTGGAAGGAGACCGGACTGCAACGTCTGCAGGCTGGATATCCAGCCTGTTCTCATGGGAATGTTTTCTTTTCTCATCGCAGGAGATCTGCAGTGGAGCTGGGACTTAATACTTCAACAGAGATAGCCCTCAGGCAAGTTTATGTCATGAGATGGTGTGTATGTGTGCGTACAAAATGCCCCAGATAAATATAACTAGTGGCTAGAGAGACTCAGGCAACAGTAGCGGTTAGAGAATAACTGAGGCTCAAACCCTGTACTTTGGGTGCAGGTAACAAGAGCCTGAATTCCCTACCCACCATCACTTGTTAAAACTGCTCAAATGTTTGCCTCATATTTTTGCTCTGTTCTGTTCCTCATAAAATCTGTGTTTTTTTTTTATTTAATTCACTAAATAATGACAGACATTTGAATTTCAGACTTCATATTCTTCAGAAAGTACATGGTAACACAAAACCTTTTATTCTAGCAATTTTCTAAGTTTATAAGATCAATATTTGAAATCTGGCCTTATTTTTGGGGCTGTATTCCCTCATTATTGGCTTTGTCTAGGTTTTTTGTGCTAAGAGGTTGAGAGCTATGGTGAGAACTGAATTCACTGAATATGTTTGGGGGCTGTATTCCCCCATTATTGGCTTTGTGCAAGTGTTTTGTGCTAAGAGGTTGAGAGCTAAATTCACTAAATGATAGCCATTTACATTTCAATCTTCCCAAGTTTCAAGAAGCAGTTGGTTTGCCATAAAGGTATGTTGCTCTGACTGTAGTGCACATGGTCCTGGGTTCAAATCTTGGCAGTGAAATGCATGGTGGTAACATAGCATTTTATTCTAGCAACTGTCCAAGATTATACAAACAATGTTTAAAATGTGTCCCTGGTTTGTGGGCTTTGGCTTTTTCCAGATTTCTTTTGTTGCAAAGTTGAGAGATACAGTTGAGTGTTGAGTGGATTTTACAAGGATCTGAGAGCTTCAAGGGAAGAGAAGTTTAGTGCTGCTTATGCTGAGTCTGCTTGCATTGTTAATAGCACAACAGGTAGTGTACTTGCTTTTGATGCAGAAGGCTGTGGGTTCTACTCCCACAGTATATAGATACATTGCTCTTACTCTACTGTGTTGTACTTTTAAAAGGGGTGGATGTTGCAGTCCTGAGAATGTCCTCTTTGGTGGAGATACCTAGTAACTATGAACCTGTTATCAGTTTGCCATCCATTCCTTATTGCAATATTACTAGCTTTTCTTTTTTTAATGTAACATGGGCAATTTATTCCTCAATGGCAACATGCACTTTATTTATAGATGCAACAATGAAATATAAAGTTGTCTGCTAGCAGCAACCTCTTCATTAGTTACAGATCTCTTTGATGTGGAATTGTTTAGATGACTTTTACTTCTGCAGAGATTGTGTATAATTACTGATACTGGTGGATTGTAGAAGTTTGAGTAGACTTTTATGATGGAAATATTCTGAAGTGGGTAGTTTTGTCATTATTGCTGCATGTATTTTGTTTCATTGTTTACTGGAAAAATATTCAAAACAATAAATTTAAAACACTCTCTAACAGCTGTACTGTATTATACAAGGAATATAATTTAATATGATCAGGAAGGTGTATCAAAGAACACATGTATGTTTCCTGTGCAAGGGGCCTATGATTTGATAACAGACCAAAGTTAATATTTATCTGCCACTGGCCAGATGTATTTTCTTTGAATGTGGGTTTCAATGTTGTTTCAATGAATGTGAGTTTCAAGGGCAGAGAAGTTTTAATGCTAAGTCTGTTTTCATTGTGAGACTGCATTGCTTTGTTTAGAAGTTGTCTATTAGTGTTTGTGCTGTAAAATGTAAAATAAAACTTTTAAATGAAATCCAAATCATCGCAGAAGTAAAGCAGTATGCGCATTACAGTGTTTATGGTAAATGGGGCAAAATAGCCAAATAATGGGACATTGGAATGGCTGCAGTGGGAGGCCCTATTCGACTAAACTCAAAGGCAGCCCCGGCTGAACTATACCTCTCAACTGTCCAGATTTCTGCAGAATGAATAGATTTTTGTTTCTTATCTTTGGTTTGCTCCTCATAAAAGTTGTGGTTTTCTGGCAAATCATTTAGGAATGAAGTCACTAAATAATGTCAGACATTGAGTTTCAGACTTCATACCCTTCAGAAAAATGCATGCTAAAGTAAGACCTGTTATTCTGTCAACTAAGTTTATACAAGAGCAATTTTTAGTACTGTGTGCATGTTCCCCCAATATATTTGGCCTTATCCAGATTTCTTGCATTATTTCTCGGAGGTACAGGCCAACACGGAAGGACTGTGGCTGACCAAGTTCGCAGATGACTGCAAACTGGGCGCCATAATCGACTCTCCAGCCGACACAAGCATCCTCCAAAAGGGCCTCATAGAAACAGACAACTGGTGCCAGAGCCATGGCCTCAAGCTAAATACCAAAAAGTGTATAGTCATCCCCTTTGGCAAAAACAAAGTGCCCACAAATTACCACATAGGTGGTAATCCATTAAGTACAGAAGAAGTAATTAGGGACCTGGGGACCCAAGTTGATAGCAATCTCTCATTTGACAACCACGTGGCCAAAGTGGTTAGAAAAACATTTTATATAGCCCACCTAATCATGAAGGGATTCACATCTAGATCAGGGAGGTCATCGTGCCTCTTTACTCATCCCTCATCAGGCCCATAATTGAGTACAATGCCCCTTTGGGATGTACCTTACCAGACACCTGCAGCAACTGGAAAGACCCCAAAAGTACCTCACCAAGAGGATCAAAGGGCTCAAACAGATGCCATATGCTGCCTGGTTAAAGAAACTCCAGCTCTACTCAGTGGCATACCGCCTGTTCAGAGGCAATCTGTGCCTGACGTATAAAACCATGTCCAACCCGGAATTAATGGACATGCTGCACCTCAGAAAATCCAAATCCCATCGAGCTCACGCTCAAGAGACTTGAACCTCAGCACTGAAATAAATAGGACATGCTGGAGGGACAGATTCATAACCCAGAGGCTCCCTTCACTCTGGAATAAAATCCCAGTCCAGGTTAGGCAGAGTCCCTCATTGACTCTCTTCAAGAGGAATCTTGATGAGTGGATGGGAGATCGTAGGTTTACCCCAGGTATCACTTCTGTGTCACTGTTAGACAGAGGCACAGTATACTAACCTCGAAAAAGGGCATAGCAAAATAAATTTAAAATGGGTGGCGAAAGCCAAACACATTCTGGCTAGGCTTATAAATGCCCTAGGGCAGATAGCCTAGTATGAACCTATGAACCTATAAGAGATTGAGAGGTATGTGGAATTGGGTATATCCAAACCTCTCAACTGTCCCTGATTTTAGCTCAAAGGGTTGCTCTTCCCCTAATAATCCCTCTGCAAAATGGCAAAGTTGGAAGACATCATGGAGGGTTTACAATTAATAAGTAATTGTAATGATCAGAGTTATAGGTTACTTTTAATTTCAGAAATGCATGTAGATTCTCTTATTTTGTCAGCTGCTTAAGTTAACAGTACTAATATTTAAAAAGTGTCCCTTCTGTGACAGGTTCCCAGCTGTATTGTGTGGCTATTTTATATTTTTGCATCACATTTTTGGTCTGTTTTTTATAAAATTGTGGTATTCTGGCAAATTAATATCAAATCATTAAAGATTGAAGTTAGAAAATAATGACAGACATTTGAGTTTCAGATTTCATACCCTTCAGAAAATTCATACTAATTCAAGACCTACATTCTAAGTTAATAAGAGCAATATTTACAACTGTCCTTATTTTTGGGCCTTTGTCCCACTTCTGTTTATGGCTTTGTACAGATTTCTTGCTTTGAGGTTGAGAGGTATGACAAATGTGTCAGGGCCATTACAGTCACCCAGAGGCTTTTCAAATTGTGACATACTTGTTGTATCCCACTCCCCCATGTAGTGACTCTGGATGTGTCCAAGCAAGGCAAGGAGCAGTTATGCAGTGTAAGTGTGCAGAGTATCCCCCCCCATCCAAGGTAGGCATAAGTACTACAGTGGCTTTTCATCTGTCCTTGATTTTGCAGAATGTTCTGGTTTTCTGTCATATTTTTATACTGTTGATTTATGCTTCTTTTCTTCTTATTCAGAAAATGCATGTTGTTGCAGTACCTGTTGAAGAAGCCAGGTTGCTGGTGAAAGCATATGCTTAGTCTGTCTTTGGTTGAATAAATCTTCGTGTTTCAGAACTGGAGTATTCATTCATTATACACTGTGGTTCGAATTTTAGTGTACTTATTCTGGTTGAACCTGTGTTGGTTCTGGTGGAGTGTTGAATTGTCTATGTTTAAGTAGCAATGCTTTAATGACCATCAGGTAAGCTTGTCTGGGATTGTAAGATGCAAGTAAGCTTTAATAAGCACACTGTTAAAGAATTACCAACATTCAAAGACTTTTTGTTGTTGCCATGCAGAGAATATTTACATACCTAGATAGCATATAAGCCTTAGGTATTGAAATGCATATGACAGTATTTGTAATAAAGGACAGGATTACAGTATTTTCAGAACCTCGTTATATTTGTTATAGACTTGCAGTCATCTTTGGAGGCTTTATCCGTAAACTAAACAGAATACCAATCTATCATGTGTAGTCCATAATCATGTGCACAAATCCTTTAAGCAATTTATCTTGAGCTTGTTTCTTGTTTGCTGTTGATTTTTTTTTACTTTGATCATATTTTCCCCATGAAACAAATATATAGTTGTTGTTAGGCAGCAGGTCTTTTTTTGATAAGAAACATTTTTACAAGTGGGGGTATGATTGCTACTTTCAGCATGTTACTTGGTACTTTTATCAGTGGCGGCTGGTGACTTCAAATCAAAGGGGGGCTGCAGGAGACAGCTGAATGGGTGGGGCCAATGATACAGTGTGTGGCCAACTGCAAAGGGGTGGAGCTATGCTAAACAACGCAACAACTGGGACTTTAATTAAATACGCTGCCCTGGGTGCCAAACTATCATTATGAGAGTTCAATCAAAACAAAATAAAGTGTAGAAGAAAAAAAATATTTCAATGCATTGGCTACATGACAGCTTACTTAATATCTACATGGAAGCAAAAAGGTTGTGAGGCATGAAAAAATAAATTACTTTTTAAATACATTACTGGAATGCCAGTCAAAATCAAGTATAAAAAACAAGCAGTACTCAACTCAAACCACATCTCCTTGCACTGCAGTTCTAATTATAATTTATATTCAGCTTTATAAAAGTCAGGGGCAGCTCGTGGCATCGGACTGCCAGACTGCAGCCCCCTCATCTAATTTCAAAGAAAATGTAAAAAAAAAAAGTACCTTTTTTTGTGTGACAGACTTAGCAGATGTATTTTTTTGGTTAAATGGATCTGTCCGAGTCCGCAACTCGCAAGTACGCGCATGCGCACTTTAACCGCCTCAGGTTGCGACGGTTTTAAATAGATTTTTTTTTTGTTTTTATGTGCAGCCCGGGGGAGTAATTAAGGCATCATTGTGATGCCCAGAAGTCTATGCGGTTCCAAACCGCATAGAATTGGAAGGGGCTCGGACTGCGACGTCCGCAGGCACGTCTTGACGTGCTTGCTGGGCTAAATGCTGCTGATTGGTTGTCGCTCTCTTCCCGGGCTTTATGTGCTGGGAAAAGAGCGAGAATCAATCAGATAGTCAGTTAGCTTGTGACTGTGCATTGATTCAATCGTGACTGCGTGACAGACACACGGGATTCCGGGAAGGAACGATTATTTTTTTAATTAATAATTGCCATTGCCCATTGTGAATTTTAATTTTTTGGGGGCGCTATTTCGTCAGCTGTACTGTGCAGCATGTGCTGAAGCAGTGAAGCCTGAAGGAAGAACAAGAAGAAGAACTGAAGAACGAAGAAGAAAGAAGAAAAGAAGTTAGAAGAAGAACAGAGTGAAGGTGCAGAACTAAAGTAAGTAATTATACTCTTTATTATGTTCCTTTGAGAGAAGGAATCCCAAATATAGATTCTATCTTCCTGGAGAAATTGTCATTTAAATTTTAATTCACCCTGACTGGCGCAATATATTGCAATTGTGGAAAGGCTGAAAAATGGCATTTAAGATAAAGGTGTGGTGTGGATATATGAAACTATTACTCACTGAAAGTGACTGAACTGCAAGTGCATGCTGATGAGGAGCATACGTCTTACTCTTTTCTGCATCTTAAAATAGCTAGTGAGCTGCTGGGATGTGGTGTGCTTTCATTTTCTGTATTAGAGATTTTGTATAGGAAAAAGTGGAATGTATTAAAATAAACTTTATAGAGGTAAGAATTACAGATAGAGCTAGTACTCAGTAAATAAAATGTGTGGGAGTGTGGACATCCCAATAACATGCATTGTGCAGCCTATGTACACCAAGGAGTCAGGACACATGCTACAGTAGTAGTGTATTTGTATATACATATAGATAGATATACATATACACGGGTCTGGGTGAATTACATTACAGTATACATTTTTAGATAATGGCAGAAGCTATGTCCCATTTGAAATATGAGATTCGGCATAAAGCATGGAAAAAAGAAGAAATGGAGAAAAAGGAAAACCTCTCATTCAGTCACATACAGACTGCATTTCTTTTTAAGGTTCTGCTGGTACTGCATATCCTGCATTTTAAAAATGATTTGCACTTGGAGTGGTAACTTCTGTCTACTTTGTGAATCCTTAACTGTCTCATGGAATGGCGCCTCTAGCCTTTTAGTGCAACTTAACATAATGGCTGTAAGCCACTAGCAACAAGCACAAATCTGCTTTGAAGAGGTATGTGTTTTTATAAAGTGGGTAACTCTTACCCTTACTGTATATCTTTTTTTTTTAATAAAACCACCAAAAAATGTTCCTTCTTGCTTGTTGTGGCTTTGTCATATTTCATTTTATTTGTAATATTTCATTTTATTTGTAATGACATTAAAAGATGTGAAGTCCTGGCAGGGATTGTGCACTGTGCTTCCAAGCTGTAAGCGACATAATAAAGCACTACATTTTACTGCTACAGTTGTGTGATGGGGTGCTTCCTGCGCTCCTTGGATGGATTGGGTGGATTCATCTGGACAGTATGCTGCTGTGAACTGTCAAAAACATTTACCTAATAAAGATATAGATGCAAAATATGACTAACGATGAACTCTAATAAGGTAGAATAACACCAAACTAAACAACAAGATAGCATAAGGCATTTCTGGTCCAAAAATAAGAATAACTAAAATAGCAAACCAAATCATCCCTTAATTCGATAAGCAATATTATTATGCTAGTAAGCTACTGCCCTGCCCAGTACGCTTAGATGGTAAGACTCTCCAACACCCAACTGTCCATTGCTGAGAGAATGGATGGATGGTTCCATCCCAAGCTTCAGGGTGCCTACCTTGGATAAGGAATAAATGGGATTTGCTATTGCCACTACAGAAGGAATGAATGAGTTGTTTGGGTGTCCAGAGTTTTGCAGAATGCCCAGATTTTTGGTGTGTTCCTCATAAAAATTGTGGTTTCCTGGCAAATCAGTACAGCTGAAGCTACTAAATAATGATATACATTTGAGTTTCAGACTTCATATCCTTCAGAAAATGCATGACAATGCAAATCATGTTGTTCTGGTAACTTTCTAAGTTGATAAGAGCATTGTTTAAAATCTGTCACTATTTTGGGCCTTTCTTCCCCCATTTCTTTAGGCTTTGTCCAGATTTCTTGCTCCAACAAGTTGAGAGGTATGGGTTTCCAAAGGAATTATGCTGTGGGCAAAACAAAATGTTAAGCATTTGAAATGTTGGCACCCACTAGATCAAGTTCCAAAACACAGAGACTCAGCGGCAAAAAACAAATGACTTGTGTGTATATCTATAAAATGTATACACACACACACACACACACACACATATATATATATATATATATATATATATGTGTGTGTGTGTGTGTGTGTGTGTGTGTGTGGATGGAATAGTGCCTTTTCTTCAAGATATGGTGATCTTAGAGTTATTATATATAAGTTCGGGGAGGGGGGAAGGCTCCTGCAAAAAAGAAGTATAAAGGAGAAGAATGATGTTGGGGATTCACTCTTTTCCTGCATGTCCAATCTTTTTTTTTTCATTGTGTCGACACTCAACATTCCATGTACCATCATTTCATTATGGAGCCCAAAAATACTGTATTTCTGGATGAACTTCTTCCCGTGAATAACTTGTTTTTACTCTAGAATCTGTGGCTTTCTCTTTGGGTTAAGGGCTGATAATCAGCTTCCTTTTGTGTGGTCCTATTTGATACAGGTCACCAGAATGCCTTTTGCAATGCACAGCACCAAAATGAAGTCCATGTCTATTTTCAGAATGCTAGACCTTCTAGGTCAAGCAGTATATAAATCATTGTCAATACAGAGAAGCTTGTTAAATGTAATTTGTTACATTCTGCACCTTTACTTCTTCTACCACAATATGATATTTATGCAGAATTATAGACAAGATCAGCAGAACCCTTTCCATGTTGCTGTGCTGTGTTTTCCATTTTAAGCATTTCTTTTTTTTTTCATGAAAGTTTTGCCCTTTCTAATGTCTGGTTGCATTTTAACCTCTCCCTGATAATTGCAGGAATTTTTATATCAAATGAGGAGGAAGGATACATATATTGGTAACTCATGGACACAAATGACTGTGTGTGTGTGTGTGTGTGTGTGTGTGTGTGTGTGTGTGTGTGTGTGTGTGTGTGTGTGTGTGTGTCTGTGTGTGTGTCTGTGTGTGTGTCTGTGTGTGTGTGTGTCTGTGTGTGTGTCTGTGTGTGTGTGTCTGTGTGTTGAGGCAGGGATTATCAGTAATAACCATCAGTATCTATTTGTCTTTGAATGCCTAAAGGACTAAATCAAAATAACTGCATGCTTTTATCTGGGTTGGTGTAGACTTTAGTAAACTGCTACCAGGGTAACGTGAAGTTTTCTGCTTGCTGCAATTTTAAGAATGCGACTGCCATGGTCATTTATGTACTTGTCATTTTTCAGGTTATGTAGTTATGTGAAAAGATATGTAGACATACCACCTTTTGAAATCAGATTTGGTAGATTTTATATGCAACTTTAACAAGTGGGATGCCATTAAATATATTACATGTATTACAATATTTGAATGTAATGTTCCTTTGCCTAAAATCTCCCACAACTCCCATTCTAATATAATATCACCCACCCCATCCAACCACTACCTTTCTTTCCACTCCACTAACTACCTTGATTATAGCAAGCTCAGATGCTCATAAGCCTAGTACTTATTATACAACAGGAACTTCTCATTGTAACATTTGTTAATGTCTGTTATGTACTTCACAGATAAAGATTCTAGTTGTCTACTGATGTACTATGTTCTTCATCTGTAAATATGTTGTAAGTAATTGCTATGTAAATTGTTAATCGCTATGTAATCCAATGTAACTACTGTCTGTTTATTTTAACCGTGGAGCTTTTCTCCCCGGGCCTCCGCTGAAAATGGATCTACGTCTAGTAGGACACTCCCGGTCAACAAATTTAAATAAATAAATAAAATATATCACTAAAGCAAACAACATTAAGACCCGAAGTATCATGGTCCTCCTGTTTTTTTCCCTAAAAATCTGGACTGAGGAAGACAATCAAAAGCTGGCATTGTAGCTAATTCTAGTAGTGAGAATAAAAAAGCTGCAAATGATATACATTCTGCAGACATGATTTTGAATCTCAAAACTGCAGTTTCCACAATGTATGACTCTTAACTTCACATACCAAAGCAAAATTTGCAAATTGCTTCTTAAAACAGACACGTCAAACCTACTCACTGAAGACAAACAAATTAGTATTTCAATAATTCTGAAAACAATTAATAACATATACATCGCTGGCACAAATTGTTTTCCTTAGGTACGTCAGTTTAATTATCTGAAATCATTAAATGTGTAATTATGTGTATCTTAGAATTTTGGCAATCTCTGAACAGGCTATGCTGAAACAAAAGACAGAGGAAATAAAAGTCATTATGGGCTTATTATGTCTGAAGAAGGTATCCAGCAGGAGATTTCTGTTTGGCACACCAGATCTATCTCACTTATCCATTAAAAATAATTAAATGGAATGCTTTTGCAGGTAGAATATGTCCGGCCAGAATGATACAGTCATCTGAGCAGGTAATCACACCTTTTTATTTTTTTAATTATATAAAGATCTGCTGGAAAGTTATCTGCTCAGATTTTTTCTTTGCATAAAGCCGGTGCTATTTTACAAGTTGGAAAACTAAGCAACAGTGATGAGCATTTCTGCAACATTCTGAGGTTCACTGACAGGTGTTTTGAGTTTCAGATTTCATACCCTACAGAAAATTTATTCTGATGCAAGACCTACTGAACTTTATAAGTTTGTAAGAGCAGCATTTAAAAATTGTCTGTATTTTTTGGACCTTTGTCCTACTTTTATTTATGGCCTTATCCAGATTTCTTGCTCTGAGGTTGAGAGTATATGAAATGTGTCAGGGCCACCGCCATCAGCCAGAGACGTTTCAAATTGTGACAAACTTGTTGCACCCCACTCCCCCATGTAGTGACTCTGGATGTGTCCAAGCAAGGCAAGAAGCAGTTATGCAGTGTAAATGTGCAGGCTAACCTTTCCAAGGTAAACACAAGAACTACAGTGGCTTTTCATCTGTCATTGATTTTGCAGAATGTTCTGTTTCTGTCATATTTTTATACTGTTGATTTATGCTTATTATTATCCAGAAAGTGCCTTTTGCTCTGTGTTTAAGTAGCAGTGCTTTAATGACCATCAGATAAGCTTGTCTGATATTGTAAGATGCAAGTAAGTTTTAATAAGCAGTATTGCCAACATTGAAAGCCTTTCTGTTGTTGCCATGGAGAGAATACTTACATAACTAGATAACGTATAAGCCTTGGGTATTGAAATGCATATGACAGTATTTGTAATAAAGGACAGGATTACATTATGTTAAACTCATTACAGGCTTTACCTGCAAACTAAACAGAATGCCAATCTACCATGTGTGGTCCATATCCTGTGCAGTAATCCTTTAAGCAATATATGTTGAGTTTGTTTCTTGTTTGCTTTTCATTTTTTACTTTGATCATGTTTTCCCCTTGAAACAAGTAGATAGTTGTTGTCAGGCAGCAGGTCTTTTTTGGATAAGAAACATTTTTACAAGTGGGAGTATCGCAGAGATTGCTACTTTCAGCATGTTACTTGGTACTTTTATGAAGCTGAATATAAATTATAATTAGAACTGGAGTGCAAGGAGAAGTAATTTGAGTTAAGTGCTGCTTGGTTTTCTTATACTTGATTTTGCCTGACATTCCAGTAATGTATTTAAAAAGTCATTTATTTTTTCATGCCTTGCATCTTTTTTGTTTCCATCTAGATATTAAGTAAGCTGTCAAGCAGCCAATGGATTGAAATATTTTTTTTTCTTCTACACTTCATTTTGTCTTCATTGGACTCTCATAATGATGGTTTGGCAACCAGGGCAGCGTATTCAATTAAAGTTACAGTTTTTGTGGTTTTGAGCATAGCTCCTCCCCCTTTCTAGTTGACCACACCCATTCCCATTGACTCCACCCATTCCACTGTCTCCTGCAGCCCCCCTTTGATTTGAAGTCACCAGCCACCACTGCACAGCACTAGGGGCATTACTGTATCCAGTGTTGCCTCTTGTACATCTCCATTGCAAAAATGTGTATTTGCAGCCACTTGGCTATCAGTTCATAATTTTATCAAGGATTATTGCTTGGTCAGTGACATACAAAGTACAGTCTTCTTCGGTATTTCAGTATGTAAGGATCCAGCTTCTGCCTCCCACAGGATTTTAATGCTGTTTGGGATTCCTCTCAGTCATAGACCCATTATGGATGGAACTTGATAATCAAATATTACAAACACATTTATACCATCTCAGTTGATCTGTGAAGGTCCTCTTTCTGGTGATATAACCAATATATCCATACCCTGTCAGTTGATCTGCGAGGGTCTCCTTCCTGTTAGTAAAACAAATACATTCATACCATATCATTTGATCTGTGAGTGACCCCTCCCTGGTGAGTTATAGTTACTCTCCGGAATTTCCCTTTTGCCTGACTACCCCTATATGCAGAGGCTGCTGATGGAGTTCTTTGTAAGCTGGGCAAGTGTTGATTTTATATCCTTGCAGAGTGTAGATTTCAGTCATTGTTTATTCTGATTTGCAGGAACGTGCTTACTCAGCATTTGAGTCTAAACTGGCAGTTTCACAGTCTGTCTGTCCTAGTGTGACTCATGATATCACAGCGTATGCTTCAAAGGGTATCTGTATTGCCAATTGTAGGAGCTTCACGGAGAAAAGGAGGATATCCTGCTCAATAGACTCTCTGAATAGGGTGCCTCTTCACAGGTTAGCCTCATATAGTAAGGATATATATAAATTTTATGCATACCTATCAACTGTCCAGATTTTCGCAGAATGTCCAGATTTTTGCCTCATATTTTTTGTTTGTTCCTCATAAAATTTGTGTTTTTCTGGATTTTTATGTCAAATCAATGAGGACTGAATTCACTAAATAATGACAGGCATATGAGTTTCAGACATCATATCCTTTAGAAAATGTAAGGTAACAAAATACCTTTTTTTTCTAGCAACTCTATGAGTTTATAAAAGCAACATTTAGAACTTGTCACTATTTTGGGGGCTTTATCCAGATTTTTTGTGCTAAGAGGTTGAGAGCTATGACTCTGGGGCATTATTTGAAGAACATTCCTCATAACTAAGGATGTGCAAAGGATATAATCCCAGAAGATCAATGTATTCATACAGTGGATTTACTGCTTGTTCATGATGGGAATGTGTGATGTAGCATATGAAAAATGACTTTTTTTTTTTTAGGCGGTCACAAGTCAGCAGAGCAAGATATTGACTCTGGAACAGCTCTACAAAAACACACACGAAGCATTCGAGTAAGGCACACTTGTTCTTAAGGGTGACTGAGCTAGTAGACTGTAGTTAAGAGCATATCCTGACCTTTAAACACAATTTCATTGCCAACTGTAATGCCAAGATCCAGGCTGTGAGATGACTGGTTATGTGCAAAGGGTTAAACATCTGTGGAACAGCTCTCCTTTGGTCAGAACAGGGCAGGGAAGAGCTTGAATGTGATGCATGGCTGCCCTCTAGCAGAAGAAATTAACTGGTTATTGCATATTTTAAAGGGAAAGGCAGCTATTTCATAACCACATGTGAATGCAAGTAGTTTTTATTTTATGATAATGATATGTCTGTACATTTGCATGCAACGAGTAATTAGAGTTTTCTGAGTTGATCATGTTGGTTACCACATCCAATTTTTTTGCCACAGACCAATGTAGTATTTCTAAAGTCAAATTTGCCATAGCCCTCTAAGATTTAAAAAAATGAGTATAGAGAAAGGGATATGTTTTTCTAAAGGAGAATGCACTCAACAAAAAGAAGTGGTCACCTACCTGGGAGGGGAGTATTCCCTACATGTAGAATAACATATGATACCAAAACATGGTGGATGTGCCCTCTCTGGCCTAGAGGAGAGTCTGAGGTAAGGAAAAGCACATTAGAATATAATCAAAATATTTTGTTTTGTTTTGTAGAAGTGCATTTCTTTTCAGTTGTTATGTTTCTGTTTACTCACAGTTTCTAGTAAAATAATTTGGGGGCTTCATTTTTAAGCATTATATTTTATTAACCTGTTTTTTTTCTCTTGTGTATTGTTTCATACATATATTTGTTTATTTTTGTATTTATTACTTAAATACATCTGCATTACTTTATCTTTATTTTTGTATTTATTATTCATATTCATTTGTATTAGTTACTTTATCTTTCTCCCGGCCTACTGTCACAGACAGAGACCTTTGCCTGTGATACTAATGACTTAGGTATCAGAGGGCTGTTGGGAAAGGTGAATAAGACTGAGCTGCTAAACTTCATGTCTCCTAGTAAATGGGAAGAGAAGAGCTTGCCTTTTGAAAACCAGGGAGATTACAGCAACATGGCTGTTACAGGCAGGACTTTACCTGAGAATACAAGTACAGAACACAACATTTTCCATTCTTTAAATATTGTTTTTAGACTTCTTCAAACTTCATCTGAAAAAACAAAAGAAAGAAAAAAAAAAGAATACTCAAGGTAAAAAAACACCAGATAACGCAATAAAAAAATGAGTACTTTACTACAAGAGTGGTTGGGTTTGTAATAATATTCTTAAACAAAACTGAAACAAGCAAGCGACGCAAATAGTAGTTGAAAATTTTTCTTAAATAACAGACTCACATCTAACATGCTTAGAATAAGAAAGATACTCCATTATTCCAAGAAATTTCACTAAAACTTAAGTAACTACAGGTGGACCCATTCCCACTATGACTGTTAGTTTTCCGGTGTCTGATTTCAGACATTCAGTCATTAAGACTTGCAACATTTATCTAGGTTCAACAAGCAAATTCTATAGTTAGAGACTGAGGTTATTCTATCTCAGCTTGTTCAGTAACTCCTCCTCAAATTGTACTTTTATCTGGTCTTATCCCATAATAGTAGGTCATCAGTTGTATATTAGCAGCTCCAACAACCCCCTTGATTATCTGTGCTCTTCGAAGCACTGACACAATGCTAATTATATATCTAAGACATCTGTACCTTCCCATTGGTGAATTAAATGCATGCAGCTTGAAACATCGCGGAAAATACAAGGAACATGTTTAATGACTGGTTTGCCTCTATGACCTTTTAACCCTTTGGTTTATATATTAGTTGGGATATTTTGCATACAGTTTATGGATATCAAACTTGTTTTTAAAATTGTGTTTCCAAAGTAGGGGCAAACAAACTATTTATGGTTTACTGACAAGCACAGAAAAAAGGAGAAACATGGCATTTCCACAGCTAGTGAGGTTTGGATTTATTGGCCTGAATGAAACTGCAAAGACTGAAAATGCAAATAGTAAAAATTCATGGCCATTCAAAAAACTTGTACCTGAATCACTTAAGCTGTGATTTGCATCCAAGGGCCTCCACTATAGGAGGTTTAAGATATTATACAGTGTGCGCTCCAGTTTGGCTGTTTTTTCATTGCAGTTTTTACTGAAACATATATACATAACTTCCCCTTTCAACTTTTATTAGCCAAAATTCATGGTTTACATCAAGTACAAAAACACTTTGCTCCTGGAATAGCAGACACGACTTCCTCATTTGTACAAAATGGACAGTGCATTTTTTTCATCTTCAGGCTTGTTCGGGTCTTGGGATGTATACAGGCACACATAACCGCAACCATTTTGTTGGACCCATTCGATAGGCTCAATCTGTTTCTTAATCACACTAGTCCTCTCTGTGCATTTAACACCTGATGTCTGCCCTGTAAAGCTACTGTAATGTATCTTGGGGCAGGTACTCCAATTAACACTGTCTGAATATAGTAAACTCCTTGTAAACAGCCCAGGTCAGCAATTAAATCTTCATACTATTTCAATAAATTATCAGATAGAACACTTATGATCCAGAGTGTTACTCAGTGACAACACTGCAATCACTTTTCCCATACAAACTCTTTGACAGCTCAGAAGAGCCGGTGTAGATGGTAGTAAAATAACTTTGCATATAATAACTATAATGATAACTATGCTTACACTAGAAAAAAAAAACATTAACAGGTAAATATCAACCTACAAACATAAATATTTACTCTATGTTTGTCAACAGAGAGAGAGAAGGAAATGTAAGTCAGCAGTAAATCAATCTAAGGTAGAATAGTATTAGTCCAGATTCTACAAAATTCATTCATAACATAGTTAAGGACAAGTATAAATATTTAAATTTTAATAAGATGTAGGCCTCAAATAATGAAATCATCACTGAAATTGTACTACCCTACTCAGAAGCAAAAACTAAACTATATTTTCCAAATAAAAATAATATAACTGTCCCTAAAACAGAGGCTCAATTTCTGTCCGATAAGTAAGTGGGATAGCTGAAGATGACAGAATATTGGAAAATTGATATTTCACTAACTGCATTGGTAAGTTCTGTTTTTAACAAACGTTATTTGCTTAGGTAAATGTGTTTCAGTGGGTATATAGTTACAGATTTGTGTTTACTTATGTTATGTCTTGTCAGCAAAGTTTTTATGTTAACATAAGCGTGTGTGCATTTTATTTGCCTGTCATTAATTAAGGTTATTGGATATGGGGACGGGTAGCCCTAGAGGAGCGTGAGGCTTGAGACTTGACTATAATATGACAAAGTAGTAACCGTGCATAAAACCATGCATAATGTTTTTCTCAAATCATTTCAAAATGGGGCTACACTTAATAAGTAAGTGTTATTATTATTATAATACCTAGTGTGTATATTGCTGCAGCTTGAAAAGGGCTTCTGGATTTGCTTAAGTAATGAATAATGCAGTTAAGCTGTGCTTGTTGGCACAAAGACAATGTGACTGCTTCTGCCAGCAGTGAAATGGGTTTGAGAAGAGAAGGGGATTGATCTGCTTGTGGGATCAACTGGAGGAACAGTGGATGTTTTGGACTGGTAACTGACTCAATGGCAATTCACACATACTGTACAATGATTTATTTTTCAGTTATAGGAATCTGTTTAATTCATTTAACTTTGTTAAAATGATGAGAATTAATAGAGGTGCTAAACTATAACTCATGCTGCATAATATAGACTGAATTGATATACCAAGTAATTGTGTACAGAACTGTCTGTTTTAAGACAGTATATATAGTTCTCAGTCCTGTATGCCTAAATTTATTAATCAGTAATCAAAAGAAGATTTCACTTTAAGTTCTAAATATTGAGGATTTATAATTGGTAACCATTTGAAATATCAGAACCCACTAGAGAGATTCCTGAAACACGGAGACTGAATGGTCAAAAAACAGATTTACATGTACTAAGTCCAAGATGGCCATTTCAAGGAAAACTCCCTTTTCTCCAAGGTATGGCAATCGTGGGGTTGGTATATATAAGTTCAGGGGTGTGAGGGGCTTGCAGCTCTGAAAAAAAGAAGTTTAAAAGAGAAGAGCAATCTTTGAAATTTGCTCTTTTCCTGGGTTTTGTATCTTTTTTTCCGGTTTGTCTACATTCTGCATTTCAAGTGCTAACATTTCAGTAGGAAGCTTTTGCAATCACATTGGTATTATTGTTCAGCTGCAGCAGCACTGTTCAAATATTAATTATGCAATAGTAGTACCACAATTTATCTATATTATAAGGGATTATGATCAGTTCTCCACTCATAAACAGGCTGTTTGCCTTAGAAATGGGTGTCAAGAAATTCACTACAAGAATACAGCACAGCAAAGTTTCATTTAACTGAAATTAAGTGATCACACATAAATACTTCCGTGTTGGATGCTTCTTTAAGAAATCCTTTATAACCAGAGAAACTGGTAATTCACCTCCAAAAACAAATGGTTCTGCCACCAATTCCACTTAAAAACACTTGAAACTTGAAAACTTTAATAAAATATACAATGATAAGATAAAATAAAGTAAACACACTGGCTCATAAACCGGATAAGCGCTTTCTGTATAATACCTTTTTCAAATCCTAAATGTTTGCCAGGGAAACTTCTTCTTAAATACCTTCATTTCCTAGTGTTCACTCACTTAGATGCATTTAGTAACCATAGCAGCATACACACTCTTCTAATTATGTCATTTTGAGTGCTGAAGAGCTTTCCCTTTTAGTGCAGGTTTTAAAGGGACAAATGCATTCAAACCTGGTAACTGATCTGATTGCAAATTCATTATCCACTTCATCTCTTCAGTTTCTGTTCGGTTTACTAAATCCCCACCTCTTGGTGTTTCATGAAGCCTAGTTAGTGCCATGAACTTGAAAGAATGACTGCCATTTATACTAATACACATATAAAGTGCATTGCTGGTAACATTTTTCTTATGTCAGATAAGTGCTTTAGGATACGTTCCTTGAGCATTTGATTCGTTTTCCCTATGTAGTATGCCTTGCAGTGACTGCAGGTTGCCACATAGATAATGTTCTTACTCCGACAGTTTGCAAATCCTTCGAACTTATAGTTCCTTTTAGTCAGGGGATGTGAAAAAGTATTTGAGATGTTTATATGAGAGCATGCCTTACAACTTCCACATCTGAATGTACCAACTCTTCTGTTCATCTGAAACCTCCTGTCTTCAGAAATAGCTTCAGTTTCTGTTTTATAACAAAATAGTCTTTTTAAGTTTTTCCTTTTCTTAAAAGAAAAGCTGGGTTGATCTCCAACAATTTCCCTAATTTTGTTGTCAGATGTTAGCACTGGCCAAAATTTTCTGATGGTATTACGAATAGCAAAATTGTCAGTACTATAGTCAACTGCCTACTCAGATTGGACTTTACCTCCTTTCGCTTGATCTTAAGTATTTCACCTTGGTCCGAAAAATAGGGTCTTCCCCTCTAAGAGCATAGTTATAAGGTAGTTGCTTCATTGGTCTGTGTCTCTTTGACTTTGTATCCTCTCTTATTAAAGTCATTGATAAGTTTAATTTGCTCCTCTCTATAATCTTCATCCCTCGTGCAGAGCTTGGACACTCGAGTTAGGTGGTTAGTCACTATGTTGTCAGGAACATGCCTGGGATGCATGCTAATATTGTGTAGTAAATGATTGTGCCATACTGGTAATTCAGTGCTAAAGTTCCTTATTGATTAAGGGATGTTGTACCACATCTTTGGTTGTGAGATGCCACAAGCTTTGCTAGAGATTTGAAGTTTCTGGTGGAGGAGTGTTTAATGACAGGATGGAAGAATCTGCCGAGTTAATGGATTTGCTTTGTCATCCAGTTGAAAGTGAGTGAGCAGAGGCAGGGCCCAATGATTTCTGTGCATTAGGATGATAGCAGGAATACTGTCCTGATCGTAGTGTGGAGTTTATCAAGATCAGTTAGCATATTGCACTTTCTAAAGTAGTTTAGAGAAAATTGATAAATGTTGATTGATGTTTACTGATACATTATGAAAGTTTTACATTTGTATGAAGATAATTGTTCCAAACATCGCATCATTATGATGAGTTTATTGTATATGAAAGATGAATTCATTTTTCTTGGTTGTGCACAGATTCGGAACTGGTTATGCAAACTTTTGAAGGAGTGTGGGAAGCTTTGTCCTCTGCGAAAAAGTAGTTTGTAAATTAGAATGATAGTTCAGATCTTTGGCTGAGATTATAATTGCAGGAATATACCTTGGAGGTTTTTGTTAATGCAGTCAGATGGCAGTCCAGCATAAGAAATAATATTCTTCCAGTTATTTTCAAGATCACTTTCTGCTACTGAGTCAGTAATAGTTGAATACTTCATCGTATCCTGGCTCTCTTCTGTTAACAGTGAAGGAATGCTTGTGCATACATTCCCACCAGAAAAGAGAGAAATAGGAATACATTTCAAGACTCCAAATAATTACAAAGTTTCTGGCACATTATCCACTAAGGTGAATAACTTAAGGCATTTCATTTATCTACACACTCTGTTATCAAACTCAAGTGAAATAGAAACCTCGACTTAAATTTGTTTATAATGAAAAGGTGCTTAGGCAAAGTTAATTAAAAATGTATTAATCATTCTGTAGGATATGTGTGTGCCAGAAAAACAGATTAGGTGGAGAAAAAAACATATCCCATGATTTAACAAAGCAATCAAAGATCTGTTGGCTAAAAGGGATGTATCGAGGAAGATGTGCAAGAAAATTATAGTGGAATATCATAAGATCAGTATATTACTATATGGAATTACTGACAGGCACAGATAAAACAAGAAAGAAAGAATGTCACATCTCTGCAAATTCTGGGCCTAAATATCTGGCAAAATTATGGAAGACAGTAATATGCTAGGCAAAGGAGCTTATAATAATTACCCTTTTGCTTGTAATACTTACCTGGATACAGCCATGACCTCCAGGGATTATCTCCACCACTAAATAATGAAGTAAATAACCAAGAGCTGCAATATATAATTTTAATTGAACAAATTTTATTCACTATATATGCTATAATGTAATTTTATATCTTATCTTAGATTATAAATTAAAACAGAAAAAGGAGGGTTTAAAATACAGACGACAAACAAGAAAGTATAACACCCATCACCAAAGATTAAATATCATCAGTGTTCTCACATAGCACACTTTAATACCATTTTTATTTTATCTTGCCCCATTGGCATGTAATATAGTCACAGTAAAGGGTTTTCCAATTGAATAAGGGAAAGGCAGGCATTGGTGAAGCCTTCCATTTTGTTACTATATACAACTTTTGGCTACCATTTTAAATGCAATTATTTTGTATTGATCTAATATATCTCTAAGAAGATAACTAGTGAGAAAGGAATGTGAACTTCTGTTAATACATGTTTAATTTCTCTACTTATGGGCATTTTAACCAACAGTGTATCAAAACAGCTGTTTTATACTGACTATCAAGCTGCATCCACTTTATATTTCTTAAGTTTGCGTCTTTCGGCTTTTCCCGGTTAGGGGTCGCCACAGCGGAACTCCGGTCCGATAATGATTGGCAGTTGATTTTTTACGTCCTGGCTTGCCAGGCCTGACGCACAACCTTTAACGAAGGTACGCCCATTCACGCATGTCTCCACACAGAAGATGCTCTAGTTGAGAATCGAACCGGACAGCATCTTACTGTGAGGCAACAACGCTACCGCAGCACCACCACCGCAGGTACTTTATATTTCTTAAGTAATAGTCTAAAAGGAGGGTAACAAATGCCATTCATAATTTTATACTGGACTGAGGCATTATAAGAAGATATGGATGGATGGATGTTTAACTTAGGAAAATTAATTATAAACACCTTTAACCAGATTGAAATGAATGTTGCAATGCAGTTTTCCATTTTTCTTTCCTTGAAAATATCATATCAACATTCAAATTTAATAATGTTTGTTAAACCATAGAAACCTGTTAGTTTCTAAGAATGTTTGAAATAAAATGATGTATAAAGGTTCAAAATTTTCTGAAATAAATGAGCCAGAAATGTTGAATTATTAAATTTTGACCTAACATATTTAAGTAAAGGCATTGTTTTTCCTTGCAGTTTATTAAACTTAAAAATAGGAACAATTTATAATTTATTTCTCTCCCATAGTATAAAGAAACATTTGAATAAGAATTTAGCATGTGAAAGATAGCTTAATGTGGTTGCACAATAAAACAGTTGTTTTTCACAAATAAAGCACAAACAGTCAGAATCTTGGATATGACTAAATACCTCTTATTGCCTCATACACTAAATCATTATTATATTAGAACTTTAATCTATTTAAAACAAATTCATATATAATATATAAGTCGCCATTAGCAAAGTTCAACCCACGTGTGTTATAAGGGGCTGCTAAAACAGACCATGGAATTCTTGGTAATCTCCCTTTCCAAAAATGTTATTAATCTTCAGATTCACAAATTCTGCAATGAATATAGAACAAGTGGCAAAATAAACAGTTTAGTTATATTCACCAAACCTGTTAAGGAAAAAGAAGAAAATATCCTGCTATATTTCATTAATATAGTTTTAATTATTGACAGGTAATTATTAAGTAAGTAGGATACTGTCATTTCCAACTGTATCATATAAATAATTCTGAGAATTTATCAATGATATGTATTGATCCATGAACAAAATTATCTCTGTATGTTGTAGAAAGCAGTGTATTCTGATTTTTTTAATAATTAATCATATATCTTAAAATCTCTTGAACTTGTGTGAAAATATAGTGACTGAGATTCAGAAAGGGCTTCCATGAGCAATAAACCCTAACAAAGGTGGAAAATAGCTGGCATTTACTGTTTCATCTTCAGAAACAGGCCCACCATGGTGATTATTCAGTGCCTCCATGGTGGTGCTATATGTTAATGAGGCATTCTGGGTGAGCAGCCTATGCTTATTAGTCATGTGCTGATCCCTGGAACTGCCTCCATGTAGGATAGTTATGCAGCCAAATGATCCAGAGAATCACTTGACTGTGTAAATTATCATGGGACATGTCAATGAACATAGCCAAAATTCTGCTTTCTCCCAGTGTAATCAGTGGATGAGACCACATAAAAGTTAAGAACAGATAAATGTTTGTGGAGTGGTAGTGATGGGGGATGAGAGAGAGAGAGAGAGAGAGTGTGTGTGTGTGTGTGTGTGTGTGTGTGTGTGTGTGTGTGTGTGTGTGTGTGTGTGTGTGTGTGTGTGTGTGTGTGTGTGTGTGTGTGTGTGTGTGTGTGTGTGCGTGTCTCTAAGGGTATAAGTGGTCCCTGGTGAGTGTGTTTGACTGGGTGGCTGTTGTTGGGGAGTTAGTCATGGGGATGATTATAGAAGGGTGTGTGTGTGTGTGTGTGTGTGTGTGTGTGTGTGTGTGTGTGTGTGTGTGTGTGTGTGTGTGTGTGTGTTTGTTTGTTTAATTGACTGAGTGTATTCATGAGTGTGATCAGGTAGGGAGTGTTTCATGTACAATTAGTGTTTTTGAGTGTGTTGGGGGGTGGCTGCTATACCTCTTAACTCCCCTAAGACTAACAAACAAATCCTGTAATACAGTGGAGTGGCATTAGATAGAAAGGACACTTTTTTAAATATTACTCTAATTCACTTAGAAATTTAATAGAACAGCAGGTTTTGCATCATAATGCATTTTCTGAACAGTAAGAAGTACAAAACTCTTATAATGTCTGCCATTACTGACTAACTGTAATCATCCATGATTTACAAGGTACAGGGCAAAATCAGGGAAGTTCTGTAAAGTCAGGGACAGTTGAGAGGTATGAGTGTGTGTGTGTGTGTGTGTGTGTGTGTGTGTGTGTGTGTGTGTGTGTGTGTGTGTGTGTGTGTGTGTGTGTGTGTGTTTGAATGTGCATATGTGTGTGGCAGAGTGAATGGGGGTCCCTGTGCCAATGAGATGCATGGACCACCAGTGGTGATTACCACAGCAGAGTACTGGTTAGTGCTAGAAGTAACACAAAGTGGTTCAGAAATGTGCAAGATAATCAATAATACGGTCATTCCTAATTGTAGCTAATCATGTCTCTGAATCACATTTCCCACTTTCACATAAACTACCGTATTTGGCCGCAGAACTTTATGTGAACATAGGAAAAGTTCTCAGAATCTCAGTGGCTGTATTTTCTGCTACTCTGTTAGTTTTGTAATAAATACTAGGTTGTCTGCATAACTGATTGCAAACAATGCAAATTAATTATTTTGCCTCCTGAAATTGAAGTCTGCAAAATACAAAGCTGAGGATTTATTACAGTAACAAAAAGAGTAGCTGAAAATTAGCAACTTTGGTATATCCCAGATGCAGAACAATATAAAGTTTGTATTAATTGTATTAGCTATGAAAATTAATAATATTGTAAAACCTGACATTAGTAGTAACTTCAGTATACTTGAGCAATCTACATGAGTTTTTAAAGGTTCCAAATGAAGAATTCCCATTTGTAAATACTTATTGGCATATTAAAGTGACCTAGTTGGAAAAATCTAAATTGTGCCAAAATTAATGTACAAGCTAAGTAATCTGTGATCAATTTAACTAAAATTTTGTAGCCAAAACTGAGCATGGAAATAGGCCTAAGCAATCAAATGACAATTTTAGCTAATTCCAGAGTTTCCGGTAGATTACATTTCAGAACTATAGTAAACTGGGATAACCAAACTAGATACGGATTTAGCTCTTCACTAAATGTTTAAATGTTTTATAAAATTCTTAGAATTCTGATATGAGCCATCTCTCATGTGCCCTTTTTTCTTCAGAAAAAATAACACATTTAATATTCTGGAAAAATATCATTGTCTGTCTCTGGAGATGTATAATGGTATATATTACTATACAGTCTTGAAGTGCAGATGATTTTACTTATCCGTTCTTTGCTATAAATTTCTTTAAAATAACTAACTATAGTTTAATGTATTGAGATGTAGCTTCTGTTGTATTTCGCCTTTGCAATTTTATAAGTTAAATACTGTACTATGAAAACTAGTACCATGGTACTGAGTTGCCAAAATCGTGCTGTTTATTGTTATGTATACATTTATATTTTTATATTTAGTTGTATGTATTTTATCAAATTCTTGAGTAACCAATTTAGTTTTCAAGTAATTTCTCTTTACATAATCGCATATGGTTTATGGTTATTTAAAATGTATTGTCACACTTTAATGGTGCATCATGGCATCTAGTGAATTGTCACAATACATCATTCCCTATTCCTTTCTTATTTATTTGTGTTATGTTTTTAATAAAAAGCTTAGTAAACATTTCATTCAAATCATAGCCCAAATACATTTAGTGTTTCCCTTGGTCACATCACCTTAGAGATCTTCCACTGAGTTTAATGGATACATTTTTGTGCCAGTGCAGATGTGTCTATTAAGTCTATAGATGTAGTTCATGTTTTCTCTGAATTGAAGTCAGTGAAAGTTATAGATCATTTGTCACCTTCAGTGGCATCAGCACAGGAACAACAAATATATCAAGTACCCTTTCAGTAAATAGAAGAGGGAAAATGTTCTGTAGTCAGGCAAAAATGGTAATTTGCACTTTATGTGATACATGCTTACTTATTTGCATTTGTTTATTGGGAAAGGCCACTGGGCCGAAGTGTGCCCGTTTTCATTGGAGGCTTGGGGAGGAAAGCTCCACATCAACACATACATACAATAGAAAAATAAATACACAGTCACAGTTAAACAAAGTAATGGTTCAATACATTACTTAGAGTACAAAAAGGTATGTAGATCCAGTTGAGCAAAAGTAGCAGCTAATTATTAGCAACTAAATTAATTACAGTACAATATAAGAGAGAGAATTAAATGTACATATAAGATATCACAGTTAGGTATCTGAGAAAAAATGTCAGTAACTTAATATTCTTACTACATCACTAGAACTTAACACTAATCAAGATTTGTTCTGTGGGATGTATCATAAAAAATAAGGTATGAGAGGACAAGTCAATCATATAAGTCAGTAGTACAACTTAGGAGTGCATGTCCAGTACAGTATTGTCATCAGGTAAGTATATCAATAATGTAGGCCTAGATGATTGTTCTTATGATATTCATATTAGTGGGTAGAAAGATTAGATTGAAAGGGGGAAGTCAGTGATGGTGAAAGTAGTTACGAGTTTGGGGAATCTGGTTTTGATTGAGAATGGGGTGTGCAAAAACATAAGTACTTGCATTTGACAATACACTTTAATTAATTTGATCACCTAATACTGAAATTTAATTGTATAATGATCTTTTCCTAAGTATAACAGATGATGTCATGAAATTAAAATTCACAGCTTTAAAGATACCCCACTGAAATCTGTATGATGTTGCCATATTTTCATTATTCCAATGTTGTCTAATTGTCTTCCGTATAGATTCACACAAATCAGAAATATTTATTATTTTGATTTGAGCAATCTGTTCTATAAGATACTCCTCAGTGATCTGAATATAGACAATAAATATTATAGCTACTATTACACAGTTGTATTAAATCAGGTGATACCACATAAACAATAAACACAAGAACTTAACTTAGAAATATGTGTGCACATTCCTCTAGGTGTGTGTGTGTGTGTGTGTGTGTGTGTGTGTGTGTGTGTGTGTGTGTGTGTGTGTGTGTGTGTGTGTGTGTGTGTGTGTGTGTGTGTGTGTGTGTGTGTGTGTGTGTGTGTGTGTGTGTGTGTGTGTGTGTGTGTGTGTGTGTGTGTGTGTGTGTGTGATTTGTAGTAGTAACTTTCCCTGCTTGATCTGATATGACTGCTTAGATAATGCACAGAATTTATTCAACGTACTTTACATTTAATACTGCATTCCAGCCCCCACCTAGAACAACAGATACATTACCCAATTATTGTAAATCATCATGTATATTTATCAAAAAGATTCATACTCTGTAAAAGGAGGACATACAAATCCAGCTGTCACTTTCAAATTACAACATACTAAGGAAACCAAACACCCTGCCCTGTAACCCCTAACATTTATCATCTATTTCTAGATTGTAGTGACATGCAATGTTTATTGTAGTCAGTACACCAACTGAGTTGTTTTCCAGAATTACTGAACATATCTTTGATTTAGGCATGTTTGTTCTTAAGCATTTCCCATTGTATATTGTCAAAATGTGTTTTGTAATTAAATAAAATGTTCAGGTCTGCTATCTAAATGACTGAATATATAGTTATAGTGTACTCTTCTTTACTATCCAGACTAAATATGTTCAGATTTCTCATGTATTCCAACTAATGGTAACATATGCTTATTAAATAAAGTAAAACACATACCTGATATTTTGCAAGATGATATTTTATTTATAAGTCTTGGTTTTATAAAAAGAAAAGTAGAAAGAACTAATAGCATCAAACCTTAAAAATGAAAAAAAAAAAAAAAACACATGGAAGTGATGCTAAGGAGAAAATGTAAAAGTAAAGGGGTGAAGCATGCAAAGAGTTCAAGTTCCACAAAGTCTTCCTCGCAGAAACAACATTCATTTATTTGAGGGGCAAGCAGGATATTCAGTGTTTGCAGGATGTGGAATGTATTATGCACAATGCAGTTAATGCATGTCTGTCTTCATTCTCAGTGACAAAAATCAATGGAATTCCCCTCCATCCGTCCATCCACAACCCTTTTTTCCTATTTTTGCACATGGGGTCAGGGTATCACTTCAGCAATGACAATCATCTAGAGCCAATTTAGCCAGAAACTTAAAGGGTGAGCAAATGATTTTCTGCAAAAACAGAACTTTTTGCATCATTAAAATGAATAGATCTGTTTCAGATAGCGATGTTTAAAATGACATCTCTATATTTAGATCTTATAAAGTTCAATTACTGGATAAGATTCTTCTGACTGTTCAGATGTCACAGGATATTGTACAAAGATGAAATGAAATGTATCCAATTGAAGCAAGTGAAAATCTTCTAAATATCAGGTAGATAAGTGTTCTTAAGAACTGCTTGTAGAATGACTTCAAGACATACCTTTATCCCAGGATTTAGATGTACCTAATAGGTGAAGATTTTATTTGTCTGACTCTACTGTCAACATCCAATAACTTGGTATCGCTAACAACATGGGATTTTTCTAAAGGTAAATTTGCTGTGTTTATATCACGTTATTAAAAGATGAAAATATCGAACGCTATTTCATCGGCCCCAAAACATCTAAACATGAAAATATCGAACATTCAGAACAGCAAATTTTTTCCCATGGAAAAAATTTGCTGCTCAGAAACACATACACATAACACAAGCATATCAAACAAACAGCAACCACACACACATACACTTAAATTCCTACAACTAACACTACACTAAACTAAACATACACTACTATCTACCCACTTACCTTAACCCTAACCCTGAGGTCTGTCACTATCGCACACTCAACTAACCCTCGCCCTAACCCTAACTCACTTAAACTGCCCCTAACCCTAAAGTCTGTCACTATCGCACACATGCCTAACCCGTGCCCTAACCCTAACTCATTTAACCCGCCCCTAACCCTAACATACAAACAATCGCACACTTATCTGAACCCAACCCGTAACGTTCCACCACAGCATTAAGAATAGCAAAGCCACAGAAACAGCCAACCGAATTCTTTCCCGAGGAAAGACTTCGCTGTTCTGCAGCTTCGCTATTCTTCAGTAATATTTCACCTGCTTTTATTAGAAAGGTTGCACCATTTCTTGTGTTGCCACTAACTCTATGATTACTTATTTGAGTGCTCTGTACCACAAAAACAGAAGCAGAAGGGAAGTAATTGTCTAAAGGCCAGTAGTTATGCAACCCATAAGCATAAAGCAGACCATTTTCTAAAACTATTGAAAATCTGGTTCGTCAACAATTAACCAGAATTAAGACTCTAGCCTACCTCAGATAGAACATGTTTTTTGAGCAGTTCACTGTACAACCATGGCCACTGTAGTGTTGTTTATTAGATGGTAGGGGTGATCTTTTCTTTTCCAAGGCATTTAATCTGGTTGAACATATGCTACTTTTGAAAAGACTGGTAGTACTAGGATTCTTCAAAGACCTGATCTGATTTAGAAGCTAGATCCCATTAGTGTTGTGCTGAAAACATAGAGGCTTTTAGGTGTGGGCAACCACACTGATGGTGGATGACAAAGAGGGGCTAATTAAATCAAACCCACACTAACATGTCCCAAATGATGCCGAGGTAGAGGCTAACATGTATTTAGTCAAAATTAAGGAGGAGGCACAGATAAGCCATAACTCATCTGCCAGCAGTGTACAGGGGTACTCAGCTTCAACCTTCAGTGAATCTGTCCAATATGTACCTTCAAATGGACCCTAAGCCAAATAATCTCCATACTTTGGAAAGGATGATGGTGGCAAAAGGAAGATGTGCCCTAGTCTTAATGGCATTATTAATGATGACATGCCCCTAAAGAGTTCAGCAGTGAAATTGTTCTGCATTACAGAAGAGGAAGAGAGAAGGTGATACCCAAGGGTGACAACCTAAGAGTAATGTTGGGTTTGTATAACAGTGAATACCAGGTGATGGAAAGCACCTTTCCAGTTTGGGCTGACAAAGGTGTATATGCTTCATTTGAAGGTCAGAACCACAAACAGTACCTGTTATGCACTGTTCCTGTATGCCTTCATGGACTGCCATAACCGCCAACTGTACTTGCTGCTGTTTACTACCCTGCAAGACATGGCAACTGAACAGAGGCTACAGCTAGCACAGCATTGCATTACCCAGGATTTTGAAAGGGCATCCTATAATGAAACAGCATGTTACATTCCACCTACCAACATAGCAGAATATATTTTTTAGGTACCTGGGTACTCTGGAGATGCTGTCAACATCTGAGACATAAACTGGAATATGCAGTATGACCAGAATTTCATCTAGGGGTAAAACAGTTGCTGGTACTTATGTTCCCTTCCTTCAGACATCAGACATGCCTTCCAAGATATCAGGATCTGCATCCTTCATACCAGATAGCTGCAGTTACCTAGTACAGTGGTTTAATGACATCTAAAGGATAGCTAAACCTTTATGATAATCACTGTCAATATGAATTGAGCATTACTACTCATCTGAAAATTCTGATATACATATGACCTTATTATGGAGAGCCTCCCCCAGATCCCAGACAGCATTAAAGTTGCCATAGGTAGGTACTAGGCTATTGGCCCTAGGGCCTATATAAGCCTAGCCAAATGGTACCCTGGCTTTTGCCACCCAAGAAAATGATTTTCCTGTGCCCCTGTCAAGCAGAGCCACAGAAGTGATCCCCGGGGTGAATTTCCTATCTCCCATCCAATCATCAAGATTTTTCTTGAAGAGTGCTAATGGGGAGCTTTGTTTGATATAGATAGGTAGTTTGTTCCAGAGTATGGGAAGTCTCTGGGACAGGGATCTATCCCTCCAGCATGTTCTGTTTATTGTGGTGACAATGTTTAAGTCCCTAGAGTGTGTAACTTGGAGGGATTGGGATTTCTTTATGTGGAGCATGTCCAACAGCTATGGGTATGACATAGCTTTGTATGTTAGGCAGAGATCACCTCTGAGTAGGCAATATGCGACAGAGTAAAGCTGGAGTTTTTTGAGACGGTCTGCGTAGGGCATCTGTTTGAGACCGGTAATCCTCTTTGTGAGGTATTTCTGTGGCCTTTCCAGTTGTTGTAGATGTCTTGTGGGGTACATACCAAAAGTGGTGTTGTACTCTATAATGGGTCTAATGAGTGATGAGTAGAGGGGAACAATGACCTCTTTTTTCCTGGATGAGAAACCTTTTGTGATGAGGTGTGCCACGTAGAAGGATTTCCTGACTACTGTGATGATGTGATTATCAAAGGAGAGACTACTGTCCACCTGTGTCCCAAGGTCTCTTATCACACTTTCGGTGTTAAGTAGACTACCACCTATGTGGTAGTTCATGGGTACAGAGTTTTTACCAAAAGAGATGACAATGCACTTTTTGGCATTGAGTTTGAGGCCATGGCTTTGACACCAGGCATCTGTCTCAGTGAGGCCCTTTTGTAGGATGTCCACATCATTAGGTGTTTTGATTATGGCTCCTAGTTTGCAGTCATCTGCGAACTTTGTTAGCCAAAGACCTTCTGTGTTAGCCTGTACTTCAAAGAAGTAGATACCAAACAGGAGAGGACCTAGGACTGAACCCTGTGGTACACCACTTGTCACTGGTCTGAAGTTGGATTTAGAGTCTGCTACTTTCACAGTGTGGGTTCTGCCAGTGAGCCAGTTGGCAACCTATCTTGTGACATAGGGATTTATACCTAGTTTAGTGAGTTTGTTTATAATTCCAGATTGGGGGATGGTGTTGAAAGCCTTGGTGAGATCCAGATAGGCTGTGTGTACCACCTTACCCTCATCTACGGCTTTGGTGACCGCTTCAAAGTCTATCAGGTTTAGGAGACATGATCTGCCTTTTACAAACCCGAACTGGGTAGGGTCCAGAGTTTGGAGATTACCAATGTCATTGTTTATAAGTTCCATGATGATATGCTCCATAGCCTTGCAGAGGCAACCACCACTGCCACTGATAACATCTTCATGATAGGTCTGTTTTTTTGCCTGAGCTATTGTAAATTGTTGATGGTGGGGGAGGGGGGGAAAGTGGACATCATGAAGAAGCAGACTACCAGGTTTTCTACCCAGAAGGAAGTGGAACCTTCAGAGTGAGTAGGTATAGAACATTGTGGCTGCAGTGGAAAGTTAATACCACCCAGGGATATGTGTACGTCTGTACATGCCAGTTATAGATCTAGAATGCTGCCCATGCATTGACAGTTGTGCTTTCTGGTATGTCACTGAGTTTGTGTTTTGCATATTTTTATTTGGGGTGGAGAGTGCTTTATGTGTGAGCAACAAAAACTTTTTTTCATTTTCAAGCTTTTGATGCAACTCTTATCTTGTTGCCCCTGTGACTCCTGGTAGTGCATAATTTGTTACTGTTTTGCCCTTTTGCCACAATGTTATCCTGCTGTATCTGTTTGTTAGGTCAATTATGTGTCACTGCAGATTCATGCACATTGCCACACTACAACCTTCCTTTCAGTCTATTTACTGTTGCTTCTGACCCCTTTTTGGGTGACCACATTGTTGCTATCCACTGTTCATCTGTGTTATTGCCATGGCTGTCCATGGCAACATTGCCCTATGTCCTTCTGCCATTCACTTAATTTCCTGTCTTACTTAGCAAATGTTCTGTCTCCTTTAATTTTCCTGCCTATGATCTGTGCACTGCACATGCACAAAATTGTTTATGTCCTGTTCTTTCACAACCCTATGAACCCTTTGAACTCTCCTGGATTCAATTCTCAGCACATGTACACAATTGGGTCTTGTGCCCTGGAGTTAAATTTTACTGTGATCCCTGGAAATGCCATTATGAACTGCAATGATGTATGCAATTGCTGGGAAGCTACAATGCTTTAAGCAGCTGTGTGCAAGGTGATGGAATGAGTTTGAGCTATTAATATTTGTTTTAAAGCAAACTGAAGACATAAATTAAAACCCATACAACATTTCTAGTCAGGCCTTAGATCCGTTGGAAATTTCACTGCCAGTTTTCCACTTTTTAAGAAAAGGAGTTGCTTTGGTTGGCAGATCCATATATATATATATATATATATATATTTTTTATCTGGGATCCCTCTTTCCAGTAAAGCACCACAGAAGACTCTTCCTGCTATACACAGGGGCACATTCCAAGACTTTCTCCATCCACAATGCATGGGCTTCCCAGGAAGGGCACTTTCACAGCCACTTAAAAGAAATAAGAATGACTTCCAAAGCTCTAGTATCTTTCCAAATAAATTTTACACCAAAACTTGTTCAGAGTAATTCAGAGAACACTAGTATGTTGTGCCAACAGACAATGAGCTCAGATTCATACTGGATTTGCAGATGGGTGATCCAGTAAGCACAGTCTGTTTCTAGTGGCAGTCCATCTTCTAAACCAGTGGACTTGACTAGCAGACTCTCTCTCATGAGATATGTGTACATCACACATTACCGGCCACTGAAGAAGACAGTGTTTCAGTAGATTGTGTCCCTCTGGGAACAGGCAGACTAAATCTTTTTGCCACTCATCTCATTAAGTCCCGAGGTCCTCTTCCTTTGCTCATGATCTAAATCATGGAAATTGGATATTTTCTCCTTTCTTTGGACTGAAGAACTGATGCATTCCTTTTCCTCATGTCTTTTAATTCAGGAAGTGGGACAAACAGGACAAGATGAGTTGACCTACATTTTCTGTACCACTGTAGCTCAGCTGTTGTCGGGGTCTACAATATCCAGTAACAAAAGACGTTCTTGTCAATGGGAAAAGAAGTATTATCATCATCTTTGTCATCAATCCCCTTTTTCCCAGTTTCTAAATAGGGTCAGGTTTGATGTCATCTGTTACCATCTCTCTTGATTTACTGCTGCTCTAGTTTCTTCTCTGACACTCATTCCTTACTGTCACAGGTCTTCTCTCATAGAATCTGTCCATCTATTTACTGGATGCCCTCGTTTCTTCTTGCCTTCCTCCTGTCTGTCCAAATCTGCTTCACCAATTCATCTTCTGCTTTCTTGTACATGTGCCCGAGACACTGTAATCTGTTGTCTTTGACCTTCTATGCAACTGGAACTACTTTGGCTTCTGCTCTGATGTCCTCATTTCTTCATCTGTCACACAGTGTGCATCCTGTTACCTGTCTCAGGCACTTTGTCTCCATCACCTCTAGCTTTCTCAACTGCTCTGCCTTTACTGCCCAGGTTTCTGTACCATACAGTAGTACTGGTCACACTACTGTTTTGTACTGTCAGTTTCTGTATCATTTTTCTATCACACACTACCCCTGACACTCTGTGCCAGTTGGCGGCATCCCCTCTTGATTCTAGCTTTGACCTACTCATTTAGACTTCCCTTTTCCTCAAATACCCCTCTCAGATACTTGAAGCTATTAACCTTTTCTGCTGTCTTCCATTTTAACTCGTCTCAGTTTCTTCTGATTTCCCCCATTTGTCACTATTACAACTATCTTATCTGTACTCATTTTCATCCCATGACATTTCACTTTTGCATTCCACACCCCTATCTTTTGCTGAAGCTCTTGCTCAGAGCCTGTCTGTAATACCACATCATCTGTATACAGCAACTTTGTTTGCCAATGTAGTCCATCACCAGTATGAACAGCAGTGGACTCGGAGCTGAACCCTGATGCACACCCACTCCCACTGGGAATCCTCTGTGAGACTGAACACTGTTTCTACTTGAGGCATTAGGTCCTACTACATAGCCACCACTATGAGCATCTATCAATTTTTCTGGGACTTCGAACCTCCTTGGGACTGTCTTAAATCAGCTTTCTTGAGACCTTTTCATATGCTTTCTCCAAGTCTAGGAATGCCCAGTTGGACTCATTTCTAGCTCCTTCTCAATGATCTGTCTCACTACAAACATTGGATTTGAACTGATCATCTCCAATGTTATTTTCTGCTACTCTATATATTTGTCTATCAATAACCCTCTCCAGAACTTTCAGGCAGTGTGACAGTAGTTTGATACCTCTATACTGCTCACAGTTGTAAATGTCCCCTTAGTTCTTGTACACTGACAGTAGTATGCTCATTCCCAAGATATCTGGTTTACACCTCTATCTCCATACTGCTGTGAGTACCCTCTGGAGCCATTTCTCCCCTATCTAGCCCAACACCTTGATCATATCTGCTGTAACCTTATCTAAGTCTGCTTCTTTCCCTGACTTA
Source organism: Protopterus annectens (assembly GCF_019279795.1). Lineage (NCBI taxonomy): Eukaryota > Metazoa > Chordata > Ceratodontiformes > Protopteridae > Protopterus > Protopterus annectens. The sequence continues at coordinate 481,842,767 of NC_056746.1, forward strand.
ATTTTCCTTAGTGCTGTTCTTACGTCTTCTTGAATAGACTGTTCTTTCATGATAGGCTATGTCTGGGGCAGTACAGCGCCTGTGGGATTTTTTTTTATTCAGATGCTGCTGGAAATACCCCTTCCATCTGCCTTTGATGTCCTGTGGACTGGCGAACAGGTTGTTATTGGCATTCCTTATGAAGGGTTTCTGACTCTCTTCTTTATCTTTCTGTATCTGCCTTGCAACCTAATGGAGTTTCCTTGTGCCATCTACTGAGCCACTTTCCAGAAGCTGGTAAAGTGGGATTGCTGCCTTGTTCTTTGCTGTTGCAACTCCTGTCTTAGCCTCTTTGTTAGCCACACAGTATTCCTTCTTAGCCTGGTCCATCTTTTCTGTCTCCCACCTTTTCCTGCACTCCTTCTTTCTTTTGATGACTTCCTGGATATCTGCATTCCACCATCAGTGTTCCTTATGTACCCTATTTCCATACCTGACTCAGCTGCATAGCTGTTCTATTGTCCTTGTACATGGTGTTTTGAGGAGCTGCCATTCTTCTTCAGCTGCACCTATTTCATCTTCTTCCTGAGGTGCTGGAGCACTGAGTAATACCTTGAACTCCTGTGCTTTCACTCAAGTCAATTTCCGGGTCTTCAGTCTAGTCTCTGTTAACTTTAGAACCTTCTCTGACCACTGCTTGCAGCTGATTGTGGCAATCAGTTGTTTATTGTGGAGGACAACTGTTTCACTGGAGATGACTTTGCAATCATGGATTCTACCCAAGTGACCTTTCCTCACCAGGAGGAAGTCTACCTGAGTTGCATGTTGGCCACTATTTTATGTGATCTTGTGGCTGTCTCTCTCGTTGAACGATGTGTTGGCCACTATCAAGCCATTTGCCAGACAAAAGTCTAGAATGGCCTCTCCTTCTTTACTCCTGTTGCACTACCCATGTGGACCCAGGCAGTCCTCATATCTTGTTCTGTCTGTCCCAATGTGTGTGTGTTCAGGTCACCCATTATCAACACTAATTCCTGTTGTCCTACTTTATCTAGTAGGTCCTGCAGCTGCTGTCTGAATACACTTTTTTCTTCACTATCACAACTGTGTGGCATAGGCTGAAATTATGAATACTGCCTTATCCTTACAATGGAGTCTGATTGTCAAAGAGTCTGTCACTATGTCTAATGACATCTCTCACTGTCTTCTGATGCCTCTTTCTCACCACAGTTCCCATACCATTTCCAGTCTGTCCTCCTCCTAATAGTTTGCCTGAAGACCTTGGATACTGAGGGTTGTAGTTAGCCCCTGAAGCTTAGGTTTAGGATCCATTAATTTACATTTTCACTGGGTTGACCCTGTTGGGCAGGTCTGCTGTCAGAAGGATCCCATGGAGAAAAGCTCTCAGTAGTACATTAGTGGTAGTGCATTAGTTGTATTCAAAAAATGAACTGGTGTGAATGAAAAGATGCTGGAATTAATCACATCATGGTTAATGTTATCGTTAAAATGGGTAGCCTATTACAGTATCCTGAAGCAAAGTATAAGTGCTGGAAAAAGATCAGTACAGAATAGAGAGGGCCAAGTGTTAGAATGTGGCCTGAGATGAATGGCAGCTGTGAAGTCACCACAGAGATGTTTAACCAGCATTAGAACTAGTAAATAGATTGGTACAGCTGGTAGTACATAACACAGCAGAGTAAAGATGTTTTTCTAGCATTTTCTTCCTGTCATGGAATTACATTGTTAAGTGAGCACTTGCCTGCAGTTCTGGCCTGAAGAAGATATATATATATATATATATATATATATATATATATATATATGACATATACAACCACACACACCCTAACCCTAACTCACTTAACCCTAACTCACTTAACCCACCCTATCCCCACAGACCGTCAATACACTTACTACCCCTGCCTCGAACGTCGTCTGTCACTTCGCATACTCACACAGCCTTTCCCCATGTCGGCATCCTCGGCGTTGGTGTTGTCATCCGTCTTGTCGGTCTTCTGCATTGTCTGTCGGTCTTCTGCGCTGTAAGTCAGGTAGAACCATATATATATATATATATATATATATATATGTGTGTGTGTGTGTGTGTGTGTGTGTGTATATATATATATATATATATATATATATATATATATATATATACACATATATATATATGTGTGTGTGTGTGTGTGGTAGGCATGACTATTTAGGCTTAGGGATAGGTAAAAATGAATGCATAAAAACATTATAAAAAATATTTTATAATCACACATTTATCATTTTAGGAAGTTACAGACAGATGCAAAGATTTCCACTGAACAGCTGAAAAAGGCCTTAGAAAAATTTCAAGGAGAGGTAAGTTGTTTCCACATCTGTAAATTTTGGGGTTGTGCTTCCTTAGACTTGTGTAGTAGCTTTCATGCATCTGGTATAAATGAATACCTCTGGAGTATTTCTTATAGTTTTGTAATGTTCACATTCATAAGTCTGCATTCACTTAAACTGTCTAGATTATACAAGAATGAGGCTTTCATTTTCAGGCTTCTTTAACGTGAAGGTACTTGATCCTAATCAGAGATAACTATTTTGCAGGTTAAAATACGACTGTTATTTATGTTGGCAATGTCCATAAGGCAAGCATAGGGACAACACATTGGTGATTTAATTTACCTACTAAAATGTTAGCCTCTTGGTCACTTCAGGATTTATTCAGTGCTGAAATTATTAATTTACTTGCAGATCTGTTCCCTATTAGGTTTACTTTAGAACCCAAACATATTCAATGTGTGTAACCAAATGTGATAGAAGATGCAGAGGTAGAAGGTAAAATAAAAACTATAAAAAAAAAAAAAACAACCAGTAATCTCTCAGGAAATTAGAATTTATTAACCACTTTTGTCCATTTTATATAAGTAATTTATTTGTTGTGAATCACTCGTGTGGATTCCCCTTTTGTTGCACTGTATCCAACAAATAGACTGGACCATTTGGTCAGTGTTTTATGTTACTAACATAATGGTCTTTCAAAACAAAAAGTAGGCTGATGAATCTCCTTACCCAATGAACTTTTCATGATATCTATTAATTGTGTAAGTAAACCACAAAATTCCTTCTGCGAGTTTTGAATATTCTGCAACTCAGCCATATCTAGAAATGATGGGGGCTGTTGATGGGAAAATACTTCGTAGTACAGGGAACTTTATTGGCAAATTAGATTAAATGCCACTTCCCCACCAAGTTGGAATGAAGGGGTATCTATCAAGAGTCTTTTAAAATTTAAAGCAGGAAGAATATGATGTTTGTATTTATTTAAATAATTCCACTTTTTTTAATATTGTCTGTTTTTATAACATTTGCATGTTTTCTGTATTTAAAATTAAGTTTTGCATGTTTTTTGTGGTGCCATGTGATTTATAGACACATGATTTGTGATAAGTTATTTAAATGTTCTAGGCAAAGATTTTCATTACACTGGTAAAGTCTGTAGATTGTGCATAAAAGTACTGCAGTTCACAGCCACTATTTGTCACTTCAGAAAGATCAATTCCACAAAAAAATCCCTTAAAATGTCCAGCAATGAAAATGGACCCATGTTGTATATATTAAAAACAAAAATAATTTATTAAATGTGTGCATACACACAGGAAAATAACTGTAACAATTAGTAACAAACTTAGTGCATTCATCCATTAAAATGTCAGGACTTCTTCAGAGTTCAATCATAACAGAAATTAATATCCTTAAATAGTCCATTTTTCTACCACTCCCATCTTTCTCAATTAATTGAATAATGAGGAAAGAAAATAACAAATACATTTAGTTAATTACAATTCTTAGGTTCTACAAACAAATTGTTGAACACCAATAGTATTCTTCTAAACCAATTAAAAATAGTACCAAACAAGAAAAATAAGTTAAAAATATACATATATATATATATATATATATATATATATATATATATATATATATGTTAGTCTTATACATATATTAGCATATATGTTACATGTGGTAAAAATAGTTACCCTTGCAACAATAAGGTCCAATGTAATAACTAAGTGCCTTCATTTTTAAAAAGCTAGATAAAGAAACATGGTCATTCAGACCTCCTGGTCCAGTTGCATTAGTTCTTATTTGTCATTCGGTTCCTTTACATTCCAATCTAATCTTTGGTGGTCCTCACCTTTGGTCACTTTCTACCACTTCTGTAATATAGAACCTAAAACTGTGGCCATTGTTTTTTTTTCAATATGCCTCCAAAGGGTGTTTGACTTAGTTCTTGTTTTTAATATCCCTAACATGTCATATATTCGCTGCTTTAATCTTCTCTCTGTTTTTCCAATATAAAATGAGGGACAATCCATGCATAACGCAATGTAAACAACCATTTCAGTATCACAGTTATATCTTTTAGGACAGAAAACTTTGCCATACACATAGATGTTTATGAATTTCCCTAAAATAATAAATTTACTCTGGGAGCACCTCCCACACTTTTTCATCTCTCTAGTTATAGCTAATCTCCCCCCCCCATTCCTAGCTTCCAAAAAGTTTTTTTTTTAAGTTCCAATCTCTCCTGTATATAACCACGGGTACTGTTCCAATCCTATCCTTGTCCATCACCCAGTATAATAAAATGTCCACTTATTAGTCACAATATCTCTGATTGCTTCAGCATCCTTATTATATGCATTAATGAAGCCCATTTTTAATCTATTATTGATATCATCATGGCTCTCAAAAAGGGGTGAAACAGTACCTATAAGGGGTTTATATGTGCCAATAGTCCTTTCATACGATACTTCCTTCATGAAGTAAAAAACAAAAAAAAGGAAAAACGTATTCGAGATAGGAGTGATTATACAAGTCAGAAGGCATATCCAAACCCCCGTTTAGTGGGAAGGAGAGTATGAAGAAGTGAGACACCTTAACCATTATAGCCAGCCCTGATCTCTAAGTATACTCACCTTGAGACCATCAGGGGAAGGGAACTTCAAAAACTGTGAAAAATATGCTTTGCTTATACAGACTTGGCATTCAAAGAATTTGGTAACCCCAGCGTTGAATAGTAGCAACCCACAATTTTAAACTTTGTAAGTACAGTGTGAATTTAGCCATGACTGTTTTCACTTTTCAGTCACATCTTTGTACAAAGACAGTTAATTGTTTAACCCATTTAATGACCAAGTAAGACACTAAGCCATTTTTATTTTTAAGCTCAAAATTATATTTGTATTCACTGTTTTTGTGCTAGAACACTAGCTCAAGACTACTCTTCCTAAACAAATCCGGATATTTTCCATAGCATCATATAATAACACACTAACTTATTACTGTGCAAAATCTCTGTTTTTCACTGGCAGATTAACATTTATAATACAAACAAAGAACTGAAAAGTGTACTGTTAAAAAAACAATATCTCTAAAAAATCCTGAACTGCTTTAGCCATTGGTATGTTAACAAAGGGACAGAGGAAATGTGTAGTGGTGCCTGCAGCACTGTCATATGTGCTGTCATGTATGTGGTGGATTTTTGTGATGCCCTAACTAGGAGAAACTACTGACACTGGCACATCACCACATAATGTCAGTCAGCTCCAGCCCTAACCACTAATGCCATATTTAACAGACATTTGTCTTTTGATCCATCACAGGGAGGGGTGTCGAGCCATGGACAGAAATCCCACCCCACCCTCCATCCCTCTGTGAATAGATGAACTGACAAAATGTCACTCCTTCCCACCTCACCCTCCCCAACTCCTCCAATGACTGAACCACAAATCAATATCACTTCACTAGGGTCACAATCAGGGTCCCATCCCTTTGTGCCACAGAGCCATGGTTGTTAGGCCTGCTAACATTACCTAAAATAATTTTAACCCTTGTCATATATGGCTAACCCACTGCAGAAACACAGCTGGTGTTATACTGGTCTTGTAACTTAGCAGTAGTAATGGTCTGACTAATATTTCATTTCTAGAGTTACATTCTGTTTCGCATCTAAATGATGTTATCATTATAGTGCAATACGACTACAAGGAAAATAATGCAGCTACGGTCTGTTTTTAAAATGTAAGAGTTGTTTCGATTTAACTTTCAAATTTTCTGCCCTGGGCTGTATCTTGAAGATTCAAACATAGTTATGATTTTTTTTTAAGAATTCTGATCAGTACTTTCTATAACAATAGCATTATAGAGATTTAATCTGATATTGCTTATTTTGGGGAAAATTCATTTCATTACAGAATTTCTGATGCTTTTACAGGTTCAACTTTTTTTAATTTTTTTCACGCTGGGGGTCTCACTAATGATAAGTGGCCTTTTCATCTATAATTGCACTACATTACACATAAAGGATCTACTCATATGTTCAGTCAGAAATATTTGCAAACATTGAAGAAGATTTGGCTCAGAGGACAAGCTGTTATGTCTTCACAATCCATATTTGTGTTGTTTAATGATACCTATTTTTGTTAGAAAAATGAATAAAATTAAGAGAGATATGAACAAGTACGCCAAAAGCAAGGTGTACCCGTTTTCAGCAGGTTCCTATGCCAATGGCCATGAGAGAACCAATAGCAAGGCAGCCAGGGAAGAGGAAGTGATCTCAGAGACAAGATTACATCAGCAGCAGCATACGCATTCTCAACCATACAACCAGAATGATGATGGGGTGAGATGGTCTGAGAAACTGAGAAGTAAGGAACAGCAGCCCCATTTTTCGGGGAAAACCTATAAAGACTGTGTTGTTCAGGGGGCCAGACTGAAGAATGGGAGAAGCAGGAGTCAGCGGCGGAACAACTGATAGACATGGCCTTTGCACTAATGGACACTGCAAGTGCTGATAATGACGGTACAGCCACTAATTGTGTTGATGGACAGGCACAAGTTGCTAATGATTATAATTTTAACAATGAGATTGAAGCTTTATATAATTCTGAAGGTATGGTTAGTAACAACGAAAATTTGGTTCCAATAAGGGACTTTAATGTGCAAGTTAATGGCAATGCAATTATTCAAGATGTTTTGAGTAACGTTTGTTTAAATACAGATGTAGCCTTGGCACTAATGGACACTGTAAGTGCTGATAATGACTGTATGGTCGTTAATTGTGTTGATGGACAGGCACAAGTTGCTAATTATTGTAATTTTAACAATGAGATTGAAGCTTTATATAATTCTGAAGGTATGTTAGTAACAATAAAAATTTGGTTCCAATAAGGAACTTTAATGCGCAAGTTAATGGCAATGTGATTATTCAAGATGTTTTGGGTAATGTTTGTTTAAATGCAGATGTAGTCATTGGTTCCATCGACAATTTTTATGAAATGGAAATTAGGGTTGAACCTTGTGTAATATTGAATGAAGCCCAAGATTTTAAGGTCTATAATTACTCGGGCAGAATAATAGGTGTAGAGCATGCTAATCTCCTGGCAAAAGGATTCACCTTTGTTCCTAGTAGGAGGGGGAAGATAGCTGACACACTAATAGATCTTAAGTGCTTTACTGGAAAACTTAATTTAAAGGTATGGTTTAATGATAGTGAGCCTACTTTGGATATACCAGGAAATAGGCTTAAAAAACGCAGTGTATTTAACCCTCCCACAAATAATCTAATAAGAACATATGAAAAAGTATGTGAAAAGGAGATTAGGCATGTATACAAACAAAATAATAAAAAGTATGTTAACAACTTTACCCAGGATAAGGAGAATTTGTTAATGGATTTAGCCTGGGATGTTAATATTCGTACAATGAAGCCTGATATGAGGAACGGAGTGGTCATTATGGACAAGGGGGATTACCTAAATGGTATGAATGTTATTTTAATAGACGGAACATATGAGGAGGTATCATTGAATGAAGTACATATATCATATAAAAAATAGATCTATGTTTGGATGGTATGTTGTTTCAAGGACAGATAAATGAAGATGAACATAGTTATATGGTAAATCAACACCCTATGGTTTCCAATATATTTGGGATAGCTAAAATAGATAAAAGACTTAATAATCCTAAGTTTAGACCAATTGTGGATGGAAAGTGATCAAAAACATGCTTCATTAGTAAATTCCTGGATTTTCATTTACAAAAAGGGATGACGATTTTTCCCTATATAACAAAAGATTCATGGCAGTTTTTGGAAAGGTTGGATAAGTTAACACTAGATGAAAATACTATTATGGTTACTATTGATGTTTGCAACCTATTTTCTGTTATTCCTCACCATGAAGGTTGTGATTGGTTAGAGACCCAGCTAATTAAGACAGGTATATATGACCAGAATGACATAAATAAGTATGTCACCCTTATGGAGGTTGTTTAAAAAAACAATTACATTTATTTTGAAGGACAATATTATAGACAGTTAACAGGAGTTGCAATGGGGGCAGCATGTGCCCCCATTTTTGCTAACTATGTTATGTCCTTCTGGGGACAGCAATATATAATGGAAGGGGTTATTTAAGTAAAATTCAGTATTACACTAGGTTTTTGGACAATCTATTTGTTGTATGGGAGGGTACTGAATTTGAGCTTAAACAATTCCTTGAATATGTTGATACCACAGTGAATTTTTTGTAATTTACATATAATTATAGTGAAACACACATTCCTTATTTAGATGTGGATTTGACATTTAACAAAGAAGATAAAAAGCTGAAATCGGCCATTTATAGGAAGCCCACCTTTTCAAATTGCTACTTGGAATATAATAGCTGGCACCCAGCCCATCAGAAAAAATCAATTGTGAAAGGGCAAATGGTACGGGCAGCTAGGACGGTTACCGCATAGAATTAATTCATTAATGAATTGTTTTTTATTAAACAGTTGTTTTGTAAGAGAGGGTACCCACATGAAATGTTAAATAAAATAAGTGACAAACTCAAACAAAAATGTAAGATTGGCCTTTATAAGCCAATTTTAGCAGGTGGGGATGGGCTAAGTGTAAGTTTGCAAAGTAAGGAAGGTGGCATGAAAAATAACTATTCTGTGAGCTTCATTACAACATTCAACTTGAACACCTGTAATGTGGTGGATATTATTCAAAATAACTGGGAAATTGTGAATTATGACCATAATGTAGGACAGATAGCAGGTAAACTGCCAAAGATAGTTTACAAGAAGGATAGATCCTTTAAGAATATTTTGGAGGCAGGTAATTATGCAAACACCATGTATAAGCCTAGAAGTAAAGGGAATTTTAAGTGCAGAACGTGCACATTTTGTCCATTTATATTGGAAACCGGTGACCGGTATAAGTTAAATGACACCTCCATATTTATTAATGGGCATTTCAATTGCTGTAGCCTTAATGTAGTATAAGTGGCAAAGTGTCAGCAATGCCCCATATATTATGTAGGGAAAACTAGTAGGCATTTTAAAAACGGAATTGCTGAACATTTATTAGATATCAGACATGGTAGGTTGACTAATGCCTTAAGTAGGCATATAAGAGAGCATAGGGACCATGAATTTAAGTTTTTAGCCATTCAGCAAGTTGTTAAGGATTCTCAGGGAAGAAATTTGGATATACATCTAGATATATGTGAGTTAAAATGGCAATTGTGTTTAAACACAACTGAGTACCCGGGCATTAATGAGGCTACTGCCATTAAATGTGTTTTAAAACTGAAGAATTTTATAGGATAGAATATGTTTTGCACCTGCATTTTTTATTGAATGTATATATTATGTATTTGTTTCAAATACAATTTTATGTATTGACATATTTTTAAATGATGTTTCCTATTGTTGTTTGCTAAAGTAATTAATTGGTTAATTGTTTCAATTAGTTGTTAAGGCTGGGTGGGGATGTATGGATTGTTCTGAGGAAGTTCCTTGAAGTGGGAAGAATGCGCTTAACTGTTATTAAAGTTTGTACTCTTCAGTTGCTGTGCTGTGCTGTGCTTTGTTTAGTTTTACTTTTTTGAATCTTTGCCTGAGCAGAATTCCCTATATCTGCATGAAGCCTTTATCCATTTGATCCTTGGTATTCAGAAAAAGGCTTACTGTGCCATGGACACCTTTACTCAGAAGATTTTCTCAGTGTAGTAAGCCTGAGCGATTCCGAGACCACTCTCCCTCAACAGCACTGCATAGGCACCAAATACAGCATAGAGAATGGGGTCACTGGCAAAGCTACATGCAAATTCAGCAGTCTAGGACGGAGCTAGTGCTAATTAGCCATGTAATGTCCGCAGGCAATAGTACCAGCAGAGCATGGTGAAGCAATATGGAGATTTGTTCTACTGTATTATTTTGGTTGTGAGGAGGAAAAAGTGTATGCTGTCTTTTACTGCCATACATTCCTATGATTGTACTGGGTCTCTTAGCATGACTGCAGGTGGCTGTCATAAAGCCATCTGTGTGTGTGTGTGTGTGTGTGTGTGTGTGTGTGTGTGTGTGTGTGTGTGTGTGTGTGTGTGTGTGTGTGTGTGCGTGCATGCACACACACATGAGTACGTTGATAGGTGCCTTTGCAGCTATGATGCATGACTTTATGGGGGAACAATAGCACCATGAGTTCTGACAGCAAAGTATTTAGTTCAGGGACAAGATAATATGCCACTAATAAGGTGTTTCTCTGTACAGCTCTAGGTTGTCCCTTAAATGCAGATTATCTCCACCACACTAATTGGCAGTCCTGCATTGTCCAATTAATACTGGTGGTAATAATTTTTCTAAATCCTAAGTAATATGTTTCACCATACAGTAACATTTGATGTATTATAGTGTTCTTGTAGCAGTTCCCATTGTTTTATAATTACTAAACTATAATCAGAAACCTTTTATCAAAATCACACACACAAATCTATTGCTTCCTTGCAGAAAGCAGCCTTTGAAGTGTTACTTTATTGGACTCTTGTGTCTTATCAAGCAGTCCACAGTACTGCATGAACACATCTTTAATTATGGTGGTCTTCTTTAAGTATTACTTTTAAATGCAAAAACCAAAGTGGTGGAAAACATCCTACCTGCTCAGTAACCTTCTACTTCACCTAGCAATCACTGATCAAGTAAAATTAGATCAATAAATATTGACATTAGTTGAATCTAAAACAAATGTTATTGCTTATGCTACATAGTAACAAGCAAACATTGTCTATACTATACTATATTATATGACATGAAGAGAAAGAAGATTGAATGCTACTAATTAGTATCTTTCTTAATTAGTTTAGGGTAATTATATTGTTAGGACACTGTGATTTTAAAGTGAAAAATTAAAATGGGAAGGCCCAGCTCCAGCACTGGGGAACCTGATTGGTGTGTGTAACTCTGTGATATCTATCCTTCCTGGGTAACCTGATTGGTGTGTTTAACTCAATGATACCTATCCTTCCTGGGTAACTTCATTGGTATATTTAACTCTGTGATACCCATCCATCCTGGGTAACCTCATTGGTGTGTATAAGTCTATGATACCTAACCTCATTGGTGTGTTTAACACTATGATACCCATCCTTCCTGAGTAACCTCATTGGTGTGTTTAACTCTATAATACCCATCCTTCCTGAGTAACCTCATTGGTGTGTTTAACTCTATAATACCCATCCTTCCTGGGTAACCTCATTGGTGTGTTTAACTCTATGATAGCCATCCTTCTTCTCATATTTTACAGTTGTTTTTCTCTGAATCTGACACAGGTGAAGGGTAGGGCAGAGACAGTGATATCACAGATAAGGCCTACCAGGTCTTTTCTGTTGTTATTCCAGTTCAAATCTTGATCCCGATGTTCACACTGAAAAAAAATCTGTTTTGATGACTAAATAAGTTAAGCTTTCAAAGTGTTTGGCCACCACATTCTAAGCCAAGACCTTCACAAGCATTGCCATTAATGCTTTGAGTCCACCTGAAGTTCTAGCATCCTAATCCTTATTCAGGCTTTACACCCACCTCCACTCCCTAGTCCCTAAGTCACACCACCATATCATACAATACCTTAAAGTGCCTCCCATCTTGGTGCCTTGCCTCATCTCTTGTCCATTTTGCTTCTCTTCTTTTCAGGTTTCTTTTTCAGCTGTTTGAATACATACTGTATTAATAGATTCCTGCTGATATAATTCCTAATCTCTGCTTGTCTGTACCTTTCTAGCAACTGCTAGTTCCTGCCATCCCTGTATCAAATCCTTGTCCTTCACCCTTGTCTGGCTTGCTCTTTTCGTACATCTCTAATTATCCCATCCTCTTACTCAGTCCTTATTAAAAGTTGTGTTATAATGTAAAACCAAACAAGTCATTCACAGACTTGTTTCCTACCCAAAGTGTTTACTCTGACCTATTTAAATGAATGTAAGACACTTTTAGGAAACTTAAGGTGCAGTCAGGCAATCACCTATTATAATCTGATACTACCTGACACAAAAAATCTTGCAGTAATTTAATGTTCTTCAATTTTTCAAGTTTACACCTTTTTAGATGGGAGGTACACTATATATTTTGTGCCTTCTATGAAACTTTTTTTTTATTATTTTAAGATTTTCATAAACATTAAGGAAATAAAACTCATTAACCTCGGTAATTAAATATGAGCACAAATATATTCCAATATATTTAACAACAGAAGCATGTGTGGGCCACAGAAGTATGTTCTGAAACTAAATGTAAACTAAATGTAATTCACTGGCTAAACATTCTACATATTGTTTAGATTTGAAGAAATTTCTGTTTTTTATAGTGGATGCTGTCAGCCTAGACAATTTTTCAGAGGATTACAACACACTATTTGAGTGCCGAGAAGCACAATGGCATATTAGATTGCAGGCTGATAAGGAACTGGGCTTAAATTAATTTATTAACATTAAATGTTTTTTACTGGCACGGAGACTTTAAAAATGTCTTTTGAAGTGGTTTTATCTTTTGTATGCTTTGTATTTTGATACAGTATTGCTTTAAAAAATTTTTAACAATTAATTGGTTTAGAGATATCATTGGTTCCTGGTGATTATGTGGTTCAGTACCTCGAGTTTTAAATGTAAATGTAGTGTTTTATTCTGAAGATGTTCTTGGTAAAATAAAAAGAATGAAGTGGTCAGTCTTTAGTAGGACTTGGATTGGTTTTGGTTTTCAGTTTATAGTGTTCTATGCCACGGTCGTTTGGTTTTATTGGTCTTCTGTGAGGAATTTCAAGCATGTTTGGAGAAGTTTATTACAAGATGCTAATATGGATTTATTCATGCACCTGGTGCTGTGGTCTCAGAAGTTTGTGGACTTTTGGAAAACATGAAGACAAGAAGTCAACCAAACCTTTTGCCTGGGACATTGCTGAGTAAAACTTCACATCACGATAATGATCCAGTCAACCTCTTGAGTTGGGATGGGAGAGACGAATCCTCTTCTGTTGTCGAAGTAAAAGGTATGAATATAACTATTGGTGATTTAATCAAAAGCATTGACAATCCGTTCACTGGAACAGTGTCGTTCAACAATTGCCATACTGAATTTAGTTCTAATAATGTAGGTGGATTGGACACTCTGAATTGGCCCTAGGCATGAGTGTGTGCATGTGTGTGCCTTCTGTGGAAGGTTGGGCGCCAGGCTGGCAACTCAACACTGTAAAACTCCACTGCCAATCATGAGCGGACAGGTGATCTGCTGTGGCGACCCCTAACCGGGAAAAGCCGAAAAGAAGAAGAAAAAGGATGGCACATTTATTTTGAATGACTCTGACACTTGCAAAAGAGACAGTTTTCAACTAGAAGAAAATGGTCTCCAAATTGAAAACCTGGCAGTATGAGTTTTTTTTTTTTTTTTTATTTGTAAGAGTGTATCAGAGCTGAACATGTTCCTTTTGGTCTAAGGATTTTAAAATTTCCTAATAGAGTGAAGGCTGATGATAAACTTTATGGGGACTTGGTCAAGTTGTTTAATGATACTGGGATTTCATTAATGAGATTAATAGGAGATGATTACAAGCTTAAGCTCCACCAGTTAGTAGAATAAATCTGAGATTTTGATGAGAAAATCAAAAAGATATTTTCTTTCACAGCATAGTACATTGTATTACAGAATTACTGCTAAAATCACTAGACTGGTTTCTACTATTATAAATAAAAAATGGGGGGAATTACAAAGAGGCTTGGAAGCTTATGAATTTGGGGCAGCTTATTTGAGAAAATACTTAAAAGTTGTCAACAAGTTCAACAAAAGTCAGGTTGGGTGTGCTGTCCCGACAATTGTTAGCAGTAAGAATGACATTTCCAACCCAGGTTTATTGGATCAGGTGCAAGCCTCAGCAAGGAATCACATCAATGAACAACCCCCGGTTTTGTCACTGGCCTCTTTTATTTTGAATACCCTGGTTCTGTAAGGACTCAAAAATGGCAACTCAAGGGGAAAAGGCAGGGCAGGGGAAGAGGGAAAGGAAGGAGGGAGAATAGAAGGAGCATACTGAGGCTGTGAATTTAAGTGATTTCATGCTGAAAGGTGATCATTTATCAGTTCTTTCCAAAGGTTTCCCCTTCATTCCTACCCAGTCTGCTAATTTAGCTAAAGTCCTCATTGATTTAAATCATAAACTGAATCTAAGATACTTATTACATGACATTCCCCAGTTTGACAACAGAAGTAGGAAGTTAAACCACCAAAAGTACCTTCAGTCAACATTCTGCAAGTCTTTCATGATGTTTGTGAGGAAGACTTATGGAAGAGGTTGGGAAAGAAAGCTAAATTTTACAACATGTCTTACAACAAAATATTTGCCTTAAGAGAATTGTCCAATAATAGGAACATTTGAGTAATGAAGGCAGACAAAGATAGGGTGGTGGTGATTATGAATACCATTGATTATACACTGGCCATGAACAACCTTCATTGTGACCAGAACTGTTCTAAGGAAACATCTGTAAAGAGAATTAAGAAGTTCTCTGGCATTGACACCATTTTGTTTGACTTACTTTGTCAAGATTTTATTGATTATGATCTGTACACTTATTTGAATGTTGACCATCCAAAATGACCAGGTTGTTCAATATTCCTAAGGTTCACGAAAACAGAACAACCCCACCATTCAGACCTGTGGTTGTGGCACACTTTTACAAAACAGAACCAGTTTCAGTATATTTAAACCATTTACTAAACCCAATAGTACAAAATTCTGACTTTTACTTGAGAGACACAGGTACATTAAAATCAGACATTAAATACACGCCCAACACATCACGTGACCCGCAGCCATGGTCATGTGACTAATACATTAAAATAATTACATTACTTATAATTTTAAGACATAGACAAGTAAAATTAGATAAAATTCATACATACATATATTTGCTTACTTTTGTATACTTATATTTACATGCACATATATATACGCAAATACATTACCTATATTACTTTAACTTAGTGTGTTGTATTTTTATTAGAACAGGTTTTAAGGAAACATCAAAATTTAATCCAGGGGATGTATTAGCTGCTAGCCTTACTATCCACTCATATTCTTTATTATCTAAATGATTACATAAGTCCCCTTCCCTGATAGAGCTAACAACACGTTCTATTACTCTAAACTTGAAACTGTGTGTAGAACCACAATTTAAAATATGCTTAGATAGAGCTCTATCAGGGGAGGGGACTTATGTAATCATTTAGATAATAAAGAATATGAGTGGATAGTAAGGCTAGCAGCTAATACATCCCCTGGATTAAATTTTGATGTTTCCTTAAAACCTGTTCTAATAAAAATACAACACACTAAGTTAAAGTAATATAGGTAATGTATTTGCGTATATATATGTGCATGTAAATATAAGTCCACAAAAGTAAGCAAATATATGTATGTATGAATTTTATCTAATTTTACTTGTCTATGTCTTAAAATTATAAGTAATGTAATTATTTTAATGTATTAGTCACATGACCATGGCTGCGGGTCACGTGATGTGTTGGGCGTGTATTTAATGTCTGATTTTAATGTACCTGTGTCTATCATTGAAAAAGGGTCTTGTACCTGAAAGCTTTGTGTTTGATAAAGGTGTGGTTTTTTACCTCAACTTTTTTGTTGTGCTTTGTACTTTTGACTCTGCAGCAGTATATACTTGGTGTTCCTTTGGTGCTTTATACTGCAAGTTGGGTTTTTCAGCCTGTAGCAGCCAAATATGGAGTCTAGAAATCGTTTAAAGCATCTCTTTGAAAAAGAGATTAATCCTTTGTTACTTGTTACAACAGAGATTCCTGTACTTCAACACAAGACTACCACTGTTTCATCTACTAATGCGTTGGACTTTGAACATAAAGTACAAATATTGGAAAGGAAGGTTGGTACCTATAAGCGTTTGCAATGGCAACGTTTTAGCTTTGATGCTTATCTGGAAAAAGGTATTGCACCACGTGGTTTGAGGGTATTAAAAATGCCCTCATATGGAAATACATATCCTGAACTGTTAAAGCAGTGGCAGTGCTTAAATTTGAAGTTAAGCCATGACTATATGGTACTTATGAATAAGTTCTTTAGTGACATTGAGAATGAAATGAAAAAGAAATTCTCACACTGGAAGATGAACTTTTATCTTTGTCATGTTTTTCATCCATGCAAACTGTTTACCAGTCCATGTTGGATAGGCTAGCCACCATGGATGATCGACTAGAAACTGTGAAAAAAAGAAAACTTGTACGTGACATGGGAGATTACCAATCAGGTAATATTTTCTCATGGCCTAAAGTTGAAAGAACTGTTCCACAAGTGAATAAACCTAACAACTTTAATAGTGAATCTGTACCTACAACAATGAAGCAGAAAGCATATACTACACCTTTAAATTCCCTAGATGAGTTTCCCCTGTTAACAACTAATGCTTTGAACTTGGAGCCAGAACTGCTATCCTCTTCACATAGTGATGACATCACTGAGGGCGCGGCAGCTCTAAGTAGCACTGTGGCTTGTGTAGTTACTGAATCTGCTTCTACATCTACTGCTTCAACAGCTACTAATGAAGGCGGGCTTGGGTTGTCTTTACGATCTTCACAACAAACTCTAAATAATTTCTTTAAACCTTTTCAACTGCAGCAAGCGGAACGTATCAAAGAACGCTCAAACAGCTCGAGGTCAACGTCGAGGGGAAGAAGTAAACATAGGAACAATATGGTAGTGCAGGACAATAAACGGAAGAATGAGAGCCCCCCAAAGCAACTGAAATTAGCCAGAAGGCAGTAGCAGGCATAGTAAATCTATCTTCCTTTGTTGTGAATGACCATCATTATTCTCTTTTGAGCAAAGGTATGAATTTTATACCTACAAGTGTGGAAGACATGGTAAAAGTTATAACTGATTTAAAATTGTTTATTAGATCTGTAGCTCTAAAAGTGATGTTTAAAAGTGATACTTATGACTCCACTGCTTGTAAAAGACGTAGTACGTTTGTACCAGTGTATGCTCCAGTTTTACTGGCATTTAATGACTTATGTGAAACTGAAATAAGACATGTATATAGTAATAGAAAAGCTAATGGACGTTACAATCTCTCTTATGATGAATACAAAGCATTGTCTGAATTAAAAAGTGAACCTAATGTGGTAATAAAGCAGGCTGATAAAGGGGGCTCCATAGTTCTAATGGATAGGAACAAGTATATAAGCTCAGTATTATCTTTGATTGGGGATGCTACTGCATACAAACTGATACAATATGCTGATGTAAAAAAGTGTATTTGTTATGTTAACATGTGTATATATGACTTACAGTTGTCAGGTGACATCTCTTTGGATCTTTTTCATTTTTTCACTGTTTCTAGTCCTATCATTCCCCAACTATATGGCATTCCGAAAGTGCATAAATCATGTGAAAATCCCCCTATGAGACCTATTGTCTCAGGAAATGGTTGGATAACAGAATCTATCTCTTTGCACTTACAGAGGCAGTTACAACCACTTTTGGGTAAATGTGAAACTGTCCTTAAAGACAGCACTGATTTTCTTATTAAACTTAGAACATGGTATTTAAAAGTTAAGCAATCTAACATGGATTGTCAGAATATATACATGGTTGTGTTAGATATTACTTCATTATTTACTGTCATACCAAATGAGTATGGCATCAATTCAATAAGAGAATTTTTAAGTCACTCTTCCACTTTTACTGTTAGGCACACAGAGAACATTTGCATGTTGTTGGATATAGTTTTAAAAAATAATATCTTTATATTCAATAAGGAATATTATTTGCAGCAAACGGGGGTGGCTATGGGAACCTCGGTAGCAAATACATATGCAAACATTGTTCTCTATGAATGGGAGAAATCTTATGTTGGTAATGGAACTACCTTTTTGAATGAAAATATAGTTTTATATCAGAGATTCGTAGATGATTGCTTTCTTTTATGGAAAGGAACATCCAGTGAGTTACAAGACTATATTATATATTTGAATAATACTACTTCCTTTCTACACTTTAAGGCTGATTATTCTAAGACATCCGTCAATTTTCTGGATATTTCCTTAACTAATGAGAACAATGTTATTAACACTTCTGTTTTTAAGAAGGAAGTTTCATCAGGAAGATACTTGCATGCGTCTAGTATGCATGCACCCCATATTTTTAGGGGTATAGTAAGGGGGCAACTGGCAAGAGTTAGTAGGTTAAACACTGACAATGTCAAGTGTTTACAACAAATTGATGAGGCATGTGGAGACTTTAGAAGAAGTGGCTATCCAGAAGGTATGCTGGTAGAAGCTAGAGAACATGTAGTATCTAATAGGTATTCCATGTATTCATCTGTATTTTTGAATACAAGTACAGATGTTGTTGTCCCAATGGACAAATTAAATAAAAGTGTTAATGTAAGATTTATTATGTCTTACAACTCTCTTTCATATGCAGTCAGAACTATAATAAGGAAATACTGGAAGGTGCTACTAGCTCAGGAAGATATTAAATTAGTTGTAGGTGAAGTTCCTTTGTTCACATACAGAAATATGAGAACTATTAAGAATGTTCTAGCTTACAAAGATTTTGAATATGTGAATGCTACTTCCCTTAATGGACTAGGTAATGGTACCTTTAGTTGTTATAATTGTAGTTGCTGTATTGATATATACAAACAGAAAGCTGATTCTTCAGAATGTGGTAGTAGTTTTGTTCATCCTGTCACTAAGAAGATATTTACTTTTCGGTGCCATGCAACTTGTATGACAAGTAACATTGTCTATTTGGCAACGTGTGAGGCATGTGCTTGTTTCTATGTTGGCAAGACGACTAGAAAACTTAAGGAACGCATCATAGAGCATAAATCAAGTATAAGGAGGGGAGTGGAGACTAATGCTCTATCTAAGCATATTTTAAATTGTGGTTCTACACACAGTTTCAAGTTTAGAGTAATAGAACGTGTTGTTAGCTCTATCAGGGGAGGGGACTTATGTAATCATTTAGATAATAAAGAATATGAGTGGATAGTAAGGCTAGCAGCTAATACATCCCCTGGATTAAATTTTGATGTTTCCTTAAAACCTGTTCTAAAAAAATACAACACACTAAGTTAAAGTAATATAGGTAATGTATTTGCGTATATATATGTGCATGTAAATATAAGTCCACAAAAGTAAGCAAATATATGTATGTATGAATTTTATCTAATTTTACTTGTCTATGTCTTAAAATTATAAGTAATGTAATTATTTTAATGTATTAGTCACATGACCATGGCTGCGGGTCACATGATGTGTTGGGCGTGTATTTAATGTCTGATTTTAATGTACCTGTGTCTATCATTGAGAAAGGGTCTTGTACCTGAAAGCTTTGTGTTTGATAAAGGTGTGTTTTTTACCTCAACTTTTTTGTTGTGCTTTGTACTTTTGACTCTGCAGCAGTATATACTTGGTTTTACTTGAGAGACTCAGGGCACTTGCTGGAATTAAGTAATGTGAGAGAATAAGTAAATGGTTGTTATTTTTTTTTGTTTTGTTTGTTTTTTTTTGTTTGTTTGTTTGTTTTGTTTTTTTTGCTTCTTTTTGTTTCTATGGATGTTGTTTCTTTATATACAAGCATCCAGCAAGACACAGGAATAGGCTTTGTTAGAGATTATTTAACACAGTTTACTAAGTTCAGCAATAGTATTATACATACTGTTTGTGTATTACTGGAAATGGTATTTGACAATAGTTTTTTTTTTTCATGGCAAATATTACAAACAGAAGATGGGAATGGTTATGGGTGCTAGGGTTGCTCCTGTGTTTTCCAATTTAGTATTGGTGTGGTGGGAACAGGCTGTTTTGAAGACCCACCATTTATTTAAAAAGTGAATTTCTACAAAAGGTTTATCAATGGGACAGAAGAGGAATTCCAATTACTATTTAAATATGTCAGTGATAGTACTGCCTTCTTAAAGATTACTTTGGGTGACTTTGGAGAAAAGGTTAATTTTTTAGATATTACCATCTCCCTAGATGAAGACAGTGGGAAATTTGTAAGTAGAAATTTTAGGAAAGACATGTTTGTGAACAACTGCATATACAAGAGAAGTCAACACCCTTTTCATATGAAGAAAGGGATCATTAAAGGCCAATTTATTAGACTGAGCAGACTAACTAGTAATGATGAAACATATTTTATTAAACACCAAAACCACTGACTGAGAAAAAGAAATCAGTCAGTGGTTTTGGTGTTTGTTTTCATGACACCATTTGCACTTTTTGATATTTTATTAAAGTTGAACACCTGAAACAACTTTTTCTTGACAGGGGTTATGGTCTAGATTTATTGTCAGACATCATTCAAGAAGTCAGTTTATTTAGCCAGAATAAAGAGAAACCCATCTTGAATAAATATACTGTAGAAGGCTTTGAAGATGACAGGTCAAGTTCTAATTGTAATAGTTCTTCAGATTTATGATATGATGGGGGCATTTCTGGTCCTGTAACTTCTGACATGGCACTTATTAAAAACATTTTAAAAGAAAATCAGAAGATCATCCTTGGCAACAAGGATTTTGTGAAAGTTGTGGGGATTGCCCACTTTTCACTTACAAAAGAAACAACAATGTTAAAACAATGTTATAAAAATCTATTTCTATACACCTGGGCAAACAGTGCAACCCTGGCACCTGTAAATGTGGCAATTGTAAATATTCCAGATTCATCATCAACACTTCCAATGTTTATTTGAGAGCTTTAGATAGAACTATTTGGGCAAAAGGTAGATTCGACTGGAACTCTCAAGGTGTTGTTTATTTAGCTGCTTGTGAGCCATGCTTGAGTTTTTATGTTGGTAAAACCATTAGAAAATTATCAAGAAGGATATATGAGCATACTGTGGCCTTCAAAAACAAGGATTTAAGTAATTCACTGGCTAAATATTCTACACATTGTTTAGATTTTAAGAAATTTCTGTTTTTTATAGTGGATGCTGTCAGCCTAGACAATTTTTGGGGGGATTACAACATAGTACTTGAGTGCCGAGAAGCATTATGGCAAATCAGGTTGCAGGCTGATAAGAAACCAAGCTTAAATGAATTTATTAACATTAAATGTTTTTTACAGCCACAGAGACTTAAAAAAATGTCTTTTGAAGTGGTTTTATCTTCTGTATAAGATGGTTTGTGTTTTGAACAATTAATTGATTTAGAGCTATCGTTGGTTCCTGGTGATCATGTGGTAAAGTACCTAGAGTTTTAAATGTAAGAATGAAGTAAAGTGTTTTATTCTAAAGGAGTTCTTAGTAAAATAAAAAGAATGAAAGCATCCATTAACGTTTGCATTCCAATCGCTTTTGTGCTGGCTGCTTTAGTAGAACTTGCATTGTTTTTTATTATGAGTTGTGTTATAATGTATAACCAAATAATGCATTCACAGACTTGTTTCCTACCCAAAGTGTTTACTCTGCCCTATTCAAATGAATACAAGGCAAGTTTAGGGAACTTAAGATGCAGTCAAGCTATCACCTATTATAATTTGATGCTACCTGCCACAAAAAAGCATGCAATAATTCAATGTTCTTCAATTTTTCACGTTTACAACTTTTTAGATGGGAGGTACACTTTATACTTTCTTTGTGCCTTCTATGAAACTTTTTTTGTTATTTTAAGTTTTTCATAAATGTTAAGGAAATAAATCTCATCTACCTCTGTAATTAAGTAAAAACCACAGTAGTTATCCACGGCTCCTGGAGAACTGCAAAGTTCAAGTGTGATAAATGCAATCACTTTCAGTGCTCACAACCCCTGTGAGAAAGTTCAACAGGCAAGGTGCTCCCAACAAAGTCCAAACTATTGTATGAACCATATGGACTAAAGTTCAGAACGACATAATAGAAATCACGAATACGACCTCGTATAGGCATACAGGTTTAATCAACAGTTAGCGCTTTCACCAACAGGCTTCATCAGACTTTAAAAAATATACAAAGTTTATCTTTCCATTTAAATAGCACGCCAACTTTAACCATAGGTCAAAAATAAAATGACATCACAGCCTCATTCCTTATTAATAAGCAGTAAAATCTATACATATATAGAAAATCCCTAACATACCAAAACTTATACCAAAAGGCTTAAAAAACATTAATATAGAATCATTTATGTAAAAACATTCATTTATAAAAAATGAGAGACATTGGAGTCAATGCCAAACTAAAAAATATTTTTAATCCCTTTACCTAATGGACAACCTCCTGTTCTTTAGTACAGGCTTAAGGGGGACCTTATCATTAAGCCCAGGATTAACATCAGCCCTGAGCCTAATAATCCATTTTAACTCACATTCTTCAGTATAGTTATAAACATCCCCACCACGTGGACTTATCCCAACAGACTGCAGTACCATGAAAACAAAGGAATGTGAGGGCCCATTGATATTACGATGTTTAGCCAGAGCATTATGTATGGAACCTATACGCATATGATACACATGGTCCCTAATTCGTTCACATAGTTTTCTGTTGGTCTTACCAACATAGAAAGCTTCGCATGAAACACATTTAGCAAGGTAAACCAGATTCGCACTTTGACAATTGGTGCTAGTATAAAAATTATATATTAACCCTGTTGTTGGATGTGAAAAAACACAGCCAGTATCAATAAAAGGACACTGCCCACAATTACCACAGGGTTCCGTGTTAACCTGCGTATCCAATCTATCAACATTACGTCTATCCAGTGAACGATGACATAATAAATGTTTCAAGTTCTTCCTATTCTTATAGGAGTAACTAGGTTTAGGACCAACTATTGCTGCCAAACGTTCAATGTTTCTCTATAACTCTCCTGATCTCAAACACATCAGATGTATAAAACATCGACATTCTCAAAAACTGGCCCTGTTCATTCCTTGGTCGTACCTCAACATCCATACCCCTATCAGAAAAATAAGGTTTGGCTCTTGTTTGTCTTAATAAATCTACCTCAACCATGGCTTCATTAATCTCTTTCTGGTTATATCTACATTGTACCAACTTATTACTTAAACTATCTAATTCCTTTCTATACCCTTCTTCACCCGGGTTCAACCTCAAGGCTCTCATACACTGACCCTTAATAACATTTCCAAAGACAAATCGGGGATGCATACTGCCACGATGCAGTAACGTATTCCTATAGCAATTCTTTCTATGTACTGCAGTATTGAGCATCCCATTAGCAAGTCTTTCAACCTGTACATCAAGGAAGGAGATGTTCAGTCTAGAGTAATTAACTGTAAACTCCAAGTATGGTGTCAATGAATTAACACACAATACAAACTCCAGTAGACTAGATTCATCATCCTTCCATATCAAAAAGAGGTCATCCACAAATCGCCTGTAAAAGGCCACAGATCGCTTGAATGAACTCATGTTAAATAACATTTCCTCTTCCCACTCTGCCATGACTATGTTGGCGTAGCTATTGGCACACGAGGTGCCCATAGCTACACCATCATTTTGTATATATGTTCCAGAATTAAACATAAACACATTATTATGTAGTACGACCTCCAAAAATAAAGTTAAGAGGTCTATCTTCTTACTCCCTAAATCCGAATGTCTAGACAAATAAGAATGAGTTTTAGCCACTCCTTCATCGTTAGGTATCACAGTGAAGAGGCTCTTCACATCCAGTGTAACAAGAACATAGGATTCCTCACTGTTGACATCCTTGATGTAATCATATAAATCTAGGAGGAACTGTTTAGTGTCCCTCAATATAAAAGCATTGGAATCTACAATGGGTCTAAAATGGTGCTCTAAATATAACGAGAAGGGCTCTGTCAAATATATTCCAATATACTTAACAACAACAGCATGTGTGGGCCACAGAAGTACATTCTGAAACCCTCCCCAGCAATTACTAGCAATTTAAACACACAAACCTTGTTCAAAGGACAACAGGTGTATAACCCAGAACAGGTAGCAAAACAAAGGGAAATAATGACACCTTTTACAAGTATGCAGATCTGAATTACCCTACATTTAAATAGTCAACAGGTGTGACTTTCAACTGACATTTGTAAGTAGTACAAACCATCAACTTTAACATGTAAACTAGTAAGCTGTTAAGTAATACTTATGAAATTAAAAAAAATCAAAAAATAAACTTAGCTTATATAATTTGAAATTGTAAATACATTCTTTACTGCAAACAATAAACTTAGTTTATATTATTTAAAACTGTGCCACAGAAACCACACGTCTTCTTTTTAGCTGTTCCTTCAAACCAAAAAGCCTTCTTCTACCAATTGTTAGCCATCTTATCTCTTTAGTGTAGCAATACTCTCTTTTTAAATAGTTTTCTTCTGTAGATTTCAAGCTTACTTCATTGATTAAGTGTTTGAATCCTTCCTGTTTACAGTTCTAGCTATCCTTCTTTTGCCTGGTTATTTCTCTAACTGTCCCTGTGTATGTCTTTCTGTCCCTCTCTCTTTTTGAGTCCCTGATTATATTATGATAAAATTTAGTAACTGCTGAGAAAAATAATTTGTAAAATGTGGTTTTGAAAAAGAGATTCATTCATTGTGTGAGCAAAAGGGATATGTTAATGAAAACATATATTGTATTCAAAGGAAAACAGGATTTCCAAATGCATATAAAACAAATAAAGGTTATCAGTACTGAAGATGAGACAATTTAGTTTAAAGAAAAATGTTACAATTTTAATTTTGGAAACTGGTGACCCTTTATATGGTAAATGTGTAGGAAGAAGAGTTTTTTTGTAAATACAAATATTATCTATGTCTTTCCTTTCAGAATCAGAAGCTTCAAAGTTACAAGAGCAAAGCCACAAAGAGAAGGTTAGTGAAGTTTATTTTGTTACATAATACAAAGAGTACTGGAAAAAATCTCAATGGCTTTGCTGGTTACAGTTAAACAGGTATGTAGATGGTGGTAGAATCCTCAAAGAGGTGGTTACAGGTGTTTCTGTGCTTGCCTGTGTATGTGCAAAATCAACACATTGGTTTAATGGCTGGACTGGGATTTATGCAGATAAGAAAAAAATAGTTAGGTTTTCTGCTGATTCCCAAAGCAATACACACTTTCAGCCAAAAACTGTGACAAAGCCTTTGAAGGTTCAATCACCACAGAATTTTCCAGCAATTAACATGTCAGGTTTATTGCTTTGTTTCAATATAGTCAAAAGAGAGCAGCAGTGGCTATGCTACTACAAAGCAGTAAACCTATGCTGATTGATGCAGCACTTCATCAGGCTTGCAGTTTCAATTCGTTGGTATCTTGTTCCCAGTACTATTTGTATACACAACAGGCAACAGGGATCTGTTTTAATTGCGAAATAATCCTACCAAAAATACTAGATGTGAGAAGCTCATTTAAATGTGTTTAGAGCCAGTATGTAATATAATGCTATCTCTAACAGATTTAGGATGTGTCCAAAAAAAAAATGCAGAGATTGTTGCTCAGTCATGTCTACACTGCACATACACATTCACAACTTAATGAAACACTCTATTAGTGCTTACCGAGGCAAAAAGCCAGTCATGTATTTAGACAGTAAGCTGTAAACTATAACTGGGTTATCTCTAAAAATATTGCTTAAATTCTACACGTGCTAAGGAAACATTTGTACACTACACATACACAGCTCTCCTAAGAGACTGAGGAAGGCACTCAACCATCAAATGGTCTTGCCTCCTTGATTCTGGCCAACCTTATGATAAGGATGGCTGTAAAAACCCAGCAGTCTTAGTCCTGAATACTATTTAGGCTGCCATGGTGCATAGTTCTCCTAGAGAGACATCACCAATGACATGTGGGTTTTAGCTGTCATCATAACAGCCGTGTTTTACAGCTCCTGTGTCCTCCTGAAAAAAGGGTTGTGCTCAGAGACCAAGTTATCTCATCAGAACTCTTGATATAGGCCCAGACTGTATTCTTAGATGGGCTGTAGAATCTCTTCTGCCTTTGAAATGAGCCCAAAGTTTCCAGTCCTACCTCCTTCTGATTCTAGAGAAGAGAGAAAGCTTCTGTCCCATCCAGGACTTCACCAGCTTTTTTAATTGGTCATGACTGATAAATCTGGTTCTGTATGGCAAATCTGCAGAAGAATATGCCCCCTTCCTGTCACATGCTTGAATGATGTCAGTGAATATGATGAATACCTTGCAAACAGCCCATGTTATTGTATTATACTTCTTTGAGTCAGGTTTCATGGAGTTAGAATGAGCAAGTTGCCATTCTGACATTTGGGATACTTCAACATATAATGTTTCTCAAGAAAATGGCATTATATTATATTTATGTATTTTCTTTTCATTGTGCAAAATGTTTTCTGACTTTATTATGTTAAGATTATTATGATTAGTTTCTGAGGTCATATGAATATGGAGATGGGGAGTTTATCTGCATGTCTTTTTATCAGAGTTGGTGATTTGTCTTGAGTTTTTAGTTGGCTGGGTTCCATGGGTCAGGTGATTGGTAAGTTGGGTTCACAGAACTGTTGAAATGGGGTGCATCCATTTTGTTATGGGACATCATTGTGTGGCATTTGTATCTTTCTGTGGTGGGATCATTACAGTATAAAGTGCTACCATTTGGATTTTCCTCTGTGGCTAGACTTGCAGAGAAGTAGTTCTTTGTGATCCCTTATTTTGCTGGCTGGTTATCTTCTAGTAACCCAAGCAAGGGACTCCCTAATGACATACCAAATGTGGATACATATATGCCTGAAGTCTCAGGGTGACAATAAACTGGGAGAAGTTCTTCCTGTCTCCATCTCAGAGTTTTTCCTTCATGCATACAGAGCTTGGTACAAGCAGTTGTTGGTAGTTCCTGCCCTGAAAAGGTCACAAGAAGTCACAATCTTAGCATTATGGTTGAAGATGCAGTGGACTATTCAAGATCAAGCCTCCTGCACCTTCTCAGCTTGGTAGCCACCACAGTCTTCATGATAACATTTGTATGCCTTAGGACGTGGGTGTTGCAGAGGACTCTGTTGTCAGTGGCTGCCATTTAGCCATGGAGTGGTGAACATTCCCCATCAACATTCAGGTGGGTCTTCCATTACTGCAGTCAAACCCATCCTATATGACAAGTACTTTGCAAGGAGAATGAGGAGCTTTCTTCAGTAACTCCATGATTCAGGGAAAGCGGTCCTTCTTGGATCGGGAGTAGCACATTACCTAGTTGCAATTATATATAGTCTTCCTGGCCCTAAATGATTTGAAGAGAAGGGTTTACCAGAGCTCATCTTAATTTGGCCAGACAACCAATCCATCATGTGGCACTTAAACAAGCAAGGATTCATGCAATCATACTTCTTGTGCAGGGAGGCAATGTGTGTCAGTAGGTCATAAACAAGGGCTTCACTAGGCCTCTCTTCCAGTCCTCTTCTGAAATTACTTAGTTTTGATCTTTTAGCAGGGCATTGCTGAGATCAAGATTTTTACCAGCTGGGAGGATGCAGTAATTCTGGACCTTCTTCTTCAAGCAGCATGGTAAGAGAGAAATTGTACTGGATGATGCAAGATGAAATGGAACAGGTAGAAGGAAAATAATAGGCATCCTTTAGTCCTGGGTTTCACTCTCTCAATCTCTGTTTGCCTGCTGTGTGACTCTAAGCAAGTTGCTCAACCAGACAGCACTCCTTGGTCACTCTAAAATGTATTTGGCTTATTGGATTTACCTGATTAACAAATGAATTTAAAAAATAACAAGGAAGCAGGTATGACTTTACCACAAAATAAAGTTATCAGACTCTTTTTAGGGATGATTCTGATGCCTGTGGAAAGTCCAAGATGAATTTGTGGTTTAGAAAATATTTATGTATGACTAAATGGTCAAAATTTGATTGTCTAAAGGAGGAAAAGTGCAGTGTAAAACAAAGAGTACTAAGAAGACTGATGTAACTCCAAGTTTGTATAAATATATTTAAAGGAAGAGTTTTATATCTGATTAAATTGTTTTAGAACAAAAGAAAATGTTTCATGTGAAAAAGTTCTTAACCATATAGTTCACGTTTTCAAATTTTAGAACTAATTGTAAAAAGTAAATTGCAAAATGTACTTATCCAGAACATCTGAAAGGCAACTCCGCTGCATTATTAAAGTGTAGCTAACAAGTGTATGCATTTGCTTGTTGGTGGTTTCTTTTAATTCCATGGTGTGCACTGCTACAGTTTATTCAGCCAGAATCTGCTGTTAAAGACTCATGACAGTGTGTATCTGGTATTTTAAGTAGCATATCAGATATGTCCTAAATTCGCGATTTTGTAGGTGAATGTATTTGTTCCTACATCTCCAGAAATTATTAGTTATATTTTTTGTATGCCAACCAAGTTAAAGTTTCACTACTAAAAACTCCTGATGTCCACCATGGCAGTAAAACTTAATAGTAAAATCAAAACTTTAATAAAAAGAATATAACATAAAATAAGCAGTCCTCAGTCTTCCGATAAGCACTTTCGCAAATAAGCCTTCCTCAGATCGTATAAAAAGGACTGTCCAGCTTTTGTATTTATAAGGCATCACAGCCATTCCTCGTTTAGTTCTCTGACACGCCCTTGTTGCAAACCAAAAGGAGGCCAGCTAGCAGAGAGGTATAATTTCCTTCATTGTAGTTAAAGGGGCAGTGCTTCTTTTTACTATAGGATTGCATATGAGAAAACTAATAGCTATGGATGTGAATACATTATATGAATGAAGCAACATTCAAGTAAACTTGCTATTCATATTCCTTCTATTCTTAAGTGCAGGTTTTAATGGCACAATAGTATTCAAGCCTGGTGATCTGTTTGCTCTTAAATTAATTATCCAGCATGTTTCCCTTAGCTCTGTGCAATTATGAACATCACCTCCTCTTGTGGTCTGACAGACTGCCTCTATGACCTTAAATACAAAGTAATGAGAAGGATACTGTGCTACGTGGGCTGCTAAGGCATTATTGGGATCTTTCTGATAATTAATTTAAGAGCAAACAGATCACCAGGCTTGAATACTATTGTGCCATTAAAACCTGCACTTAAGAATAGAAGAAATATGATTAGCAAATTTACTTGAATGTTGCTTCATTCATATAATGTATTCACATCCATAGCTATTACTTTTCTCATATACAATCCTATAGTAAAGAGAAGCACTGCCCCTTTAATTACAATGAAGGAAATTATACCTCTCTGATAGCTGGCCTCCTTTTGGTTTGCAACAAGGGCGTGTCAGAGAACTAAATGAGGAATGACTGTGATGCCTTATAAATACAAAAGCTGGACAGTCCTTTTTATATGATCTGAGGAAGGCTTATTTGCCGAAAGCGCTTATCGGAAGACTGAGGACTGCTTATTTTATGTTATATTCTTTTTATTAAAGTTTTGATTTTACTATTAAGTTTTACTGCCGTGGTGGACATCAGGAGTTTTTAGTAGTGTTTGCCTTTTCTCTTCCTCATTGGAGTCCTTCACAGTGTAAGAAAGTTTTTTACCCAAGTTAAAGTTTCAAGTCTGACAACAGGAACTGCACTTTGTTTTATGTTATTATTCATGTAACTCTTTTGAATATCCTGTGTGTTTTCTTTAGAACGCTCATAAAACGTGTATTGCAGACTAAAAGAAAATGCATGCTGAACACTAGAATTTTACAGCTCAGTAAATCAAATAAGAAGTTGAAGGAGGAGCTCAACTTTCTCAAATCAGGCCTGAATCAAGTCCAGTGCAATTCCCCTGCTTCAGACTCTACCAAATGTGAGTAAATGGAAAGCATTTACTACCATGGGTGTGAATGATGAATAAAAAATATTTTCAGCATGTATAACTTTTCAATAGATTTTATTACATCATTAGCTAAGGAATTGTACTAAACTTTAAGTTAAGCCCATGTTAATGTCAAATGTAATGGTTTGCTAGCCACATCACCACCTCAGATAAGTTGCAGTATTTGAAATCTAAAAGCTAATTGAACATCATCATCCCTGTTATTCTTAAAGTGCATTGCTAAGGCATTATATTTGTGTTCTTATATCACATAACAATTCAGATATTCCAATCCTTAGCTACCTTTTAGTTTTCCCCACATAAAACCTAGAAAAAAGAGCATAAAGTTACATACACCAATGACTACTGAACACTACAAAACTATTAATGGAGATTTGTTTATGTTTGATTAGTATGTTTAGAAAAGAAGTACAGTTATCATGTCTGTATATGCCAAGGGTATACAGACTGCTAGATTTTTATAAACATTCTGTTGAAAAATCATCCAGTAGGCATACTCCCATCTTGTTGGCTCATTTGCAATTGTAAGTCTTCTTATCAAAATTTGACCGTTGTGGTTCGTTTAACCATAGTGTGTTGTATTGTCTGAGTTGGAAGTATACTTTCAGGGTATTTTTTTCCTTTTTTCCCACTGTGCTACAGCCATAGATTTGGTATATATAATTTAGGGGATGTTAAGGCTTCACTCCACCACCACCACCACCCCCACATGGAGTATGCAGTTGAGGTTTGCTCCCCTGCAAAAAATATATATATATATTTTTTTAATTTTTGATTTCTCAATTTAGCTCTTTTTGGAATTGGATTTTCAGAAAAGTGTAACTCAAATTGTGTTAATATGATAGAACTTATAGAAACCAGTCTAATATGTAAACATCAGGAAGTAGCGGTGATGATAGTGTTATCTATGATTTTTACTTTCAGTCACTGCAAGTTTTTTAGAAAGATATGACAGGTGGTGATGTAGATACTTTATTAAAACTGCACTTGATTTAGAAATACAAGGCACACAAAGCTTAATTTAAATCTCATTATAGGGCATTTATTAACAATGAAATCAGCATAAATTTTAGATACTTAAATGTTTTTGCAGTGTGATTGTTTACCTGCTGTTATAAAAGTGTTTTTTTTTTAATTCTGTTTTGTTCAACAGATGGAAGGACTGATTCTGAAACATTTATGTATTCTGAATATTATTTTTTGCATAACTTGTCATTGTTTTCCACATTTTTCTTTTAGAAGCTGTATTATCTTTCCCATGTAGCACCATTGTATTTATTTTTATCTTATAACCCCCCCCCTTTCTTGTCTTGCTATATATCTGTCCACAATAAAAAGCAGTCTCAATGAGGCTTATGCAAATAATTCCACAGGAAAACAGCCATTCAGGATATAAAAAAATAACAAGACCTTGGATATTATTCTGGTTTCAAATGTTGATATTCAGGTTTTCCTTATTCTGCTGTACAAATAATAAGTTTACTATTTAGAGCTTTTGGATGCTTGGCTTCACTTAAAAATTAGGAAGTAGTTAAGAAGTATTATTTAGAATGCATTTATTTGCATTTGTTAACTGGAGGAGCATTGATCAACATGGACCTTTTTCCGTATCAACACAA
This sequence comes from Protopterus annectens, assembly GCF_019279795.1. Taxonomy (NCBI): domain Eukaryota; kingdom Metazoa; phylum Chordata; order Ceratodontiformes; family Protopteridae; genus Protopterus; species Protopterus annectens. The sequence goes on from NC_056746.1 coordinate 481,874,484, forward strand.
AAGCAGACAGAAACACATACAACAGTTATTACAAGTTTAGGACTTTTCACTTCAACTTCCCCTTCACTGCAAAGTGAGTTCACAAAGTACATGTCAGTAATACTCTTTGTGTCTACAAGGCAAAAATTATTTCCCTATTGGGATGACTGATGGCAAGAGGGTGACAGTGCCATGTGGCACAGAGACGCTCTGCTCCACACCTTTCACTGATTAGGAACTTTACATATTTTTGCTTAACTCCAGACCTGAATTTGATTATCATATGCTGTCTCCAGATTCGAGGACATATGAAAAATGTTAACCATTATGGAGAATCTTGAACATCCATTCAGTAGTTTTACTTAATTTGTTAGATTATCCACTTCTGACAGTCTATGCATAAGGGATTTATAGATAATGGCAGCCTTAGTTCTGATGGTGCAATATGCAAGATACCATAGAAGAATAATAGAAGGCACCCTCAAGGTGTAGTGGTCCCAGGGTTCAGACTACTTAGACAGACCAATGAAGATTTATGCATCTTGCAAGAGGCATTTGCTTTGGTGTACTGATTTGTTCCTGCCCCAAAGTGTCCTCATAATGGATGCTTCCTCTGTGGATTGAGGAGTTCACTGTCAAAACCATGTGTAACAAGGTCTTTGGTTCAGTTTTCATCTGGTGAGCATCACCAGACTTCTTCAGACAAAGTTAACCATACATTTTGAAACTTTTATACCCATATAAAATCAATTAATCAATTTAAAAGACAAATTACATTCAATTAAATATTTAAAGATTTAAAGAAAAAACCCTAAAGAAGAAAAACTTCTCTTATAAACTGAGGAACACCAGGAAAAACATATATTGTTCAACCATATTTAAACCACAGTGACATATAAAAACATATTAAAAATATATGTAATATATTTATATAAACAGAATACTGTCTGAAAAAATACATTGAAAAATACATTTATATATACATTTATACATACTAAAACATTATTATTGTAGTTGTATAAATAATTTCTATTATACCATGGCACCCCATTAATATTCCAAAACGTGCACGCTGATTGGCCAGCGTGCACGTTGTAAATCGACTTATACTAATGGAAAAAGGTCCGGTCGCCTGGACTTTTTCCATTAGTATAAGTCTTTTTTTAAAACACTGTCTCGCTATGTTAAAAGAGTTTAACATAGCGACACAGGTTTAAAAAAAGCAACGGAGATCTCCGTTGCTTTTTTTAAAGCTGTCTCGCTATGTTGAACTCCTTTAACATAGCTTATTAGTGTAAAAGCAACGGAGATCTTGCTTTCTCCGTTGCTTTTTTTTAAACCTGTCTCGCTATGTTAAATGGGTTTAACATAGCGAGACAGCTTTAAAATAAGCAACGGAGATCTCCGTTGCTTATTTTAAAGCTGTCTCGCTATGTTAAACCCATTTAACATAGCGAGACAGGTTTAAAAAAAAAAGCAACGGAGAAAGCAAGATCTCCATTGCTTTTTACTGTTTTGCTATGTTAAATGGGTTTAACATAGCAAGACAGCTTTAAAATAAGCAACGGACATCTCTGTTGCTTATTTTAAAGCTGTCTCGCTATGTTAAACCCATTTAACATAGCAAAACAGTAAAAAAGCAACGGAGACCTTGCTTTCTCCATTGCTTTTGGCCACAGCTCTGATGTACTGCATAGGCATGCGCAGTACATCAGAACTACCGCGGATACCAGACAGCTGCGGAAGGGCAGCAAAGAGGCATTATACAATGCCATTATTTAAGAAAAGTAATTGTTTCTTTTCTTAAATAATGTCATAATAGCAATAACCCACTTCTGGGTGTGGGTAATCGGGATTACCCACGGTTGTCTGTTTGGTCCCTCGGGCTTCGCCCTCGAGACCAAACCACGCCAACCGTGGGTAAATCCCGCATTACCCACACCCAGGCGTGGGTTATTGCTATATTCATCTATCAAGGACTTTTAATTAGAGCCTGCTAGAAATGGATGTTGTATCATTGAGTCCTGGTGGAGAATAAGCATTTACAAAAACTTGCCACCAGGCTTCCTTCTCCTCAAGGTGCAATTTCCAGGGTCCCCCCCTAACTTTACACGTTGCTTGTTGGATCACTAAAAATTTAAAAGTATGGTCTGGAAGCATCCTTAAATGTCTGTATAGTGCATTTTTTACATCCTGCTGACAAATTTCGTAAAAATGTTCATATATACGTTGTACAAGTTTACACTGCGTCTTCCCTATATAAAAGGCTGAACACTGGGAACAGACAGCAGCGTAAACAACTGCATGATTATGGCAGTTATATTTCCCCTTAACCACAATTTTTTTTACCACAAATACTAATACTTGATGTTCTCAGTATGTGCTTACACTGGTGGCACATACCACAGGGTGCCATACTCCCTTTAGCCTCAATGACTAGGGGATTTTCTAATAAACTCTTAATATTCTTGCCTTTCCAAAATACAAAATTAGGATGATCCCTGAAGGTGTCCATCATAGCCTGTTCACGTATAAGAATAACCCAGTTTTTCTTAACAATATCCTGCACTATATGACTATCACTGGAATATGTACAAACAAAAGAACATATAATCTCCTGAGTATTTCCAATATTTTTTTTTGTATTTCGCCATTAATAACTATACCTTCTCAATCGTTTGTATAATAATTGTTAGTTCCAAGGGGTAATAAAAATTAACCATTTGTTGTCATGCCAGAACCTCCCAATATAGGAACATAAAAACCATTACTTCGTTTATTGATGACCTCCTGTTTGATATTGTATTCCAAACTAATAGGGTACCCCCTATCAGGGAACATATTGCTCATAAAATCACATTCTAACAGAAAATCATTAAACTGAGAGACCATCCGGGCAGCTCTAACAAACTGATCCTTGATAATCCCATGCTTGACATGCATAGGATGACTACCAGAATAATGGAGCATACTGCCCTTCACCTATTTTTGTAATCAATACATCCAAATAGGAAATCTTTTCTTTTTCCACTGTATAGGTGAATTTGAGAAAATCAGTACTTTGGTTCAGATAATCAATAAATACAGGAATATCTTCTAAGGGTCCTGTCCATGCCATAAACAGGTCATCAAGGTAATGGAGATACAAAGGGATATATTCAAAAAAAGAAGAACAGAAAAAAAATGTTTCTCCCACCAGGCCATTACTATGTTAGCAAAAAGGGGTCTGCAAGCCGACCCCATTGCTAAACCTTCAAGTTGTTTAAAGTGATGGCCCTCAAAATATATATAATTATTTTTTAAAACTATTTCCATTAACTGAGTATAAGTATTGATAAGCCCCTGTTCAATACCAAAATCGATATACAAGAGGTCAGAAAACCAATCCAACCCCGTACCATAGGGTATGCAACTGAATAGGTCCTTGACATCGATCGTGATAAAAACTCCCCCCTCTCCAAAGAGGATAAGATTTTTAAATTTTTCCAAAAACTGCCATGAATCACAACACAGATATGGAATGTTTAAGACCTTATTTTTCAGTTTACTATCCAAGAACCTGGCTATATAACTAGTTTTTAACCAGCCTGAATCTACTATTGGCCAAAGGGAAGGGTTAGCCAGATCCTTGTGGATTTTTGGAACTCCAAATGTAACTGGAATTCTAAGGGTTTCGATAGTCATATAATTATAATCTTCAGTACCAATCTGTTACTGGGTAACCATATCAAAAAGTTCCCAATCGATCCTATAGTATGCTATATTGACCTCATTGAGGGAGGGCTCATTGTAGGTACTACTGTATAATAGTTTAAACATGTTCTGTATATATAATCTTCTTTTTGAAAAATCACCATGCCTCCCCTTTTGTCTGGTTGCATAAAACTGAGATCAGTTTTACCCCTAAGTTCAGACAATAAAGTTGTTTCAAGAGCAGAAAGATTATTTAAATTATTGTCTACTCTAAAATTATCCATATAATGACGAAAATCCATCTCACATGCTGTTTCAAAAGATTTAAACAAATAATGTGGGTCAGGGTTAAAAGTACTTGGTATTCTGCAGTCATTATGGTTACTATTATTGTCATGATTGTCATTTCTATGCAAAAATTTCAAATTCAAGTTCCTAATGAACATTTTCAAATCACAAATTAACACTCCAAGATTACATGATTTACTAGGTACAAAATTGTACCCCTTACTAAATAAATCAGCATGTTATACAGTAAGGGAAAAAACAGAATAATTGTAGATTTTAAAGTCACAAGATGAATTAGAAACAATATTAAATGTTCTTAAAACAGTCACCTCTGTTGTCTCCTGTTGTTGAAAACTTGTCCGTTCCTCTGTCCTTGTTGATTCCAACCATTTCCCTGTGGATAGGGGTTCCAGTGTTGAGGCCTCCTGTTCCTGAGCCTCTCTGACCTCTGCGGCCCTGGTGCATCTAAAGGGGCATCCTCCCCTTCAAAATCAGTTGTTACAAGTTCTCCCGGGTCCGTGGACTGCCTTTGATGTTCTACATGATTTCCACATATAACTGGTGGTGCAGGATAAGCCTTACCTGCCTGGTAGGCTTTAAGGTTGCTTTCCAGTTTCTTTGCCTTGCGATTGGCAATGACTGTTACCACACCATCGACATGTTTGAAAATAGCATCATACTGATGTCAGCTGCTTTCGTGCAAGCCTGCTGAGTGAATTTCTTGATCCAGAGCACGGATTTCAACAAGCAAGCTCTCCAGGCAAACTTTATTATGTTTAACCATGAGCTCCATGAGCTCACAGCCATGGTGGTCGAAGAGAGCCAACAGTTCCTGATGAAAAAGGGAATGCTGAACCAAACCAGTTGGGAATTTCCAAGTCCGAAGGCCTTTTGGGACTTGGCGAACTCTGAGGCACTCATGAAAATAAGCATTCTCCTGTTGTAATTTTTTATAGTCCATTAATTTATTTTTAAACACAGTTAATTTGGTATCAATAACATCAGAAACCCCACACTGGGCTAAGATGATGGTACATTCCTGCCAAGCCAGGAATCAAGCGTTCCAAAGGAACCAACATTAACATTATTATTATTGACTGGAAAAGAACTTACAGTCTGAGAAGAAAGGGCTGGAAATTGCTCAGAGCCCTGTAAAATAAAATTAGTAGTGTTACCTCCTTCCCTCAAAACAGTAGGTGTTTCATTAAAATTAGTTTCCGAGCTTGAATAATCTTTATCCATAGTCGGTTTAGGTAAAAGTTGCTGTACTAGGGCTGTTAGAGACTGCATGGAGTTTCTTAGCTGCTTAAAATCCTCATAGGTGACACCAAGAGTTCCTTCGGCCATGGTGCAAAAAACACAGAAAAAGTCAATTGATACCACAAATCAAATAGTCCAAAGGAAGCACACGAGGCTGGAAATCAGGAAATAGCACCAAAACGAATTTATTGACTACTAGTAAGCGCTTTTGTCTGGTGAGTATCACCAGACTTCTTCAGACAAAGTTAACCATACATTTTGAAACTTTTATACCCATATAAAATCAATTAATCAATTTAAAAGACAAGTTACATTCAATTAAATATTTAAAGATTTAAAGAAAAAACCCTAAAGAAGAAAAACTTCTCTTATAAACTGAGGAACATATATATGCATATATAAATGTATTTTTGAAATGTATTTTTTCAGAAGGTATTCTATTTATATTCATATATTACATATATTTTTTATATGTTTTTATATGTCACTGTGGTTTAAATATGGTTGAACAATATATGTTTTTCCTAGTGTTCCTCAGTTTATAAGAGAAGTTTTTCTTCTTTAGGGCTGTTTTTCTTTAAATCTTTAAATATGTAATTGAATGTAACTTGTCTTTTAAATTGATTAATTGATTTTATAAGGGTATAAAAGTTTCAAAATGTATGGTTAATTTTGTCTGAAGAAGTCTGGTGATGCTCACCAGACGAAAGCGCTTACTAGTAGTCAATAAATTCATTTCCTGATTTCCAGCCTTGTGTGCTTCCTTTGGAATGTTTGCTTTGTGGTATCAATTGACTTTTCTTTGGTTCAGTTAGCAATCAAGTTTCACATCAGTGTTTTCCAGAAAAGATCAGACTTTCTTCCTCTCCAGGCTCTGCAGAATTGGATTTTTCAATGTCAGACAACTACCAGTCAGACAACATGACAAGGGGGTGAAACATTAACAGGTAAGGACACACTCACTCCTGCCTCTTTATACAGAGGCCCTAAAAATGGGAGCCTGGACCTTCAGGTTCATTAAGTTTTTGTTTACCCTCCATGGGAATGCAACTACCTAGAAGACAGACTGTTCAGCTGCATACTGATGCCCCATGAGTAGTTTCTTAGCCACTCAACCGCTACAATAACATTTAGGAAAAAGGTTTGCCCCATTTGCCTCCCCTGTAGCAACAGACGTTGGGATATTTCTCCCTTATTCCTATATCCAGTGACAACAACAGAGACATGCTGTCACAGAGTTGACCAGAAGGGCTATTCTGTGCCTTTCCTCTGCTTCCACTGATTACAAAGTTTTTATTCTTAAGCCTAAGTCCTTATTTGCCCATACAGATCTAGTTTCCTGCACTTCAGCATTTTCTTCTGGTCTTTCTACTGTGACTCCTGCATCGCAAACATTTACTAACATATCCCTGCATAGGATAGGCATCTTTTCATCAGCAAAGTACCAAAATCATGACTTCTTCTCTTGGAAGATGTTCTCATGTGCAAGGCAAACAAACTGCCAGGGGATGGGGAGCTGGGATGTGATTCTTATAGGTTCATAGGTTCATACTAGGCTATCTGCCCTAGGGCATTTATAAGCCTAGCCAGAGTGTGTGTGGCTTTCACCACCCCTTAGGATGAGAATACTATACCCATTAGTTTGCTGTGCCTCTGTCCAGCAGTGATACAGAGATGATTCCCGGGGTAAACCTACGATCTCCCATCCACTCGTCAAGATTTCTCTTGAACTGAGTCAGTGAGGGGCTCTGCCTCACATGGACTGGGATTCTGTTCCATAGTGTAGGGAGTCTCTGGGTGATGAATCTGTCCTCCAGCACGTCCTATTTATATCCGTGTTGAGGTTTAAGTCTCTTGCTCTCGTGGCTCTGGTGGATTTGGATTTTTTGAGGTGGAGCATGTCCATTAATTCCGGGTTGGACATGGCCTTGTATGTCAGGCACAGATCACCTCTGAGCAGACGGTATGCGACTGAATAGAGCTGGAGTTTCTTCAGTCGGGCATCAGATGACATATGTTTGAGCCCCTTTATCCTTTGGTGAGGAACTTTGGGGTCTTTGCAACTGCTGCAGGTGTCGGGTAAGGTACATTCAATGGGGCATTGTACTCAATCATTGGTCTGATAAGTGAAGAGTACAGGGTACAATGACCTCTCCTGATCTGGATGTGAATCCCTTCATGATCAGGTGGGCAATGTAGAAGGTCTTCCTAACCACTTTGGCAATGTGAGTGTCAAAAGAGAGGTTACTGTCAACTTGGGTCCCCAGGTCCCTGATAACTTCTTCCGTGTTTAATGGATTACCACCTATGTGGTAATTAGGGGTTACCTTGTTTTTCCCAAAGGGTATGACTATACATTTTTGGCATTTAGCTTAAGGCCATGGCTCTGGCACCAGTTATCCATTTCTATGAGACCTTTCTGGAGGATGTCTGTGTCTGATGGAGTGTCAATTATGGTGCCCAGTTTGCAGTCATCTGCAAATTTTGTCAGCCACACTCCCCTGTGTTTGCCTGCACTTCAGAAAAATAAATGCCGAACAAGAGGGGCCCAGGACTGAGCCCTGTGGGACACCGCCGTGACCGGCTTAGAGTCTGACATGGCACCAGCAACTCTAACCCTGTGTGTTCTGTCCTTGAGCCAGTTTGCAACCCATCTTGTGACATATGGGTTTACATCTAAGCTGGTGAGCTTTTCTATGATGCCCGAGTGGGGTATTGTGTCAATGCTTTGCTAGGTCAAGGTAGGCTGTGTGAACTGCCTTACCCTCATCAATGGCCTTAGTGACTGTTTCAAAAGTCGACCAAGTTCAAGAGGCAGGATCTGCCCTTGACAAAGCCAAATTGGGTAGGATCCAGTGTCTGTAGGTCCCCAATGTCTTTATTTATGAGTTCCATTATGATCCTCTCCATAGCTTTGCAGACAAGGCTCGCAAGCTTATGGGCGGTAATTTCCAGGGTCCGAGAAGCACCGCCTTTGTGGAGTGGGACCACAGTTGCCAGACGCCATTCTTTGGGCACGATCCTGTAGTAAGGCTAAGATTAAACAGCAGCCTTATGTGTGGGTTTAGTTCCTCATTGAGTTCGTAGCACACAGCCGGGGACACCGTCCGTCCCATTGATGCTGTGTTTTTGCTTTAGAGAGAGCAGCTCTCACCTGGGCATCTGAGATGTTTGGGAGGCTAGACTCTGGTGGGATAGATATTTCTCCTTTGGGGAGGGAGGGAGAAATTTGCACTGAACCTGTCTGCCAGTATGTTGGCAATGTCTGTGGGTTCAGTGATTTTTTATCATTTTGGACTAATTCTGAGCATATCTGGGAGTTTCCACCCAGGTTTCTAACATAGCTAAAGAAGGCTTTATGATTGTCTTTGTGTCATTAGCGATTTTTCTCTCAAAGTTGGCCTTGGATGATTTTATGAGTGATCGTAGTTTTTTACTAGTATTGATCAGAGATGCCTTCCCATTTAGGGATTTTGCTCTGTCATGTAGTAGCTTTCTCCTCTTGTTGTAGAGTTTGTTTATGGCTGGAGTCCACCAGACCGGCGCCTGCCTTTGGTGGAAAAGGTCTTGATTTTATTAGGGATTGCTTGATCCATACATTCCTGGAGGTGCTCGTAGAAGGCATTTGTAAGGGTTTCAGCAGCATGGGTTGTGGTTTCCACTGGCTCGGGGGCCTTGAAGGATACCACTCCAGTCTTAAGAAGTGTGAAGTTTGCTTTTGAGAAGTTCTTCACTGTGGTCTTTTGCTGGGGTGGGGCGGGATGTGGATCTCCAGTGAGATTAATTTATGGTCTGATCTCACCAATGAGGGATATACTTCCGGTGTGGAGCATTTTGTCCCCATGTTTGTGATGATCAGGTCTAGTATATTTTCTCCTCTTGTGGGAATGGTGACTAGTTGTTCCATAGCATTTGAGTTTATGAACTCAAGGAACCTTTGGGCTAGGGTGTTGGTGCTTGAGTAATGTTCCCAGTCTATGTTTGGGTAGTTGAAGTCACCCAATATGATGGTGTTTGGAGAGACATTTATACTGAGGATGCACATATAGTTTAAACAGTAATGGTATTTATCATTAATTACAGTCAATGAATCTGCATGAGTTTGTAAGAAATCCTATCAGAGGGTAAAAGGTATAGCAAGGCTGTGATGTCACTACTCAAGATACATAACACAGAGGAAGAAAGCCCTGACTATTCTGCAGGTGACCACTAGCAGCTTGAATGCCTGTATGTAGCTGGCCAGAGAAAACGGAAGTGAACAGATGCAGCCAGCACCCATTCTGTGGGAGGGAGGTAGCTCTGGTTGCCACACAGGTGACACTTAGAAGGAGCACTAGATGTTCAGCTTGTGGAATTTCCAGCCAGCTTAGTCCCACCCTGCCATCTGAGCATTTGCACTATGCAGTTAAGAGGAAACTGGCATACGGAAGCATACTCCCCACCAGGACCTCAGGAGGTAGTGATTACAAGCTTGAAGGAGCTGCTGATAGGAAGAAAGAAGCTCCCAAAGGAGAGGGTAGGCCACCCCCACAGGACCAGCAAGCTGGCCCACTCCCTATCAGCTGACATCACCAGGAAAATAAAGACCAATGGGATTCCTAGAAGAGATGAGTGGGCTGTAGGGCTCCCCCCTTAGGCCAGGAATACTTAGCTCCCATTCCATCAGAATGAATGAGCCAATTGGATGAAAGTAAAGTCATATGCCAGTAGAATGCCACCCAAATTTTTAATTTAGTACCACTCTTTGGTGCTGTAGGTTTGCAAGCTTTTATGAGAATGATTCTAAAAAGCTACGTTTTTAAGTATTCTTTAGGACTACGAGCTTTTTATTTTTCCACCACAGGCTTTGTTTCCAAACTTGGCATTGTATTTGTGGCAAATAGGAACATAAGCTTCCATGCAATATTTGAGATGGGAATGGAAACCTTGGGTGTATGCGACAGTTTTTGCTATAGGGTCATTGAGGGGTGTTGGACTTTTGAACCATCTCACATCATCATCACACACAAGGAGATTGGCATTGGAGAAATCAATGGTTGGCTTGGTTGTTGATCTGTACTGGGATCATATCATGAATAAAACAATTCAGTGATTTGATTTGACCATTGAGGGCATGACAATGGGTGAGGAGCAGACAGGGGCTGTGTGAGGATGAGGTTAAGTACTGTGGTGCCTCTAGTTTGGCAGGGTCCTATTTAATTAACTGAGGCTGCAATAATAATGTGAAAGAAGAATTGAGGATATTTATTTGTAGAGTTATGGGTATCCACATTTATGGAGGGGCAATAGTCCCTTAAAAGGATGGTGTTTAGGTAATGGAGAGCAACCACAAGTTATTAAAATATGTTTTGTGATTTGCATTTGCCATGGACAGAGTTTTGCAGCTAGCCAGGATATACTGTAAGGTTTGTTTGCTGATATTAGGTATGAACAAGTTCAAGGTGATTGTCCTGGTCAGTTTGTCTAGTGATGAGTATGTTTCAGATAGACAGACACACCACTAAAATTGTTACTGCTATCTTTACTTGCAGGCCTAAAAAAGTGGTAGGCTGAGAAGCCAGGTAAAGAGGGAATGTTGCCACTGTTCTCCAACCAAGTTTCAGTGACAACACAATTGTCCACATTTTCTCAGGTCAAGAAAGCCTCAAGGAAAGGCAACTTGTGTAGCCTCTTTGCATTGATTGGCACCATAATATTTGCCATATGTGAATTTGTAATAGCAAGGCTGACAGATTGAGTAGACTGACAGTGCTCAAAAAGGGCATTATGGGCACAGAAAAAGCCTTAATCATTATACAAAAGCTCTATTCAGAAATGTGTAGCTCATCCTTGGTGAAGCTGGTGGGACTGTCTTCCATCTCACTTTCTCCTAGCTGGCAGACATTGGCCACACCCAATAACTTAGCCAAATATTCAAAAGTCTGTCATCTTTTGCTTACATTTTGACATCATTCTTGGTGATTCTAGGACACTGTTCAAGACATTTTTTTTCTGCCAGCTCAATGTCATAGAGGTCCAAAACCACGACTGCGTTGTAGGAGACCTGAGCTCAAAGAGTGTCTCAGACACCTGTATAAGCTGGCAGAGAAGAATGGGAGTAATTAGCTTTTGCCAGCTTGCCCATTCGGGGCGGGGGGGGGTAACTGGCTCACCATATAGGTTACACCAACTGGGAAGATCACTGGAGCTCAAGTCTAATGCGCGGTGCTGCTGTGTGCAAGTCACACAGTGATTTGAGGGGAATTCAATGTGAGAAGGCATGTGTCCCCTTGGAGAGCAGCTATAGTGGAGCTCAGAAAAGCTACCTCAAGGAAGCCAGATCCTCTGCTTGAGAGAGAGAGGGTTGGCCATCCAGCAGGACCTGCAGGCTGACCTGCTTCCTGCCTAACTCACACCACAAGTGGATGAGCTCATGGAAGATTCCCAGGTAGGAACAAGTCAGCAGTAGGTCTCTCACCTCAACCATGATTTCATGGCTCCTGTGACTGCAGAATGAATGAGTGCAGGTTTGAAAAATCATAAGGCTAAGTCCTCGGTTGGAGGGAAGCTTAAAAAAAATACAAGTTTCTTTCTGGCTTTAGAGTTATATTCAAGAAGCTCCATTGTGCCCCCCCTTGTGTAGTTTAATTACATTATACAGAAGATCATCCTTCCTCCCTTTGATCCTATAGATTCAACAAACTTTAACTTTCTTATCATGAAAAAAACAGTATCTGTAGCATTGCAGCATGAACTCCTTCACCCAGGTTAATTTTTGACCTGCAATTTATATAAACAAGTCTTTCTTAGCTAGTCTTTCTTAAAGAAAGATTTTTTTTATACCAATCCTCCTTATTGCCTAAAGTGGTCATGGAGAAAAACTTAAATCAGCTTTTTTCTCAAAACATTCTAACCAAGTACAGTACCTACTTCATTGTGTGGTTGTACAAAGACAGTGCTATACGGATGGGAGAAAACCCATAAGGAAAGATGATCTTTGTTTCCTTTGCCAAGGGCTGTGAAGACAGAAGAGTTGCCAAGAAATGCCTTTCAGTTGGTTTTGAAATTACATTGCCTCCTGTTCTAAAAACTATAGCAAAATCCTGCAACTATTTCCCAAAGTATGTTTTTTCTAAGCTATCTATGTAACCATGGCCTTTTTACAATGTTACTACAGAAGGTATTTGTGCAGCTGTTATGAGCTCATCTCAGAATATCCTTGTAAGGAATTACAAGTCAGACATGGTCTCTAGGTTTAAGTCATCCTTTGAAGCTACTGTTATGGAAGGAATTTTCCCTTTGGACAACCTCCCCATCAAATTGAACTGGTCATTCTGTCTTACTAATTCCTGCACCACAGCTCTATAAAGACAGATTCATAAGTTAGGAGTACTCACCAAAATGCTGAATCAGTAAGTAGAGCTCTGGATGAAGAAAGCATCCCACATTTCTGACTGCCTTCTGCCTCTTTGTTTTCTTTCTCTTGGACCAAAACTGGAGAGTTCTATTAAAGGAGCACATTTTGGGGGATGGTGTGCAGGTTTCAATGGCCTGGAAATGTTTTGTGTGCTGAACATTCTAATGCCTGCAGCATCAGTCCTACTTGTTCCTGAAGCCAGAACACCATTCACAGATTCACTTGTCTCCCCTTGTGCCTTATTCAGTTCAAGTACTTAGGAGTGAAGTTCCAATCAGTTTATAATTTCCCCACAGTACCACAAAGATGAGATGCTTGTTCAGTGTTCAAGGGTCATAGCTGTGATCTTGGGAACTGAGGAACAGCAAATATGAATGTGGGAATATATACTAACTCTGAGATTACAGTATTTTGGAGTATTGAGGTACAGCACCCATAGAGTTAATATTTGTAAGTGTCGGGGTGTGAGGAGAGCAGGGGAGCAATGTCCCATCTGCAAAAAATGCTTGAAAAGTTTAACAAGTTTTGGAATTTGCTGTTAATCTGCATGAACCAGAGTATATTTTCAAAGTGCCAACCCTCTCATTATTGTGTCTCACACTTCTGATATTTTATATGTTAAAATACAGTGCCAGTCGTCATCCTGTGATCATGTGGGTGCAAAGGCAGTGTATATTTGCTTAAATGACTTTCCTGCAGAATGAGACAATATTCAGATGTAGTTCAGGCTGCTAGTAGATGAAAATATGGGTTATACATCAACATTTCAAAGTTTAAGAGACGGGGATATCTCTGGCCATCAATTAAACTGAAGCTTGAGCCTATGGCTTATAGTTCAGTTTCAAATGCTTTTCTGACTGTTTCACAAACATTACATCAACCATCCACTCAAAATTAAGAATGGATAAATACATGAATTTGATTGATTTAACTGAAAGTGCAACTTAGCCCAGAAAGATCCACTGTCCATGTTTGATCCATACATATTGCACAATATAATTTTACTTTCTTTAGCTTATCATCCACCTTATTTTTGTTATCCTTTAGTTATTTTATCTTTTTGCAATTTTAATGTATTCCAGGCCAGAATAACATACAACATGCTTAGGTAATCTATTATATCTTCCACCCCCCCCCCCCCATTTCATAAAGTACAGCATTTGGACACTCACCATACTTTCAATTCATCCTTCAGATGAGACGTTAAACCGAGGTCCCATCTGCTTGAGTTAGTGGTAACTCAGGTGGATGTAAAATATCCCATGAAAAGGAGAAGATAAAGTGCCCTGATGCCTTGGCCAAATTTCCCCTAGTAGTATAAAATGCTACCCTGGGTCTCCCTGAAAAGAGGCTACTAACCTAGTTGAACTAACCCATTTAACAAAGGAAAGATAGATAGATAGATAGATAGATAGATAGATAGATAGATAGATAGATAGACAGACATACAGACAGATACATTTGGTCTCCTGAAGGACTATTACCTTGTAGTGTTTCCCCTTTAAAACTACTAGAATCCTTTTCCTTCTCATAGGGTTTTCCAGACCCTCAGATTCCATGTCAGTATCTTAGTGAGATTGAGTAAGGTTAACTTAGTACTCACTACAAAAGGTAAAAGGCAGCTCTATCTCCATGTCATCTAGCTGCCAAAAATCCACAGACCACCTTGTGGGAATCCCTTTTCGTCTAATAATACCATCCTACAGCCCCAGTCTCGATTACCAGGTTTCCACCTCCTTGTACCCTGCAAAAATTACTTTGTAGTTGCAGGGGGAGGGGTAGAATAGATTGTTGACCCTGAATGGATTTGGAGTGCATCGCTGCACACACTGTCTGGATTATATTGTGTATTCCTCTGGTGGGAATTTGGATCTGGCAGGTTTCAGTGTTAGGGAAAGATTAGGACCCAGTAAATATGTCAGGTTTCACTTGCCAAACTTTTTTCTTTCTAGTCTTGTAATCCTTCTGTTTTCTGATAGTTCTGAGGTTAGCTAGAGTTGCTCTTCTCTGATATGGCACAGGAATGATACCTATAGTAGCACAGTGGCCTCGACTGGCATGCCAGAAGCATATCTAGTATCTCTCCATTTCTACTGCAGGTAAGGAAAAGTACCATTACTGGAGTCTTAAACCCAGAGTTTTTGAACTTTTCTAATAGGGATACCAATGCTTTACTTCTTCCAAACAAGTGTTTAGAGTAATCCTGTTCTAACCTGACTTGATGGCCCATTATTCTAAACTCATCAGGTGCTTGCTAGTGTTTGCATGGCCTCTTTTTCCAAGAAGTTTAAAAATCTACAAATGAATGATAGTATATTCTCCTCCTTGTTAGCAGTCATGCAATTACTTTATGAGTTTTTTCTTTTCTGTATGTTTGCCCCTGCTGCCTGCCGAGTCTTGTTGTCCTGCTCCTGAGTAATGCAACTATCAGTTCTCCATCACAGTGAAGAGAGAGTCAGTATTTAGAGGCCATCATGCAGGCAGCCATTTAACTCCCAGCATGCACATATAATAGCACATGGAGTTAATTCAGTGGGCTGACTGCAGAGCCAGTCCCCCTTACTTCCTCAAAGGGCCTTCTCTCCAAGAAGCCCTGCTCCCCTGGGAAGAATGAGAAGTGGTTTCCACAGTCTCCACCCCATAAATAGTACCAGCTCCTTCTGTTTCTGAGTGTAAGCAGTCCTTTTCACCCCCTGGGAGAATTGAGCAGGCCACACCCATTCAATCCTCCCCTTCCTTGCCTGGCTGGGGGCCGCTAATTGAACCCCAGTCACCTGGGTTGCAGTAAGGGCTCCATCCCTCTGCGCCATGAAGCCAGAATTCAGTATTGTTCAGCAAATAAGCCTTTTAAAAGTTTCTGAATTCAGCTGAATAAAATGTATTAGATTTGTGCCCTCGTAGAACTCCTGGGACCCAGTGATCCTGTCGCTGTTCCTGTAGCTGATGATTTCCTGGCATCCAGTCAGGACTGTAGACATTCCTGCTGGGGAACATTAGAATGCATGTACCAGCCATGTTTTGCACTTCATAGCCATGGCCAGAAATGTCTTCCTCAGGTGTCTGTGGAGTGTAACTGTGATCCTGTAAATAGTACAACTAAAAATGTGAATGTAAGAGATATCTACTAAGTCTGAAACTGTATTATCTAGAGTATGTCCATCTAATCCAAGGTACAGCATAGGGAACCTGTTTTCTCAAGCACTTAGTGTTCCCTGTTGTACCCCAGGTGCTGTTCAGATTCCTTTTGTATTAGATGAGATATGTCAGACCAGAGGTGTTAGATTAGGAGAAACAATGATGCATCCATGTTCTTACTCAAAGACGTTATGCTTTGACACAGTATCAGTGTAACAGCTTTCAAGTGCACCTGTCACTGGTAAATGTCTGTGATGTTCTTCACATTGATTACTGATGCAGTAGCCTAAGCTATATGGGTTATGCCCTGCATACAGTATAAGAGCCATTCAGCTTCCAAAGCTTCAGGGCACTTTCTGAGCACTAAAAGCATTAGTCAGCTGGAGATGAGATGACTAAAAGAACAGATTTGGGCACGAAGTTCTCCATAGCTTTCCTGACACCTAACAGAGCATTCCTTTGCAAGTTTTTGAGGATTGATGCTTTACTTGTGCTGTTCCATTGCTGGAAAGATAAGTTCACTTTGGGGAAAACCTTCCACATATTATTTTTAATGTTTAAATTTACCTTCCTGTTTTGGAAAGTATGTTTTAAGCTGGGAATATGTGTTTTTATGAACACATGACTTTGCTGTTCTTTTAAATGGAAGTGCACTTTTTGTTTGACAGTTTAAAAGTTGATTCAAACATAATAAAATCATTTCTTCTGTGGATAAACTGTTTAAATTTATTTTGGAGGATAGTAAAGTGCATTAGAGTTCTTTTTACTGTGAAAAGAGGCTTTATACTTCTTTTGAAATTTCACCGGCCTGTGCTGCTTAGTTTTCAAGAGAAATAGGCACTATTCATCTTGACCATGGAACACACTATCTGTCAAATTCAGTCCTTCTTCCAGCCCCAAAAAGAAAAAAAAATTTGCCTCAGCCAGAGTTGGTGACTCTGCTGTGGCCAAAGCTTGTACCTCAGACCACTTATTTTTTTCTCGGATCCCTCTGGTGTTGCCCATACTGCCACTATGGACTGGAGATTAGCCACATCCTCTGCTGTTATAGAGGTCCCCTCAGTGAGCAAGAGAGAGCCACTTTTGTCAGTATTGGGAGAAGGGGCAAGGAAGGTACCACTGCTTAGCCAGAATGTTGTGCCCATCCTTGGAGAAGCTATTCCTACCATTAAAAATCCTGTTTGTCCTAATTATCTCATTAAAAAAGAAACAGAAAACTTAACACGTAACTTCTCCTGCTCCAGTTTCACTGGACAAGGGTCGTTCATTAAGTCTGTCTCAAGGACTGGTACAGGATATTGACCCTTCTTATCAGTTGGTTTCTGGTAAGAAAAAAAGGGATTCCTCTTTTTCTCATGATATTCAAGAAATTGAATCTGAAGAGGAAGGTGAAGGGACAGATACAGGTTGTTCTTCTCAGCATTCTGATTCAGACTCACAGGAGAGCTTGTTTTCTGAATCTCCCTGCCAAGGAGTCCCTTTCTCTAAGACTGTTTTCAGAATGTGCCTCTGTTTTTAGTGGGAAAACACTGAGGTTTCTCAGTCCTTCAGAAAATACTATGAAATGTTACAAATGGAATGCCCAGAACCTCCACTCCCACTCCCATCCCCCAGTGCTGTCAGCATTGGAGGATGTTTGTCACAACCTGTGGTTTCCCATGATAGCCAACCTGATGCACCTAAGAAAGAAGATAGAATGTACAGAGTTCTTCAGTCTTTCAAATTCCTATCCAGACCTGACCCAGCAACTATAGCTTTAGTCAATCCAGCTGCTGCTAAGTATGTTGTTAATTCTAATCCTTCCTATTCTGACAGGGAGGGTAAAGCAGTTGCTAACGTTGGGTAAAAAAGCATATACTTCTGCAACTTTAATTTTTTTAGAATTTTGAATTGTCAGGCTCAAATTTTAAAGTATATCCTGACTAATGGAGATTTTTTTTATCTGCAGTCATGCCTTGTGAGAAAAATTTGCTTTGTGTGCTTTAGTTTCCCCTGTTTCTTAGGTCACTATTCATTGTTTAAAGTGTGTTTATGAGTCTGGAGATAGTAGATCCAGAGCTGTTGCCACTGCAACTGTGTTCAGGAGGTTTGGCTGGCTGCATTCTCAAAACCTACCAGAAGATGTAAAAAATGAAATTTTGAATTCACCTTTGGATAAAGGTTTAGTTTGTGGACGTTTTGTTGCAGAGATTTTCAAAAAATGTAATTAGAGGGTAAGGTGATACAGGGAATCTCTCAGATTTTTCAGCCTTCCTTCTCCAAATTTTCCAAGGGTTTTTTCTGCTCTCTCATTCAATTTTGGGAAGAAAAAAAAACAGATTCAGCAAAATAATGGTAAGTGAAGATTTAAAAAGCAAAGGCAGGGAGGTTCCAAAATGAAAGTAGGACTCCCGCCCCCCAAACAAAGGACAGCCAAATAAGTCAGAATGACTAGGTAAGTGACATTGTTTCCCTTCCCACCCTGGTAGTTCCTTATCCCTTTCAAAAAGTCTGAATATCCATTTCTCTCTTTGGCAACAGCTTATTTCATATAAATGGGTTCTGAGACTAATTCAGCAGGGTTACAGATGGCAGTAGAAAGAAATCCCTCCTTTGCGGGGAACTATTCCACATCTGCAAGACTAATCCCCTCTGTTTCCACCTGCCCTACAGCACTTACTTTTAAAGGGGGTAATAGATAAAGTTCCTCCTTCCCAGTTGGCAAAAAGTTTTTTATTCAGAAATGTTTTTGGTGCCAAAGAAAGAAAATGCCTTGATAGCAGTTCTGGAAATGTCCTTCCTAAACTAGTATATGATAGTACCCAAGTTCAAAATGCTGTCACTATACAACCTCTTAGCCCTTTTTCTCCATTTGAGGTTTTTTTTTTTTTTTTTTTTGGTAACTTTAGATTTAAAAGATGCTTATTTTCACACTCCTTTCTATTCAAACTTCAGACATTTCTTAAGGTTTTATGTGTCTGGATCATATTATCAGTTCTCTGCCTTTCCTTTTGGGTTATCCACTGGTCCAAGTGTCTAGCAGCCGTTATAGCACATTGCAGGCTACAGAGTATCTATATTTTTCCATATTTAGATGACTTGCTTATCTTTTCTGAGTCTTTTCTTAGTGTCAGGAATGTCTTACTTGAGTGAGATATCTCCTATGCAGGCTGGGATTCCAAGACAACATTCAAAAGTCTTTTTTGCCTCCATCACACAGGGTTGTGTTCCTGGGGTGGCTGCTAGACACTTGAGTACAAAGAGCTTTTCTTCCACAGGAAAAATAAGCAGAATTTAGATCTATTCCAGGGGTTTTACACTCAGACTTTGGTCACCGCAAGGGAATCCTTCAGGATCTGGTCTTCATGGTGTCTATGATTCACATGATATGTCTGGCAAGACACCACATGAGACAGATACAGTTGTATCTGAAGTCTGTCTGGTCCCAGCACCAACACCCATTATCTTTTCAAATTCCAGTTCTGGGATTTATGATTAGAGAAATCACTTGGTAGAGACAACAGATATCCCTGAATCCAGGTCTCCCCTTTTGCCCTTCTACAACAGAGCAGTCAGTCATCACAGACATCTTGGACTTTGCTTGGGAAGCAGTGTCAAGGGGGATAAAATTGTGAGATATTTGGGACAACAAAGATAGAAACAAGCACATAAATATAAAAGACATTCTGGTCCTCATCAAGGAATTTAACTCTCTGAATCATCTTTGGTCCCCAGGACCACTTCATGTTGTTGCAGATATTATCGCAGTGGTGTGGTACATAGACAAGCAAGGGAGAACCAGGTCTTACCCCCTCTGCAGACTAGACATGTTTGCATGGGATATAGCTTAACAGTAGTACAATCTTATGCTAAAGGCCTCCTACATTCCATAGAAGCAAAACTGTGACAGACAAGCTAAGCAGGACATAGGTAGACCCTCATGAATGGAAACTAAATTGGGGGTCTTCCACAATTTGATCTGTATGTAGGGGGCTCTATAAGCAGACCTTTTTTGCCAAAACTCTGAACAATCAGCTGGCAAAATTCTGCTCCAGTACTCAAAGAAATAAGGCCTGGAAGACATATGCCTTTTCTTTTCCTTGGACAGGAATGTTTCTGTGTGCTTTTCAACTATTTGTACTCATGTCCAGGGTACTTCTGAAGTTTCAGAAAAAATCCCCCAAGATCATTGGGGTGACTCCCTTCTTTTGGAATTGTCCAGGGGGAATTATCACACTCTTCCTCACATACTAGATCTACTCACACAAGAACAGGGGAACATCCTAATACCAAACAACTTTAACTGACTGCCTGGATGACAGGGTCTTAAATCGCTTTAGGCACCATTTACTGCGGACATGCAGCAGGTACTAAAGGAGGCAAGAAGAATTGCCACTAGAAAATCATATATTAGTAAATTGAAAATGTTTTCTAATTGGTGTCAACAGCACAAGCAGCAACCAGGGCTAGCATTTCTTTGGTTTTACAATATTTGTGTGAGTTACTTTCCTATGTTCTGTCTTACTCCTCTGTCAAAGTGCATTTGTTAGCCATTTCAGCATGTCTGTTCATGGATCTCCCTCCTTCAAGGCATTCCCATGTCAAAATGCTTTTGAAAGGGGTATTGCATAAGAGGCCTCCAAGAAAACTGGTGGCTCCGCCTTGGGATTTTCATTTTGTGTTATAGGAACTAATGCATGCTGGATTTGAACCAACTCATCTGGCAGACTTGAGGTTCTTAACATGGAAAGCAGTTTTACTGGTTGCTCTAACCTGTGCAAGAAGACTGTCTGAGTCGCAAGCTCTTATGGTGGGTCAACCTTATTTCATTTTCCACAGAGACAGGGTTTACTTGAAAACAGATCCTTTTTTATGCCTAAAGTGATATCCGATTTTACTTTAAGCCAAAATATCCATCTCTATGTTTTCTTCAATGAACCAGAAAATAAGGGAAAAGGATACTTCATAACTTGGATATTCACAGACAAATGAGGTACTATCTTGACAGAACAATATCTTTCATAACTTCCTATCAGTTTTTTTATTTCTTGTGAAGGTAAGACGGGACAACCTGTGTCAAAATAGACTATTTCCAAATGGTTGTTCAGGATATTTCCTTTTGTTATTCCCACCACAACAAAACTATTACAGGCAGGGTGAAGGCACATTCTACCAGGACCTTGGTTTCTTCTGTGGCTTTTTGAAAAGGGCTGAACTCTTGAAGTATTCTAGAAGCAGCAACTTGGTCCTCTATAGATACTTATACAAAGTACTACAAGATAGATTCTTTCTTTGAGTCTAGGTCAGGATTTACTAGGACCATTCTCCAGGGGGTCCTGGACCATTCTCCTTCCAGATATTCTAAGCAATGGTAGCCTACTCTTATAGCTTAGGCTACTGCAACTGAGATCAATGTGAAGAACATAGTACAGTGGTGTACGTAAACTTACCGTAACAGCAGATGTTCCAATGATCAGTGCTGCTTTAGCAGCTCCTGTCCTCCATTTTCTTTGTTTTTGGTGTGTTTTTTTATTCCAGAGTATGGACATTAATGTTTTTGTTGCTCCTAGCAATGTCTTCTCAGGGCTCATTCTCCATCTCTCATTTGGCATGAAAGCTCTGAAATGCTTGGGACCCAAACCTGGCATTTTAGACAGCTCAGCTCACCTTGAGCTGACTAATGGTTTGGGTGTGTGGAAGTGCTCTGAAGCTTTGGAAGTTGGCAGACTGTCATATCCAATGCAGGATATAACCCATATATAATGCTACTGCATTAGTGGTCATTTGAACAATTACTGTTATGGTAAGTTATTACTTACATAGCTGTGACTTTCTGTGCTTGAGTGGTTTGTCTGTTTAAGTGCTGTGATGGCCTGTCTGTTAATACTGCATGTGTGTTCTGTGCTGTGGTGGTCTGACTATTACTCTTACATGTGTGGTCTGAGCTGTGGTGAATGGCTGTTACTGCTACATGTGTATTTCTGTCCTTTACTGGCCTAGCTGTCACTGCTACATGTGTTGTGGTTGCCTGGCTGTCACTGCTACTTGTGTGTTTATGTGCTGTGATGGTCTGGTTGTTACTGATGCATGTATATTATTGTGCTTTGATGGCCTAGCCATTATAAATGCATGTGTATTTTTGCAGTGTGGTGGCCTGGCTGTCACTGCTACAAGTGTGTTTCAGTGTTGTTTTAGCATGGTCTTATCCTATATGCTGATGACATGGTCATTTACTGATCAGGTCATTCTCACTAGGGTTGCCACCTTTTCAAATGGCCAAAGTAGGATATTTTCAGGACAAACATCAGATTTTACAGGCCGACACATACCCATGGTCAGTACAAAGGATAGAACTTAACTTTTTTGCCTAAATAATAGCTTATTCTTGTAGCATTTTAGTTGCTTATTCTGTTTCTTATAACATTTAGGTATTTTAGATACAGAATAAATGTTTTATAGGTTGGTACTGGGCTATCTGCCCGAAGGCATATATATTAGCCCAGCCACGATGTGTGGTATTCATCGCCCCTTTAGTAGTTCCCTAGACCCTTGTACTAGCAGCTAGTACCATTGGCCCCTATCTAGTAGTGCTGTTGGTGTGATCCCCGGTGTGAACTTTCTGTTACCCATCCACTCATCAAGTTTCCTCTTGAAGAGTGATAGTGAGGGGCTCTGTCTTATGTAGATCGGGACCCTGTTCCATAGTAAGGGAAGTCTCTGCGAAGGGAATCTATCCCTCCAGCATGTTCTATTCATTGTTGTGTTGAGGTTTATATCCCTAGAGCGTGTAGCTCGAGTAGATTTGGTTTTGCTAAGATGGAGCATGTTCAGCAATTCTGGGTTGGACATGGCTCTGTACGTTAGACAGAGATCGCCTCTGAGAAAGCGGTATGCAACAGAGAACAGTCTTAGCTTTTTCAATCGTGCTGCATAGGGCAACTGTTTGAGGCCAGTAATCCTCTTGGTTAGGTACCTCTGTGGTCTCTCCAGTTGCTGGAGATGTCTTGCCAGGTACATTCCAATTGGTGCATTCTACTCAATAATGGGTCTGATGAGGGAAGAGTAGAGGGGCACCATTACATCCTTAGATCTTGATGCGAACCCTTTCGTGATCAGATGGGTCACATAGTAGGATTTTCTAACCACTTTGGCAACATGGTTATCAAAGGAAAGCTGACTATCTACTTGGGTCCCTAGATCCCTTATTTCTTCTTCAGATTTCAGGGGATTACCTCCTATGTTGTAGTTTGCAGGTACTCTGTTTTTTCCAAAGGGGATTACTACGCATTTTTTTGCATTTAGCTTGAGACCATGGCTTTCACACCATGCATCAGTCTCATTTAGGCTCTTCTGGAGGATCTCCATGTCGGCCAGAGACTCTATTATAGCACCCAGTTTGCAGTCGTCCACAAACTTAGTCAGCCACAGCCCTTCCGTGCTTGCCTGTACTTCTGATAAGTATATGCCAAACAGGAGGGGCCCCAGAACAGAGCCTTGAGGCACACCACTCGTTACTGGTCTGGATTCGGACATAGATCCCGCTACTCTTACTTTATGGGATCTGTCTGAGAGCCAGTTTGCGATCCATCTTGTGACGTAAGGGTTTATGCCCAGGCTGGTGAGCTTATCAATAATACCTGAATGGGGAATGGTGTCAAATGCTTTAGCAAGGTCAAGGTAAGCTGTGTGTACCTCCTTTCCCTTATCTATAGCCTGAGTAACTGTCTCAAAGAAATCCACCAGGTTCAGGAGGCATGATCTGCCCTTGACAAAGCCGAACTGTGTTCAACTATTACATACAATATAGGACATAATTATGTCCTACAATCTCAGGACATTTGCCATTTGTAATATTATTTGTCAGGACACAACTGCCCAAAGAGGGACTGTCCCTCGCAAAGTGGGACAGGTAGTAACCCTAACTCTCACAACAACATTCAGTGCCAACTCCAGTCAGACTAATATAAGCTCCATCAATGGCTCATAAACCATTAACTAGTTCTCAACACAGTCAAGACCAAAACTATGTTTTTTGGAACTCCACATAAAATTCACAAAGCACCTGACTCTTTAAGTGTCTTTGACCTACACAACTATTCTATAGAAGTAACTTCCACCTTCAAATACCTAGGATTATGGCTTGACCAGTCTATAAACTTCCATTTCTGCATAGACAAAGTGAGAGCCAAAATAAACTCCCTCCTGTTCTGAATGGACCAAAAAGATCTCCCCTTTTCTATATGAAGCAGCCAAAGCAGCATAGGCACCAGAAGCTGTCAAAGACTGGGGGTTGGAGGGTGAGAGGGGCACTTAGTGATCTAAATAGGGCAATTTTTTACAGAATCATGTTATAAGAAGATTCCCAAATTTGCAACTGATTCCACACATTCACCCCATCACTGTCAATGGTTAAAAAATCTTTCTTGGTGGAACTACCTCATATTTTGAACTATAACCAGTTAATCAATAATGGCTCACAAAATATTGCACAATCCTGACAATGTACCTCCCCTAAAAAATCTTCTATAGCCCTACTCTAACATTCATACTTTTCGATCATCTAACAAAGACAGCAGGCAACTTTCTTTACTTTGTTGCTAAAAATTGGAATACCCTTCCGCATAGTATTAGATCCATAAGCAATCTTAAACATTTCAAAATCTCTCTCAATAGACACTTATTTTTTATCCTGACTTTGCACATGTAACACTCCAGGCTAATTATTAATTTAGCATAACTTATACAATTTGGCTGTACGTACTAACTCTGTTAACATATCCCTTTTAATAACACTACTTCTCTATAAGTAGTTACATTCCTAGCTGCAACTCTCACCACAGAAGTATTACTAACCACTGGCCACATTCATGAAGGCCATAAACACTGCCTCACTGGGCCACCCACAGTATCCCTGTTGCCTCCAAAATAGCTTAAAACATGGCCTAGTAGGGATCACGTAAGACACTAATTACAGCCTCAAAACTGGTTATGTGCCAGGTGAATGGAGAGTCACAAGAATCATCCCTTTTTATAAGGGTGGACCAACAACTGACCCAGGAAACTACAGACCCACCAGTCTGACAAGTCCAGTATACAAAACCATGGAACAAATTATCATGGAAATCAACATCAAGGAAATTGGCAACCCACAGATACTAAACCCATCCCAGTTTGGCTTTGATAAGGAAAGGTCTTGCCTACTCAACCTGGTAGACTTCATTCAGAAGGTCACCAAGGCTATAGATGAAGGGGAAACAGTCCATACTGCCTATCTGGACCTGGCCAAGGCATTCGATACAATACGCCACTCTGGTAGTACTGACAAACTCTCTGAACTAGACATAAATCACTACATAACTCACTGGACTGCTAGCTGGCTCACAGACAAGACCCAAGAAGTCAGAACCAGTGAGACCACCTCCATGAGGATGCCAGTCACCAGAAGAGTACTCCATGGCTCTGTGGTAGGCCCACTCCTCTTTGGCGTATACTTCTTGGAAGTCATGGCTAATGTCAAAGACCTCTGGCTTACCAGGTTTGTAGATCACTGCAAATTGGGAGCTATCAGATTTTCCCAGTGACATCAGCATCCTACAAGAGGGTTTAGCACAAATAAAAATGACTGGTGCAAAAGCCACAGTGTAAAGCTCAATGCAAAGAAAGGCATTATAGTGCCTTTTTGAAAACTGTCCACCCAAGCTATCTACTCCATCAATAAAACACCCTTAAAAACTGACCCAACAAGACAAGAAGAAAAACATTCTATGTCACCCAACTTATACACAAGAGTAGGGCATCCAGGTCAAAAGAAGTTATAACACCACTCTGCTCAGCCCTTATCATATGCATCATCAAATACAATGCCCCTTTTGTCACATACATAACCAGCCACTTCCATAACGTCCTCAAAAGTTTCTCACTAGAGAATCCAGGGCATGAATACACTGTCATACACAGATCGCCTTAAGGCCCTCTCTCTGTAGTCTCCTACAGGTTACTAAGAAACGATATATGCATGGCATACAGGGCACCCACGGATCCAGCTCTGATGGAACTATTGTACATCCACAAAATGAATAGCATCAGAAACACTAGCTCTAAGAACCTGAACTTTGCCTGTGACAGAAACAGAACAAGCTGGAGAGATTGGTGTGCATCTCAAAGGGTCCCTGGCGCTATAGAATAAGCTCCCCATTCACTTAAAACAAAGTTCATCCTTGATCTTATTCAAATGCAGCCTTGATCACTGGACAGGAAATTGCTTTTCACCCCTGGTCTGCCTCCCCCCTCATGTCTATGATGGACAGTGGTCAACAGCATGTAAAATGATCTCCAAACTAATATACTTCCAACATAATCCTTACCTACCTCCTAACATCCCCCTACCATATAGGTGACCAGGGCACTCTGGGACAAAACTGGGTTGGGTTGCATGGTTAAGCTTATAGACAACCTGGTGGTCATTAGCCTAGTATAAAACTATGAACCTGTAAAAAAGACACTACAAAACAGAATAAAGATTCCCAAGAATAACATACAAAGTAATACGTTGTAAATTAAGTATTTTATATGTATGCATACCTCTAACAATCACTATATTGCTGTTCTGCCCATGTTCTTTACCTACATATCCTTCACAACATTTCAGTTTTTATTGCTGTAGAAGCCAGTGGCAATGTGATTTATTTATTGTAAATATTTAGTCACCATTTAGGATTATCAGAACAGTGAAATGCTAACATCCAAGTTCTAGTTTTAAAAACTTCAAGGCGTTTGCAAAAAAATGTGATTTTACAGCAATCAAGTTGAGAGAATTCCAGACACCACAAACTAAATACAGTATTAGATGACCACTACTGGCAACTGCTACTATTTCTAAAAACTAGATATTTTTGTTTATTTCTGCCAATGAGGCATACAATTTGAAAATATTACTAATGTGTATACATCTCTACTGAAAATATAGTGCATCATATGCACTACAGATAATTTGCAAGTATTTAAAAGCAGAAGAAATGCATACGCATTCCTGGTTTTATCAGAATGTCATCATGTAATATATCTTTAAATTACTACCCGCCATTCTGCTACAGATGCAAATTCTGTTACAACCAGCTTGTCTGATACATGACAATGCGTCCTCCCATGCACAGACAAAAAATAAACACTACCTTCTGCTATGCAAACCAAACATTTCTTGATGCTAGAAAGCATTACAGGAGATGAAGTGAAAAGCCCACATTGGTAGCTTGCATACATAATCCATCTGCTGCCATGTGAGGTGCATTTCCCAAAAAATAAAACTATAACAAAAATAAGTTACCTTAACAGCATAACACATAAAGACAGCAAAATAACCACTTCATAACCATGTGCAGTGTTCTCTGAAATGAACTGCAGTGCTAGTGTAAACTCCAGCCTGGAAACATGTTGACCCAAACTAAACATACATTAGTTTCTTTTTTTATATTTTTTATACACAGTTCAATACAAAGCATACATCAACGTTTCTTTTTTTAATACACCATTCAACACAGAGCATACAAAGTTTCTTTTTTTATACACATTTCAACACAGTCTTCGAACAGTTCTGCACAATAAACTCTTCTTTAACATATCACGGTTTCTAATGTTATTTTCTAATAATCCTTGTTTTTAAAAAAAATACCACCAGATGGGACACAAACAAGTATCACTTTGCCATAAAAATGTGTAATATGGGAAGAATCTGATTCAATGCAGAACATTCTTTACTCTTTTCCATATAACCTAGAGAATATTTAGCTGACTCACTAATTTAATAGTGAAAAATACAACTGCAAATTATAAATTTAAATTATCAATAAGTGCACAGGAAAGGAGTAATCACACAGTCTGCACGGGGGGGAGGGGCTATGTTTAGTCTACATCACTACATACAATGCCCGCAATTTGGTCCCTGTTTTGCTTCCTCCGACATTTCTATGTTTATGATAAAATAAAAATAATAACAATAAGCAAATATGTCAAAGCCCTACAGTTAAAAGGCTTTTCGCTCGATTAGAAAAAAACGTTGAGATATCCTAGTATTACACCATGAAGGGCTCCAGTATTACTGTCCTTAACCTACAACCATTCTCCCCTGTTTATTCTTAGGTGCATCACCAACTGTAATTGTTGAAGTAACAGGTTGCAAAGCACTTCTTACCATGGATAACTCTGGCAGCAATAATGTGAACATTTTCCGTGCACTGTTGTTTGAATTCACGTTAGCATGGAATGCCCACATGGGTCCTGCTTAAAGGAAAATTCCATGGTCTTGTAGCTGTAAAAGTGTGGGGGGGGTGCTCTCCCTCCCCCTTGTCCTATGGTCGGAGAGTGATTGTATACTGTGTGATTGTGACCGGGACGGGTGCACTGGTGCGGGACTGCGGGTCCTCCTCCTCCTTACATGTAAGTTGAAAAGACAAGTTGCTGGATCTGCTGCAGAAGTGGGGGGTGCCCCTCACCCTTCGCTTTATGGTTCCGGCACCCATGCAGAGCAGCTATTGGCAAAGGAGGACTCCTTTCTCAACTTGAATATGGACTCCCAATTTTTGCTTCTGCCTCCAAGAAAAAAACATTTCCACACTACAGACTCTCTCTAACACCATCTATTTATTTATTTATTACAAACTCGTCTCTCTATGGGCATCACTGTATCACCCTAGAAAAAGACAAATGGCTACCCATAAAACAAAGATCTAACCTACTTTTAGGATTTCAAATTTACAAACTACTCCAGCTCCACATATGTACCTCCTCATACAACCTGAGACTACTCCCAAGCCACACAAACTCACATTACCCCTGTGACCAAACTCCACAGCACTGCACATGCTTTCATTTTAGACACCTACTCTTTAGTAAACCCTCCCCATCAACCTAAATAAAATCAACACTTATTCCAAATTCAGAATGCAACTCAAAAAGCACTTCTCCATCCAAGCCAAATGTTCCTGATTCAACACAGTATGTATCACCTAACCTATTTCTTTACTGAGTCTCTTCTCCTCTCTCAAAATTCATTGAAGATTGACCCACTTTAGAAACTAATGTATATACTGTACATTATACTCTGCTTGATTGTTCATTGCACTGTGCTTGCTCACTATAATGTGTCTACACAGTTCTTTCTAAGTAATTACTCTGAACTACTCTGTTATTGCTGACATTTCTGTATTTTTTGTTTGTGAAATGTTCTGTATTTCACCCAGGCTGAGCCTGAAATTAGAATATATTGATTAGTATACTACCCCCAGTTGAGTTGTTCAGTTGAGTCTTTCAGCTTTTCCCAGTTAGGGGTCGCCACAGCGGAACTCCGGTCCACTAATGATTGGTAGTTGATTTTTACGTGCCGAGTTACCAGCCCTGATGCACAACCTTCCAAGAAGGTACGCCCATTCACGCATGTCTCCACGCAGAAGACGCTCTAGCTGAAAATCGAACCAGACAGCGTCTTATTGTGAGATGACAATGCTACCACAGCACCACTACTGCGGGTACATACTACCCCCAGTTAACAAATGTAAATAAATAAATAAATGATTGTCATTGTTACATATATTTTTGTGCTGTGTGCCCTGGCTGTCATTGCTACATGCATGTTTCTACACTGTATGCCCTGGTAGTCACTGCTAAATGCAAGTTTCTATGCTGTGTGTTCTGATTGTCACTACTACATGCAAACTTCTATGCTTTGTGCCCTGATTGTCACTACTACACGCATGTTTCTATGCTGTGTGCCCCGATTGTCACTGCTACATGCATGTTTCTATGCTGTGTGCTCTGGCTGTCACTGCTATACACAAGTGTATGCTGTGTGGCCTGGCTGTCACTACTATATGCTTGTTTCTGTGCTGTGGTAATTAGACTGTTAATAATGTATGCATGTTTCTGTGCAATGATGACCTGGCTTTTATTGCTGCATCTGCTTTTCAGTTCTGTGATGGCCTGGCTGTCACTGTTACATATGTGTTTTATGCTGTACTGGCCTGGTTGTCCCTACTACATCTGTGCTTCTGTGCTGTGATGGCCTGGCTGTAACTGTTACATGTGTGTTTCTGTGCTGCAGTGACCTGGCTATCACTGTAACATATGTATTTACATGCAGAGGTGGCATGGCTGTGACTGTTCCATGTGTGTGTCTGTGCTGTAATGCCCTGGCTATTACTATTACATATGGGTTTCTGTACTGTGGTAATCTAGCTGTCACTCTTACATGTGTTTTTCTATGATATGGTAGCCTGGTTCTCAGTGTTACATATGTGTTTGTGTGGTCTGATGTCCTGGCTATAAGTATTATATGTGTGTTTATATGATGTGATGGCCTGGTTCTTACTGCTACACGTATTTCTCGGCTGAGCTGGCTTGTCTGCCACTGTAACATGTGTTCATAGGTTCATACTAGGCTACCTACCCTGGGGCAATTATAAGCCTAGCCCGATTCTGTATGGCTTACGCCACCCTTTGATTTGAGTATGTTGTGCCCTTTTTAAGGTTTAGTTTACTGTGCCTCTGTCTAATAGTGACACGGGAGTAATCCCTGGGACAAACCTATGATCCCCCATCCACCTATCGAGATTCTTCTTGAAGAGATTCAGTGAGGTGCTCTGCCTCACATGAACTGGAATTCTATTCCAGAGCGAAGGGAGCCTCTGGGTTATGAACCTGTCCCTCGAGCAAGTTCTATTTATTTCTGTGCTGAGGTTCAAGTCCCTCAAGCATTTGGCTCTAAGAGATTTAGATTTACTGAGGTGGAGCATGTCCATTAATTCTGGATTTGACATAGCTTTGTATGTCAGGCATAGATCGCCTCGAAGTAGGCGGTATGCAACTGAGTAGAGCTGGAGTTTTTTTAACCGAGCAGCATATGGCATCTGTTTGAGACCCTTGATCCTCTTGGTGAGATACTTTTGGGGTCTTTCTAATTGCTGCAGGTGTCGGGTAAGGTACATCCCAAAAGGGGCATTGTATTCTATGATGGGCCTGATGAGGGATGAATAAAGGGGCACGATTACCTCTCTTTATCTAGATGTGAAACCCTTTGTGATGAGGTGGGCTATGTAGAAGGTCTTTCTAACCACTTTGGCAATGTGGTTTTCAAAGGAGAGATTGCTATCAACTTGGGTCCCCAGGTCCCTAATAACTTTCTCTGTACTTAATGGGTTTCCGCCTATGTGGTAATTTGTGGGCACATTGTTTTTGCCAAAGGGTATGACTATACATTTTTTGGCATTTAGCTTTAAACCATGGCACTGGCACCAGTTATCTGTCTCTGTGAGACCTTTTTGAAGGATGTTTGTGTCAGCTGGAGAGTCGATTATGGTGCCCAGTTTGCAGTCGTCTGCGAACTTGGTGAGCCATAGTCCTCCCACGTTTGCCTGTACCTCGGAAAAGTATATACCGAACAAGAGTGGTCCCAGGACAGAACCCTGTGGGATGCCACTTGTGACCGGTTTCGAGTCTGACACAGCTCCAGTAACTCTCACTCTGTGGGTTCTGTCTTTGAGCCAGTTTCCGACCCATCTAGTGACATAGGGGTTTATATTTAAGCTGGATAGCTTATCTATGATACCCGAGTGGGGTATTGTGTCAAATGCCTTTGCAAAGTCCAGATAGGCTGTGTGGACTTCCTTCCCTTCATCTATGGCTTTGGTGACTGTTTCGAAGAAGTCAACCAGGTTCAAAAGGCAGGATCTGCCCTTGACAAAGCCGAACTGGGTAGGATCTAGTGTCTGTAGGTCCCCAATGTCTTTGTTTATGAGCTCCGTGATGATCCTCTCCATAGCCTTGCAGACTAAGCTAGTCAGGCTTATGGGGCGATAGTTTTCAGGGCCCGTAGAGGCTCCACCTTTGTGGAGTGGGACCACTGTTGCTGTACGCCATTCTGTGGGCACATATCCTGTAGTGAGGCTGAGATTGTATAGCTGTTTTATTTGAGGGATTAGTTCCTCTTGGAGTTCATGTAGGACACAACCTGGGACGCCATCTGGTCCCATGGAAGCAGTGTTTTTTGCTTTGGAGAGGACAGCCTTCACCTGAGCATCAGAGATGTTTGGGAGGCAGCCCTCTGCCGGAATTGATACTTGCTCTTTTGGGGGGGGGGGGGTGGAGAAGTTTGCACTGAACCTGTCTGCCAGGATATTGGCGATGTCTGTGGGTTCAGTGTATTTTTGTCGTTTAGAATCAACTCAGAACAAGTCTGGGAGTTGCATCCCAGGTTCCTAACATAACTGAAAAAAGCCTTATGATTGTCTTTGGTGCCCTGTGCAATTTTTCTCTTGAAGCTGGCCTTGGAGGATTTTA
The DNA here is from genome assembly GCF_019279795.1 of Protopterus annectens. Classification (NCBI taxonomy): domain Eukaryota; kingdom Metazoa; phylum Chordata; order Ceratodontiformes; family Protopteridae; genus Protopterus; species Protopterus annectens. The sequence continues at coordinate 481,906,540 of NC_056746.1, forward strand.
TGAGGGATCGTAATTTTTTGCTAGTACTGATCAGAGATGCCTTCCCTATTAGGGATTTTGCTCTATCATGTAGTAGCTTCCTCCTTCTGTTGTACAGTTTATTTATGGCAGGGGTCCACCAGACTGGACTCCTGCCTTTGGATGATTGGGTCTTGGTTTTGTTTGGGATAGCATGATCCATGCATTCCTGGAGATGTCCGTAGAATGCATTTATATAGGATTCTGCAGTTTGGGCTGTAGTTTCCACTGGCCCTGGGGCCTTGAAGGATTCCACTTCGGTTTTGAGAAGTGAGAAGTTCGCTTTTGAGAAGTTTTTCACTGTGGTTTTCTGGGCTGGAGGTGGGGTCGGGATGTGGACATCCAGTGAAATTAATTTATGGTCTGATCTTACCAATGAGGGATATACTTCTGGTGTGGAGAATAGAGTCCCCATGTTGGTAATGATCAGGTCTAGTATGTTGTCCCCTCTTGTGGGAGTGGTGACTAGTTGTTCCATAGCATTTGAGTTTAGAATTTCCAGGAACCTTTGGGCTAAGGTGCTGGGGCTTGAGTAGTGCTCCCAGTCAATGTTTGGGTAGTTGAAGTCACCCAATATAATGGTGTTCGGAGAGATTTTCATGTTCTCCAATGTTTTCAGGAAAGCTGAGTGGGATTCCTGACTTTGAGAGGGTGGTCTGTAGGATGCCATAAACTGAAAAGCAGTCTTGCCCACTGTTAGTTGCACATGGATGGTCTCCAATACTTCGTGCAATGCCACTAACCTGGAGGTGTGGATATCCTTGATAAATATGGAAACTCCCCCTCCTTTTGTGGTTCGGTCCGGGTTTTGGAGCTGAAAAGCATGATATGAGGTATAGCCTGGTAGTGCTGGGGTGCTCTCTGGAGCCTTGAACCAGGTTTCTGTCACTGCACAGATATCAATGTTCTCCATACTGAGGAGAGCTTCGAGTGCGTGCATCTTGAGGTTAAGACTTCTGGCGTTAAGCAGCATTACCCTTAGTTTCTTGTTCCTTGTGCTGTCTATGGGGGTGGGTTTGACTGTTTCTTTATTGTAGTCACTTGGTTGTCACTGCTATATGTGTATTTCATTGCTGTGGTAGCCTTGGTGTCATTGCTACTTTTCTGTACATTGTTACATGTACCTTTCAGTGATTTTAATCTTTTCCAGTGACACAGTGCCTAGGAATTTCCTTTTGGTTCAACAGTCATTTGACACTTTACCATAGTCATTCATGTTACAGAAAATTCTATTTCTTCTTCTAGCAAACACCAAAATGCCTTTTTTTTTAAACTTAGCCTGTAGGTATAAAAGCTTGCATGCAGGTACTCCATGAATGTAAATGTTTACTAGTGAGCCCTCTTTTCCATCAGTATTTGCCTGTACATATCTTTGCAACAATCATCTAATCATCACAGAGGTCGGTATGTATAGAAATGCGGAGCCATGTCATACATGACTGTACAGGGTAGTTTTTGAGCCAGTCTACTAAACTTAATCAGAATTCAGATGTAAATTTTTGAACATATCATACAAGTATGTAGTCTAATTACAGCACTGTACCACTATGCGTTTACACTGTGCTTGTGTGTCTGTGTGTGTGTGTGTGTGTGTGTGTGTGTGTGTGTGTGTGTGTGTGTGTGTGTGTGTGTGTGTGTGTATGAGAGAGAGAGAGAGACTTTATGCATTTATTTTATTTATTTTTGTGTTTATTATTTGTTAATCAGTAAGATGTCTGACCTAAAGTAGAATAAGTTACAGCTACAGTTCTGTCCTCCTGCACCAGTTTTTGTAGCACATACAATGTAACAGTATATAACATAGTCTGAATGCAATTTAGATGCAGTTCATGAGTGCAACAGATTGATTTGTGTATTGTTACTATATTTTAATTCCAACATTACTTATAAAGTCATACCCTGAAACGATTTTTTTCTTGTTTATATCAGACTATGCAGGCTGGAGTAGAGAATGGCTAATTTTGAGAATTAGCGAGCTGGAAAAGGTACGTGTTATCTAAAAAGGCCTTTTAACAATGCACAGTGGATAGTAATAAGAAAAGCTACCTATTTTATAGTACTGACTCTCATGATTTAAGACAGTGGGCATACATATAACATTATTAAAATCAATTGCAAAATAGGAACTCTTGAAGCAATTAAGTTCCTTTATTTTAGTGCCTTGTTTAACATGCAACTAAATTGCCTTTATTTTAGTGCCTTGTTTATCATACAGCTGAAGTTCCTTTATTTTAATGCCTTGTTTATCATGCAGCTGAAGTTTCGTTATTTTAGTGCCTTGTTTAACATTATTAATATTTGATTTAGCTCCATATCAAGGAGGGAGACACTGACTATGACCCAGACATCCCTGGTTCAGTTAGTGTCCTGGAGCTGGAAGTGCTAGAGAGGGGAGTGAGACAAGGCGCATGTGTCTGAATTCTACTTTCAATGAGAGAATTCCTGATGGAGACTGAAAATCACATGGAGGCACTTATGTTATGCATTGGGCCTACTAAGGGGTTACATCACTCACAGAAATGGATGACATGCAGTCACTAAGGCAAATGTCATGCTGAGTCTTAGAGCATACTTTAGGCATGCACAAAGGAAAGTGAGGACGTACAGATAACCTCATTCCTGAAAGCAGGAAGACAACACCATTTCTGCCACTCAGCCCTCATCCCTAAGAGAAATACACTGGCTGTATGGCTTTTGCCTCGGGGGAAATTAATGGACTTTTTGTGCCGAAGGAAGGGAAGCTTGTTAGTCATCAGGCATAAAAAAAGGTTAGTAATGTCTGCAAATGTTCACTGTTTAAGTACAGAAAACATTGTCATTTTAGATAGTTTCAACCAACAGGTTGTTTACCTTCATCACAGATGGTGCTCCTCATGTGAATTTTTTCAGCAAACAGACATATTGTCGTGAAATTTAATAGACTGATTTTTTTTTTGATTAGTAACTTGTCAACACTTGGAAAGGAAGGAAAGTAAAGGCAGCAACATTGCTAGCAAGGTAGAAACAGATGGAACTAATCATCAGTAATCATTAGCAAATCTCAATAGTGTCTACTGCAGAGGCCACAGAAGAAAACTAACTGGATTCCAATTGCTGAAAGTTAATTGGCAACTCAAAAGATTTCTATCTATCCTGAAAATTATCTCTAGACAGATGTATCCATTCTCTTATCCTGAAAATGGCAACTAAAGTGACAGGCATATCTGTAATCACCCTAAAAATAGTCAGCAGAGAGGCATACATATCTGTTCTGAAGGAACATTCCTGTGTAGAGGAGTAGATATCTCCTGTCTCCTCTTAGGTTTCCTTTCACATTATCCAAAATGTTGTTAATTTGATATTGAGGCACTGTTTCAGTGCATTCTGTGCAAACTCATACTAGTTAGGCTAATGGTCTTCTTCAGGCAGAAAACACATTCCTACCACGAGTGTAGCATGAAACTTTTCTCTTCACATTTTCAATCATATATTAGTGTTTTTGGAACCTTTTTTGTCCACTGTTAGAAAAGATAAAAGAAAACACATTGGCTATTGTGAGTAAGCACAAAATTATCATTTTGTGAAATCACTCTCCTTCAACTATTTAAATTTATTGGCCATCCCACTGTATCCCATAGAACCAGAATACAAAGTTCTCACCCCCTTCCAATTTATCTTGCTCTTTTAAAATTAGTGGCTCTCCACTTAAATAGCCAAGGCTTACGTTACCCCCTGTTTCATATCTAACTGCATAGTGCACACTGCAGCTTTTAAGATATTAACCCATTTTCCATCTAACCTTTAAAATCTGCAACATTTACTCCAGGACAACCAATTACTGGAAGGTCCACATTCTGCCTCTCAGTAGTCATCTTAGGATGAGTACTTCCGTTTTGCTCCTTGTGAGAGAAGGAGCATAGGGACATTATTTCCTGGAATCTGCTGATCACTGGAAAGCTTAATAACTGCTTCATAGGTGCCAGCTTGGCATTTCTGCTTATATGTTGCTCTTATTTATTTATTTTTATTTATTTGCAGTTGGTTTGCCAGGATAGTCCATTGGGCCAAAATGAACCCGTTTTCAATGGAGTCCTGGGGAGAAAAGCTCCAAAAACAATCAAGGTTACAATATTTTTTGATTATAATTTACAAGTGTCATAGATCCGAGTGAACATTACAATTAATACAGACTAGAGATGAAACTTACAGATGATACAGACTAGCAAAGGAACATTACAAAATAAATACTGAGAGCCATTACATCATAGGAAGCATGCACTTAAGAGGTGCAGCTTATTGCAATTCTTAGCAAATATCTTAGGAGTTATAAGGAGGTATGAGTTAAGAGTTAAGAAAAATGAAAACTGCTAGTGTAAACAGTGGAAGAAAGGAAGATGGAAATAGCCTGTGTAAGTTATGTGGGGTGGGAGCAGGAGCATTCCCACTGGGGTACTAGATGTGAGTGGAGAGATTTTTTGAAAATAAAGCGGTTAGAGGTGGTATGAATGGATGGCGGTAGGGATTTCCAGAGACGTGCTAGACCATAGGATAGAAGATTTTTGCCTGGGGGACGAGTTGGTTTGTATATTTCTAATAGATTTTGGTTGTTAGACCTTAGTACTCTGTCAGGTAGGTGCATTTTAAAGGCAGAGGAAAGGGAGGGACAGAGGGAGGGGTTTAAAATGAGCTTGTGAGCAAGAGTAAGTTGAGTATAGGTGAGATGATTGGGTAGTTCTAGCCATTTTAGTATGTGGAGAGAGGAACAGTGGTGGGTGGAGGACTTATGGCTGGTAGTGAACTTGGCAATTTTGTTGTAGCAAGAGGAAAGTTGTGTTTTCAGTGAGGATTGTAGATTAGTTAGGAGTGGAGCTCCATAGAGAAGGGAGGGGATAAGAAAAGATGTAGAGAGAGTGATTTTAGTGGCAGGTGTAAGATAATGATTTTGTCTGCAGAGCATACCTAGTTTTTGATGTTTTTTTTTATATTTAGCTGTAAGTGGGAATTGAATTTGAGCTGACTATCTATTTGGACCCCAAGTAACTTGGTCCCAGACACCAGTTCCAGAGGTGTGTTATTTTGACTGGTAATAGAGAATGAGTTTGTGTCAAAAGAGGTGACTTTGGAGGGAGTAAATACCATTAATTTGGTTTTAGAGGCATTGAGTGCTAGGTGATTCTTTTTCATCCAATGCTCAGTGGTTGAGAAAGCATCTTGAGTAAGCTTTAGGAGTGTAGGGATAGATGTGGCAGAGCAGGTAATAGTTGAATCATCTGCATATTGGATGATATTTGAGAAAGGGATAGAGTTGCGGAAATTATTTATAAATATATTAAAGAGTTGGGGACCCAGTATGGAACCTTGGGGAACTCTGGTTGGGGTATTGAGGAATGAGGAGGTGGCCTTTTTCCATTTTACTGCTTGATATCTATTGGATAAGTAGCTGGAGAACCAGTTCAAAGAGGAAGGAGATAGGTTGAGCGTAGAGAGTTTAGTTAAAAGTAGAGTATGAGAAATAGTTTCAAAGGTCTTAGATAGGTCAAGTAGTAGGGTAGAAACAATATGACCAGAGTCCCGGGCTTTGTTTACAGTTTCAAGGAAGGAGAGGAGGGCTGTCACAGTATTGTGACCTGGTCTGAATCCATGTTGTGTGGGAGTTAGTAGGTGATTATCTAAGAGATGTGGTAGGAGTTGAAGCTGGATACACTTTTCTAGGAGCTTAGAGATGGGAGACAGGATGGTGATGGGACGGAAATTAGTAACATTGTTATTATTGCCTCCTTTATGTAGTGGTATGATAAAGGCCTTTTTCCAGATTTCGGGAACTGTGCTTTCTTGGATAGAGCGGTTGATTAGAATGCTAATGGGGTAGGCAATCGCTTTGGCGGCTATGCTAAGAAAGTAAGAAGGGATGTTGTCAGGAGCATTAGTGCATGGCTTCAATTTCTGAAGGAGTTTTTTTATGGTAGATGTGGGGATAGGTTTTAATGAGAAAAGCGGGGAATGGGAAGGGGTATTAGGGGGTGATGATGATAAAGAGGACATGAGAGTGGGAGAAGAGCTGGATGGTAGAGAATTAGTAGATGAGAATGGGGGTGAAGTGCCGGTGGAGGGTAGAGTGTTGGTAGAGGAAAATAGTGGTGAATGGGAGAGTGTAGGGATGTTAGAGAATGATGAGGTTAGTTTGCAAATAGAATCAATGAAAAAAGAGTTGAATTGGGTAGCCAAATCTATATCGGGAGCATTAGGGTCTGGGGTGGGGGTGTCTGGTTTGCTGGGATTGAGAAGAGTATTTCTGAGGGTTAGTTTTATTATTGTTTTGGAGTATAGAGAAGTAATTTTGTCGATCAGAGATGATGAGCTTTTTTACTTTATTTCGAATAGTTTTGTATTCATTATGGATGAGGGGGTCCTATTTTTCTGGTAGTGTGCCCATGCTTTATCTCTGTGTCACATGGTTGCTAGTGTGTCTTTGGTTAGCCATGGGGCAAGTTTTGATTTTTATTCTTTTTGTCCTTAAGGGAACATGGTAATCTAGAAGGTTTAAGAAGGTTGAGTTGAAGTGGGCAACTGCATTATCTAGAGATAGTGTTTTTAGACTAATCCAATTTATTGCTTTTAGAGCGTTAGAAAAGGTTGTTGGATTAAAGTTCTTTTGGTTGCGGATAGTAATATAATTGTGAGTGCAATGTAGGAGTAAGGGGAGTCGATGTGTGAAGAAAGAGCAGAGTACATTGATTCCTGGCTGTTTCTAGTTAAACAGTGTATGTGCTTGACATTCCTGATTGGTCTGGTTACTATTTAAGGCAACTACTAGGAAAAGGCTACAGCAAGCCTACAGACCTTTGCATCATCTGGGACAAGACTATGAATCACCAACTTCCATGATGGCTGCACACTGAGTAACAGCTAAACTCTAGCTCTCTCAGTGTGAAAACAGAAGCTCAACAGAGAAGGCCAGTAGACTTTTGTGCCCCGGGTAAATTCAGTTACTGGCTAGTAAGTGCACTGCCTGGATGCCAGGAAAAAAGAAATATGGAGCAACTAGAAAAAAAATCAGCTACAAACAGTGAGGAAGAAACACTGACTGTGGAAGGTTCTGCAGCTATTCAACAAAAAGCAATGCAATCTCCAGACATGACTTCCAGTAACCTACAGGAAGATTTAAGACAACTGTACACAGACTTGGCTAAAATAAACAAAACATTGATGGAGTATATCAACACAAACAACAAATGGCTAGAAAAATGGAATAGGCTTTAAACAGACATTCAGATGAGGTGATAAAGCTGCAAAAATCAGAGGTTGAAATGAAGAAAAGGCTAGCTGAATATAAGACTGCTGAGGAAGAGATGTTTCAAAAAATAATAGAATTAGAGGACAGAGCACGTTGGGATAACCTGAGATTTTCAGTATACCAGAGAAGCTGGAAGGAACAGACTGCATTAATTTCATGAAAGCACAAATAAGCAACTAGACTAGTATTCCACAGCAGGTGTTGTTAGTTGAAAGGGCATATCATGTGTATGCTCCACACCTAGGTATGAGAAAGCAACCTAGACTTTTAATACTAAAGATGCAGTCCTACCAGCAGAAGGAGTTGATTCTGACAAAACTGTGACAGAAGGACAAAATACTAAAAGTGGGAGACAGCAGAGTATTTGTGGAGAATGATTACTCATTCTATACTAGGCAGAAGAGGAATACATTCATCCAACTATTCAGGGAATGTTGAGACATGGGTGTGAGATTCAAACTGCTGTACCCGGCTGTCTTCAAGGTATTGTTCCCTGGAGGGAAAAATCATTTTTTGATGAAGTACATGCTAAGGAGGAAATACAAAAGTTTGTCCAACAAAAAGTGAGTTGTGAAACAGAAGGAGATTCTGCTTCTTGTTCTTATGGTAATAAAGACCACAGAGAGACTGTACCTGTGAAACCTTTCCCTCTGTTTCAACAGAAAATGTTGGAGTGAAGGAAGGGAGCACAAAAGTTGACTAGAAGAATTGAGACTACATTGAAAATGAAGCAGAGTCAGGTTTTGGGAGAGGGAGATGAACATAAATAAAACCAGTAGCTTAATGTGAGATTACAGTGTAATAATTGTATTTGAGAAATATGACAGAACAAGAAAATATGGAAATATTGGACTTGTTCAGAGTTTGTTAGACTTGTAGGGAACTCTAAAGTATATACCTTACTTCATGTCATTAATGTCCAGAAAAATGCTTTGGGGAGATGAAGCGAGGGTAGAAAGTTAACTGTAAAGTAAAGAAAACATTTTTTTTCTTAATAGTACTATTTTTGTGGTCTATGGTTTTCTTTGAATGCAGTAAAGTAATGTTTTCTCAGTTATTTTTTAAGTGTAATGGGGATTGTAAATAGGTGCTACTGTTCTTTTTTTTCCTTTCTTTCTCCCTTCTCTCCTTTTTCTTGATCAGTTTTAAGAAATGTAGGAACTGTAATGTAAAAAAAAGAATGGTTAAAAGAGCATGACAAAAAAAAAAAACAATGTGCTTTTTCTCATTCTTGCATGGGTGATGACTGGATTAAGAATCTTAGATTGATCTAGTAACAAGTTTTAAGAGAAAGCAAGTAAATGAAAAAGAATATTCAATATTATGAGGCTCTTGTTTAGAAAATTAATGTATGCTTAGTAACAATTCTGTATCAGGCCCTCATGTCTCCATGGAAAAAATCTGATAAAGAGAAATTGACTATCTGGTTCTCATGTTTCCATGGAGATAATCTGATAAAAAGAAATTGTTTACAGTCTGGTAGAGAGTGATTGGCCCAGAAAAAGAAAAGAGAAATTGGCTAGGAGGTAATGTTCTCTGAAAGCATTCAGGGGTTTTCCCAGCTGGGAGAGCTATAACGATAAGACAAAGCCAGTTAGCAATTATTAGAAGCACAGGCTGCACCATTTGTCTTAGCATGAATAACCTTTCTTTTAGGTTAACTCAAGTTTGTGAGTGTGGCTGTCAGTTTGGGACATTTGTTCTTATTACGAGGGTAAAACTTCAATATTTGAAGACAATATTTGAAGATGTACATAGTTTTGTGTGTTAGTATTAAATTAATAGGTTTTAGTGGGTATTTGGGGCTTTGTTTGTTTGAGGGTTTTCAATAAAACAAAAAGTTTTGTAAATTGTGATATAGGCTTAAATGGATATGACAAGAAACAACTATATAAAAGTTCAACCTGCCAAACAGAGTCTGCATGTAAAAGAAAAGCTGGAACCATACCTCTCAACTGTACAGATTTTTGCAGAATGTCCAGATTTTTGCCTCAAAATTTCAGTCTGTTTCTCATAAAATTTGAGGTTTTTTGGCAGATCACTGGGATGATCTGACTAATGAAATCACTAAATAATAACACACATTTTAGTTTCAGAATTCATATCCTGTAGAAAATGCATTTTAACACAAACTCTTTTATTCTAGCTACTTTCTAAGTTTATAACATCAGTATTTAAAATCTGTCCCTATTTTTGGTCCTTTGTCCCACCCCCATATGTAAGGCTTTGTCAAGATTTCTTGGGCTAACAATGTGAGAGGTATGGCTGGAACTAGACATTTAACAAAAAAGGTGTTATACATAAAAGGTGGGAAAAATAACTTTTTAATGCAATGATGCTTTCTCGAATGTCTTTAAATGTCAATGGTCTCAGAGATAAATGTAAAAAAGAATGAATAGTGAACTATATTAAAAATGCAGAGTACAAAAAGTTATGTTACGGGAGACACACTTGGAAAGAACTGAACATGTGAATTTGGTAAATAAAGGTTTTCAGGATGATTATTCAGTGGAATATCTGGGACAAAGGAAAAGAGGAGTACTTATATAACTGCAAGAGGAGCTCCAACAGTGAAAGAAGAGGATAAAAAAGATGATAACTGTAGGTTTGTAGTACTAAGGGGCTGCTGGCAAGGCAGGAGGATTACACTGGCATGTATTTATATTCTACTAAAACTTCTATAATGGAACTTGAGAAAATCCTGGGAATAATAACCAGTTTTCAGTAAGGAATATTACTTATAGGTGGGGACTAGAATTTGATTTAGAGCAGTGAAGATGTGTCTGGGGGTCTCAGAAAGGAAAGTATAACAAAGGAGGGTAGATTTTTGAAGAAATTTATGAAAATATTTGGGATGGAAAATGGGAATTCAGTAATAGGAGTTTGGAGTGAATTTACATATTATTCCCCAAGATATAAAAACTGTGCTAGGCTGGACAGAATTTACATTTTACAGGAACATGAGCATTTAATTGAAGGTCTTGATGTGCACCCAATAAAAATGAGACACTGGCACTTTCCCACCTATCTCTTGAAAAGAGAGGAATTTAAGGAATAGGTAATAGAGATTATTCAGGAGCTATTCAAGAAGATAGAAATTAATTCTGAAAATATAGCTAGGGAGCAAAATAAAATTAAGGTGGAGTTTAAAGATAGGGTGGAAAGTAAGAATTATTTAGATGACTGACAAATGTTAAAGTATTGCAGAGAATCCCACAGAACAAGAAGAGGATCAACTGCAGAATGCTACGCAGAAAATAAGGGATTGCCTCAATAATATACATGAGTCTAGCAAGATTGCTGTTAAGCAACTGTTTTCTTTTTTTATAATAACATTAGAGCACAAAAAACTTTTAGCACAATGACTTGAGCAACAGAAAGTAGAAATGGCTGTCCCCAAGCTGAGGGAGCCTATAACAAGGATGGTAAGAAGAGATCCTGTAGAGGTATTAGAAATATTTCAGAAATTCTGTGAATGTCTTTATAAACAAGAGACATATGGAAATCAAGAAGAATTAAACATGCCAAAGTTAGAGGTGGATGAAGCTCAATTACTAACGGTTAGGATAGGAGCAGATGAAATAAAAATTGTGATGTATAACCAATTTACAGGAATGTCCTCAGGAATAGATGGTATTGCTGTGAAAGATTGGAAGCTATGAGGAAAAAAACTGATAGACATCTGGAAGGTTTTGTTTAGCAGTATTTTAAGAGGAAGAGAAGGACCAACATCCTGGAAGAAAGCAGTAGCAGCTGTAAAACCAAAAAAGGGTAAAGATCAATCAGATCCAGCTTCATACAGGCCATTTCAATACTAAACCATAATTATAAAGTACTCATGTCTATAGTGGCTAAAAGAATGGCAAAAGTAATGTCAACATTGATAGATATGGACCAATGTGGTTTTGTGGAGAGGAGGCAAACATTTGACAAATTAACAGAACATTGATGATCCAGAGCAAAGCAGAATGTAAGGAAATATAATTGTTGTTGGTGGGTCTTGATGTAGAGAAAGCATTTAACAGAGTAAGCTGGGACCTTATGAGCAAGGCAATGGAAGAGTTTGCATTTCCTGAAAAAAAAATTTGATTGATGAGAGATCAGAGGTGAAAATTAAAGTGGGCGGGGTCCTCTCTGATAATTTCTACTTGAGCAGAGGAACCAGGCAAAGGTGTCCTTTTTCCTCTTTGTAATTTGCATTATATTTAAAACCATTAGCAAATAAAATAAGGGAGTCAGAAATTCAAGGATATAATTGGTATGGTTGTCAAGAAAAGCTGGTTGTATTTGCAGATGATATTATTTTATACCTGACAAAACTAGAAAGAGAGATTACAGTGTTGTGTAACATTCTGGGACAGTTTTAGATGCTTTTGGGATACAAAATTAATGAAACTGAAACAAAGACAATAGCAGTAAATTATGTACCACATATGAATTGGTTCAGCAATATCGATATTTATGGGGACATGATAAAATTAAGTATTAGGAGTATGGATTAAAAATGCTTCTTGTGTGGCAGCTAAGGATATGTAGGAAGAGACTAAACAAAAGATAACACAAAAATTGAGAAAATGGAAGCTTTGTTATGTGGATATGGATAGTAATATATAAGTAGTTAAAATATTTTTAGTCCCATTAGTCTTATACACACATCAGGCATATGTTTTATCGCGTTTATATTACAACATTGAAGCTTTATTTAATCGAATAACTAAAGCTCGATCTTATAATATTGACAGCTAAAACTGTCGAACGGCCGATTCAACCAAGTGAAACACTTCCATTGGCCAAATCAAAAAAAAAACTTTATATCCTAACTCAAGAGGGGGGCTTCACACCCCCTACCTAAATGTACCAACTCAGAGATTGCTCCAAATTGGAGAAATGGGCATACTCCACAGAATGGCTAAGGGAGGTGTTTCCCTGGGTTAAATCGGACGTTCGACAATTTACAGTTTCGATATTACAAGTTCGTGCTTTACTTATTTGATTAAGTAAAGCTTCGTTCTTGTAATATAGAACCATTTTATCAATCAGAGGAGAAGTTTTGGATTGCATTTAATAAAGACATAAAGGACTTTATCTGGGAGGGGAAAACAGCAAAAGCCAAGTGGAATAAGCTGATTCTTCCAGTAGAACATGCTGGACTGGGATTACACAATTTGAAGGGGTATTTAAGAGCTACACAGTTAAGGCTCCTGTACATAGCATAAGCAGAAAACTATAATTCGCAGTGGAAATGGATGATGATGAAACAGGGGGAAAGCTTAAGAAACAAGGAGAGAATGGGATTTTGGATGCAGGCCTTTAAGGAGAATAACAATAATCATACAGAATATTATATCTGTAAAGTAGCAGAAAGTATCCTAAGAACCAAGACAACATGGGAATGGAGAAAGGAGATTCTGCTAATAGGGATGACTGCAAATAGGAATATAGACAATAGACAAGAGGGGGCAGGAATTTATTGGAGAAAACTGCCAAAGGAACCAAGGTATTGGAAGCAAAGAAGTAGATAGGAAAGATGATAGAAAGGGATGACGCCAAGAATTTATTTGGACTGCAGGTTAGTGATTGCCTTCCCTATCAAGGATTGATATCAGAGTATAGGCAAAGGGAAAGTAAAAGGAGGGTTCTAAACCAAAGACCAGCACTGGTAGATTTTTAGTAGAATCTAGAACAGAAGCTGCCATTAAAAGAGGAATAATTAGTATAGCATATAAAATATTGCACGATGACTATAAGAATCAATTAGAGGAGTTTAGAAAGGATTAAGAAGATATACTAGATAAGCAATTCACAAAGAAACAATGATAGGATATATGTATGTCTCCCAAATATACAACGTCTAGAAGATTTAGGATGTTTGCTTGGAAATGTGTACATAGATATTTTTATACCCCAAATGGACTCCACAGAATTTTTCCTCCGGTAGACAGCAAATCTTGGAGGTGTTACGGGGAAGAAAGGGGCAATTGGGAATATATTTTCTGGGAGTGTGTTGAGTTGGCAGACTTAAAGGATTCCCTGTGGAATGCAGTGTCGGAGATGCTGGGTAGGCAGATTGGTGTGATGAGGGAGATTACTTTTCTGCGCTATGATACAGAATCGGAATTGCCTAGACATGGTAATGTCTTGCTGTGTCTAATTATGGTAGCTGCCAAAAAAGCAATTACTAGAAAATGGAAATCAAGCTCTAAACCAAGTAGTTAGTAGTGAATATAGTAACAGAGATAAAACAACTGGAATTGAGGTCTTTAGAAAAGGGTAGGATCAAGCTACATAGGAAAAACAGGAATTGTGGGAATACTACCTACAGGGGAGGAATGAGGTTTAAAATAAGGCAGGATTTAAATGAGCTATGTAATGTTTGAATAAAAATGACTGGGTAAATTATAAGTGATGTATAATGTTTGCAAATGGAAGTGTGTCAGTATGGTTTGTGAAGTAAAATACTTCATCTAGGATTGTGTCAGTGTGGTTTGTTTTCATTTATATAAATGTATGATTGCCTATGTTGTAAGTGATGGTTTAATAAAGATGTTTCTTGTTTAAAAAGGGCAAAGAATTGAATAATTTATTTAATGTTATAAGATCACTTAAAACAAACAAACCAACTAAAAAAACAACAAAATGCTGGCAAGAAGAATGGTCGGAATGCACAAGTGAAAATGTAAAAAAACGTAAAATGTATTCCATCCACATAAAGTGCTTTTTGTCTGAGAAAATGCTCAGACTTCTTCAGATAAAATCATACATAACCCACCTATTAATTAAATAATGCACCATCAAATCATGTGTTTAAGCTTCCAATGAAATGGGTAGGTTAATTTACGTATTTGTTCAAGTACAGCCCTACCTCCTAACACAACCACTACTGAAATGATTTATGTTAAAGAAACATTACCTACTACATACCTTAAAAACATCAAAATCAAACCACTGTAAGCATCCAGTTGTACCTAATACATATATAAATAAGTAAACTAAGAATACAATCAGTTCACAAAATAATATTAATCATTTATACATTCAGAATGTTTTAATGTTAATTCATCTTATCTTACTAGGCTCTTTAATTTTAGAAGGCTTAGAATCGAACACACTTCATTTAAGCCTGGGTGACTATAGGCATTGACTAAAATTTGCCAGTAGAGTTCATTAAAACATTCTGTAACATAAATCATTTCAGTAGGAGTTGTGTTAGGAGGTAGGGCTGCAAATACATAAATTATCCTACCCATTTCATTGGAAGCTTAAACACATGATTTGATGGTATATATGTGTCTTTCGGCTTTTCCCAGTTAGGGGTCGCCACAGCAGAACTCCTGTCTGCTAATGACTGGCAGTAGATTTTTACATACTGGCTTGCCGGGCCTAACGCACAACCTTCAACGAAGGAACGCCCATTCACGCATGTCGCTACACAGAAGACGCTCTAACTGAGAATTGAACAGGCAACATCTAACTGTGAGACGACATCGCTACCACAGCACCACCACCGCAGTTTGGTGCATTATTTAATTAATAGGTGGGTTATGTATGATTTTATCTGAAGAAGCCTGAGCATTTTCTCAGACGAAAAGCGCTTTCTGTGGCTGGAATAAATTTTACGTTTTTTGACATTTTCACTTGTGCATTCTGACCATTCTTCTTGGCAGCATTTTGTTGTTTATTTAAGTTATTTAATGTTGCTTCGGTTATATGATATACAGCAACATATATTAAGTATAATGTTTGTAAATGTGAACTTATTAATACAGTTTGATTAGTTTTGTATAAATGTAAATGTGCCTGTGTCACAAGTGGTAATTCAATAAAGATGTTTTAAAAAAAAAGGACTGTTGATCCCCGAACAGGCTGTGGCCTGCTTCTCATCTTGTGGTTGGTGCTACTGTTTTGCTTCTGGTGAGACAAGAAACAAAAGAGCATTGTATCTCATCAGAGTAAAGCTCTGGTGAGACCAGCACTAGTAGCAGCCAGGCAGTAGTCATTCAAATAACTCCCCTCTTTTAACACTAATTCTTTCTTTTCAGTTAAGTACTGCTTGATTTCTTTCTAACTACATAATATCTGCTTAAATACTTCATCCATAAATCATCAGGGTTTACTGATTAGTTTCCCCTCAAGTGTTTGGCAGTGCCACGTATAGACACAGACACCTTGAGCTGACATTTTCCTATAAAAAGCATCATTGAAATTTCTCCAGTACCTAACTGCCCACAGGACATCTAGTCTGCAATGACAAGCACTGCCCCATAGTTGTAAACTGGATACAGCTGTCATTACTTAAAGTCTCACTCCAACTGTCTAATTAATAAATAAAGGATCTGTTGCCATAGATATGAACTTTCCTACTATCTCCATTACCAGCTTGGTGGATATGGGTATCCTTAGACAATGTAAAAATTGCCTCATATTTACTGACAACCAGCTGATTCTCAAAAAAACTGATATGGTATGTTTGAGATGTATTTACATAATGTCACTCAAGGCAAAGCCCTCACATAAAAACACTCTTAATGTCAATAAGGTTGTCAGTAGTACACATGCTGCACCCATCACACACAATTCAAAGAAGACAGAGAGACCTACATACACTGATGCACTTAAATGTAACCTTCCTAAACCCCACAGACCTCCTAGACAAAGTGCACATAACAAAGATCTTCTGCAGCCTTGAATGTACTCTTTCAAAACAACACCCACATCAACACATACAGACACACCTCATGGAGCCACTACTTCTAAGCCCATAAGGCAAGCCACCACATAATCCAACAATCTGGTCATTGGAGACTGCATTGTGAGACACAGAGATGTCCCTCTCATCAGGCTGAGTAAGGACAAAAACATGGTTAGTTGCTTATCAGGGGCTAGGATCTGCCACATTATGCATGCACTCAAGTCATTGAACCACAAGCACCAGTGTGATTCAGTCTTAGTCCATGTGGGTGTAAATGACCTGAGATGTACCTCCCTAGACTATTTGAAGAAAGACATCATGGAGCTCTCAGAATATGTGTACCAGGCTGGTATGAGCCTAGCACTGAGCAACAGTTCACCTTTTCCAAGGATGATGCCAAAATATGAATAAAAGATGACTGACTCTAATAACTGGATTCGTTTCTGGTGTCATTCTTAGGGGATGCAATATTTGTCAGCATGGAAGGAGATGGTCAGTACACCACGCTGCTTTGCCATGGATGGTCTGCACCTCACCCCTCTAAGCTTTTGAATGTTAGCTAAAGCATTGTCCTCCCCCATAGTGCCTGCTTTCAGGCAATAGCAAAACTGTAAGTACTTGTGACATAGCAAATCAAAACCAAGAAAATCGAAAGGTGTTACTGCTCAGTGCTAGGAGTCTAAACAAAAAATTCAACTCCCTAGAAGCTGTCTTCACCCTAGAGAATGCTGATGTCTGTGAGGTCACTGAGACATGGTTTAAAGAAGCAGACAGCATGCCAACTGAGCAAGGTTATAATGCCTTCCACACATTTAGACCATCTACTACACAGACAGAAACTAAAGGTGGAGGTGCCTCATTTTACATCAAAAATAAATGTACCTCAAGGCTGGTCAGACAGGACAATGCACTTGAGCTTCTCCACATTCAAATCACCATAGACAAAATCCAATACCAATTCCTTGCAAGCTATAGGTCCCCTGTATGACCAAGGAAACCCATACCATGTATTTAAACACTCACCACCTAACACAATACCATATTCATGGGTGACTTTACCCCACTGTTAACTGGGTATCATATATGACACCAAACGTACAGGCACAGACATTCCTAGATTTTGTAAATACAAACTCCCTAGTACATGAAACAGGGGTGCAAACATACTGGATCTGGTCTTCACTAATATGGGAGATTGCTATTGCTAATGATTACTGATGATTAGTTCCATCTGTTTCTACCTTGCTATCAAAGTTACTGCATTTATTTTCCTTGCTTTCCGAGTATTGACAAATTCCTAAACAAAACACTCAGTCCATTAAATTTCACAAGAATATGGTTATTTGCCACATCATCAGTTTAGAACAGAAAATTAAGGCTTTCAGCAACTAATAAGCTTCATCCTGTAGTTATGGGTTTAATTCCCTTACTCGCCATTTATGTACTTTCTGAATCTGAGTGTCTTTTAAGGAAACAGTGCTCCCAAGTTACCCCTGAAAAAGAATCTGGTGTGCCTAGTGTCTGTAATTAGTTAATAAAGAAATAAAGTAAAACTAAGTAAATAATATGTAAGTAAATCTTCAGAAAAGCAAGTGTAGTCTTAGTTTTATATCAGCAATGGAAAAAAAAATACATGTGACAGAGACGTTATCAGAGGGGCCACTGAAAGAAAAGGTTAACAACCAAACTGCTTTCTCTTCTAATTTGAACAACATTATGATATAAGCCCTTTCTTTACACATGGCAGAAAGTGCTGCTAAGGCAACAAACAGTATCTGGTTATTATAAACACTCCTCACAGAGAATGACTGAATTCCCTGAAAACATGAAGGCAGCTTTATTGATTTTCACTTTTTTCAGGGCCCCTTTTATGTGAAGTAGACATTTCCAACAGCCTTAAGAATATGATGGAAGAGGGCCAGACCCTCACTTTTACAGGAATGATATTTCACCTCCACAACATGCTGTTAACTACATGCAGAGGGGCAAAAGTTGCATGTGATTGCAGCACAGTACGCATCAAGTACAACAAAACACAGTCCTGGAAAAAGGCAGTTCTCTCAACCTAGTTGTCCTGGACACGGAGGTCAGGGTTCTAAGCACTTACAAGGAAGCAATTGTCAAACCCAGGTGGACAGTAGTACTTTTATGGAATGCCTAATACGGTTAGGTGTCAATGATCCCTGCATCTATACTCTTGGAAAAAATGTTCCTAGACAAATGAATAAGAAAGCTATGCAGAAGACATATAGTACCATTTCCCTTTCCTGGCTGGAATCCATCACTGCCGTATCACACCAAGTGTATCCTGCCCCATCTTTGCTCCTCACCTTTCATCTGATCCTTGCTGGGAATGCCACTTTGGCTTTCTCCTCTTTACTCTTCCCCCACATTCCGTCCTCCACCTGAGTTATGATACTGTGTTCAGACAAATCCTAAACAGAGTTTTCCCCTGGTTAAGTCAAATTTATTAGAATGCTTTAATAGTTTTACATTAGATTTCATAATAAATTACAATTGTCTAGCAGTTATAGGACTACCAATTTAAATTTAAACTACATGTGTTAAACATAAGCAGTATTCAATTCAAATTCATGTCTTGCTCGCTGAGATGTTTACTCTGCCCTACACAAGTGCATGCTAGATATGCTGAAGGCATTTAAGAAGCAATGAAGCTTATTACTTGTTTTATTCTAATGCTATTCAACAAAAAGGTCCCGGTATGTCTTTATTCTGCAAATTCTCCACATTTGCATACTTTTATGCAAAAACATAATTTACAGCTTCTCTTTCTTCTCTCTGAAACATTTTTCTCTATTGATTTAAAGCTGAGACAAATAAATATATTAACATTCACTAACATATCAATGAATATAAATTAGTATAATAGGATGTAACACTGAAATACCAAATATATTGTAAAATCTGAGAAAAGACTTTTAGAGAAACAATAATGAATAATAAGTATTTCATATGTTAACTAAATATAGTATAATATGATATGATATGATATGATATAATGCAATATAATATAATGGGTCCATGTCAACTTAGTAAAAAGCAATATACTAAAAGTCATAAAATTGAATATACAGTATTTAAATGTCAAAATGCTGAAATATTAAAATGTTGAAATCAGTATAACCTACTCCCTTACATGTATAGAGAGCTGAAATCCCCTCCACTCCCACAGAATTCATGTTAGCACTCTTGTCCAAGTTTCACTAATAGGGGAATGATGCTGTTTGATAACTAGCCATGTACAATCAGTAAATATTTTGAGTTCAACATTGTAAAGTGGTAAAGTTTATTCCCCCAACCACTGATCCCTCTACTACTGTCGGTGCCATTATGGCACTCAAGTGTGAGGGAATGCCTTGTGTCTAGTAGCTCCTCCCACCCCAGCCGTATCTCCATATTGCTTTCGTGTTCAGTAGATGAATATTGTCATTGACCATGTTCACTGCTATGATGTGATGGGGCTATCATAGGTTCATAGGTTGGTACTAGGCTATCGGCCATAGGGCCTATACAAGCCTAACCATAACAATTCCCTGGCTATTTCTTCCCACATTATTTACTTCCTGGATCCCTGTCTAGCAGGGCGACTGATGTGGTCCCTGGGGTGAATTTCCTTTCTCCCATCCAATTGTCAAGGTTCCTTTGAAGAGGGCCAAAGAGGCGCTCTGCATGACATGTATGGGCAGTCTATTCCAGAGTCTGGGGAGTCTCTGGGTCAGGAACCTATCCCTCCAGCATGTTTTGTTTATTGTGATGACAAGGTTTAGATCTCTGGAGCATGTAGCTCTGAGAGACTGGGATTTCTTTAAGTGTAGCATGTTCAACAGCTCTGGGTTTGACATGGCCTTGTATGTTAAGCAGAGATCGCCACTGAGTAGACGATATGCGACAGTATAGCTGGAGTTTTTTTAAGGCAGTCAGCATAGGGCATCTGCTTTAGACATGTGATTCTTTTAGTGAGGTATTTCTGCGGCCTTTCCAGTTGTTGCAGGTGTCTTGAGAGGTACATACCAAATGGGGCATTGTATTCTATAATGGGTCTAATGAGGGATGAGTACAGTAGGACAATGACCTCCTTTTTTCTGGATGAAATGCCCTTAGTGATGAGGTGTGCCACATAGAAGGATTTCCTGACTGTTCTGGCGATGTGGTTATCGAAGGTGAGACCACTGTCCACCTGTGTCCCTAAGTCTCTTATCACACTTTCGGTGTTTAGTGTACTGCCACCTGTGTGGTAATTCATGGGTACATGTTTTTTCCCAAAGGGGATAACTATACATTTCCTGGCATTCAGCTTGAGCCCATGGCTCTGGCACCAAGCATCTGTTTCTGTAAGCCCCTTTTGTAGAGTATCCACATAATTTGGGGATTCAATAATGGCTCCCAGTTTGCAGTCATCTGCGAACTTTGTTAGCCAGAGTCCCTTAGTATTGGCCTGTACTTCAGAGATGTAGATGCCAAACAAGTGTGGTCCCAGGACTGATCTCTGAGGTACTCCACTTGTTACTTGTCTGGAGCTGGATTTAGAGTCAGCTACTTTTAAAGTGTGGGTTCTGTCAGTAAGCCAGTTGGCAACCCATCGAGTGATGTAGGGATTAATGCCCAGCTTAGTAAGTTTATCTATGATTCCAGAGTGGGGAATGGTGTCAAAGGCCTTGGCGAGGCCCAGATAGGCTGGGTGGACTGCCTTACCCTCATCCACGGCTCTGGAGACTGATTCGAAGAAGTCAACCAGCTTCAGGAGACAAGATTAGCCCTTCACAGTCCCAAACTGGGTGGGGTCCAGTGTTTGAAGGTTGCCACTGTCTTTGTTTATAGGTTCCATGATAATACATTCCATGGCCTTGCAGATCAGGCTCATCAGACTGATGAGGCGGTAGTTTCCAGGATCCAAGGTGGATCCCCCCTTGTGGAGTGGGATAACTGTAGCTGTGCGCCACTCAGTGGGCACAAAGCCTGAGGTGAGGCTATGATTAAACATGACACTTAGGTGAGGTGCCAGTTCATTTTATAGTTTATGTAGTACACAGCCCAGGATGTCATTTGGTCCCATGGATGCTGTATTCTTAGCTTTGGAGAGTGTGTTTTTTACCTGTGTGGCCATTATTACAGAATTTGGCAATCTTCCAATATTGAGATGGGCCATTTAGGGGGTGAGAGTGGGGTGAAGTTGGCACTGAATCGATCTGCCAGGGTATTGGCAATATCCTTGGGATCAGTATATTTAATGCCATTCTGTTGTAGCTCAGAGCAGATCTGAGCATTGCCATTTAGATTCTTGACATAGTTATAGAATGCCTTGTGGTTGTCTTTGGAATCTTTGGCAATTTTATTTTCGTAACTAGATTTGGAGGATTTTATGAGGGATCTCTGCTTTAACTGAGGCTGGTAAGGGAGTTTTTTGCATCCTGGGATTTTCCTCTTTTCTGCAACAGTGTCTTCCTTTTGTTGTAAAGTTTGTTTATGGCAGGGGACCACCAGAATAGCTTCATTTTTTTGGAGGAGTGCATCTTGGTTCTATTTGGGATTGCACGATTCATGCATGAGTGGATGTGCTCATACAGTGCCTTAGTGTAGGACTCAGCAGTTGAACTTTCAGTTCCCGTCTGCATGGGTGTCATGAAGTTTGTCACTTCTGACTTGAGTAGCATGAAGTTGGCTTTGGAGAAGTTTTTTATGGAGGTTTCCTTACTGGGAGGTGGGGGTGGGATGTGGATGTTAAGGGTGATTAGCTTATGGTCTGACCTGACCAACGAGGGGGTGACCATAGGTGTGGAGCATTGATTTCCCATATTGGTAATGACCAGGTCTAGTAGTTTTCCCAGTCCATGCTGATCTACATATAGATGTCTTCCTGTAGGTGGTTCCAGGGGAGAGAGAGTGCATGGCTAATTAGCATATGCCTCTCCTCCTTTCTGCCTCATTAGCATTCAATGTGGAAATGGAGCCAGCTGTATGTAGTGCGGCATGTCTTTTTACTAAACCACCATGCATCACATTTTAGGGAAATTTCTGAATGCAAAAGCTTACTGCAATGTAACAATGAAGATAGGTTCATAGGTGTTATAGGTGTATTCTAGGCTAATGACCACTAGGGCCCATATAAGCCTAATTATGCAAACCAAATGTGACCCAGAAATCTGATTTATATAGGGGTGATTTGCTGACTGCCTCTCCATTAGAGACATAGGTGCCAGACCAGGGGTTTATTTCCAGTTACCCATCCACTGGTTCAAGTTGCACTTACATAGGGTTAGGGAGGAACCTGCTTCATATGGATAGGGAGCCTATTCTATCTCTCCAACATGTCTTATTTATGTGGCAAGCAAAATTTATGTCTTTTAATTTGCTAGTACTGATCCTATTTATTTTGTGAGTGTAAAAAAGGTTCATCAAAACAGGGTCCATGGATGCCTTGTATGCCAGGCAAAGAGCACCCCTCAGAAGTCTGTATGATACCTAATAAAGAGACAGGGCTTTGAGGTGATCAGCATAAGACATTGTGTTTACTTCCTTTGTGGATGTTCCAGTTGCTGCATGTGTTTCATCCAGTACATTGTACTCAATGATGGGTCTGATGAGAGCTGAGTACAGTAGTATGATGACCTGCCTGGATCTAGCTGCCATGCCCTTGCCTATAAATTATGACAAATTCACCATCGTAGCAGGTACAAGCAAGCAAAACCTGAGGGTAATGCTACTCAATGCTAGAAGTCTAAACCTCAAAATGCACTCACTGGAGGCACTCCTTAAAATGGAGAACATCGACATCTGTGCAGTGACAGTGACCTGGTTCAAAGTTCCAGAGAGCACCCCTGCATTACCAGGCTATAATTCATACCACATCTTTCGGCCACCAAACCCAGACCAAAATACTAAAGGTGGAGGCGTGTCCATATTCATTAAGGATATCCACACCTCCAAGCTAGTTGATCAGCATAATGCATCTGAGATTATCCTAGTTCAACTAACTCTGGGCAAAACTGCAATCCAGATTGTAGCTTTCTACAGACCCCCCCACCATGCCCCAGGATTCCCACTCCTCTTTTCTTGATACACTGGAAAATAATAAGGTACAACCCAACACCCAATGGGTGATTTCAACTACCCCACCATTAACTGGGAAAACTACTCGTGTACCAACTCTGTTGCTCAAAGTTTTCTGGAATTCATCAATTCCAACACCTTGGATCAACTTATCCACACTCCCACCAGGGGCAGCAATATCCTAGACCTGGTCATCACCAACATGGGCGACCGGTGTTCCACACCAGAGGTCAGCTCCTCGTTGGTCAGATCCGACCACAAGCTAATCACCCTAGACATCCACATCCCGCTCCCACCCCCAATTAGGAAAACAGCCATAAAAAATTTCTCCAAAGCCAACTTCACACTTCTTAAGACAGAATCTGGTGGTCTTCTGCCATAAACAAACTCTACAACAGAAGAAAGAAACTGTTGCAAAAAAGAGTGAAATCCCATGATTGGAGGAACTCCCTGGTCAGCCTCAGTAAGAAGCTGGGATCCCTCATAAAATCCTCCAAAGCTAGTTATGAAAACAAAATCCCCACTGATTCTAAAGACAACCACAAAGCATCCTATAGCTATGTCAAGAATATCAATGGCAACACTCAGATCTGCTCTGAGTTACAGCACAATGACACTAAATATACAGAACCAACTGATATTGCCAACATCCTGGCAGATAGGTTCAGTGCCAACTTTACCCCCCCTCTCACCCCCTAAATGGCCCATCTTTATACCGGAAGAATGCAAAGTTCCTGTAATCACGACTGCACAGGTAAAAACCTCATTCTCCAAAGCCAAGAACACAGCATCTATGGGACCTCACAACATTCCAGGCTGCCTTCTACACAAACTACAGAATGAACTGGCACCCCACCTAAGTACCATGTTCAATCACAGCCTCACCTCAGGCTTTGTGCCCATTGAATGGCGCACCACAACGGTTATCCCACTCCACAAAGGGGGGGGGGCACAACAGACACCGGGAACTACCGCCCCATTAGCCTAACGAGCATGGTCTGCAAGGCCATGGAACGTATCATCATGGAACTCATAAACAAAGACATTGGAGATCTTCAAACTCTGGACCCCATACAGTTCGGGTTTGTAAAAGGCAGATCATGTCTCCTAAACCTGATAGACTTCTTTGAAGCAGTCACCAAAGCCATTGATGAGGGTAAGTGGTTCACACAGCCTATCTAGATCTCACCAAGGCGTTTGACACCATCCCCCACTCTGGAATTATAGATAAACTCACTAAACTAGGTATAAATCCCTATGTCACAAGATGGGTTGCCAACTGGCTTACTGATAGAACCCACACTGTGAAAGTAGCAGATTCCAAATCAGACTTCAGACCAGTGACAAGTGGAGTACCACAGGGTTCAGTCCTGGGTCCTCTCCTGTTTGGTATCTATTTCTCTGAAGTACAGGCTAACACAGAAGGTCTTTGGCTAATGAAGTTCACAGATGACTGCAAACTAGGAGCCATAATCGAAACTCCTAACGATGTGGACATCCTACAAAAAGGCCTCACTGAGACAGATGCCTGGTGTCAAAGCCATGGTCTCAAGCTCAATGCCAAAAAGTGCATTGTCATCCCCTTTGGTAAAAACTCTGTACCCATGAACTACCACACAGGCGATAGTCTACTTAACACTGAAAGTGTGATAAGAGACCTTGGGACACAGGTGGACAGTAGTCTCTCCTTTGATAATCACATCACCACAGTAGTCAGGAAATCCTTCTACGTGGCACATCTCATCACAAAAGGTTTCTCATCCAGAAAAAAAGAGGTCACTGTTCCCTTCTACTCATCACTCATTAGACCCATTATAGAGTACAACGCCCCTTTTGGTATGTACCTCACAAGAAATCTACAACAACTAGAAAGGCCGCAGAAATACCTCACAAAGAGGATTACTGGCCTCAAACAGATGCCCTACGCAGACCGACTCAAAAAACTCCAGCTTTACTCTGTCGCATATCGCCTACTCAGAGGCAATCTCTGCCTAACTTACAAAGCAATGTCAAACCCAGAGCTGTTGATCATGCTCCACTTAAAGAAATCCCAATCCCTCCGAGCTACATGCTCTAGGGACCTAAACCTTGTCACCACAATAAACAGAACATGCTGGAGGGATAGATTCCTGTCCCAGAGACTTCCCATACTCTGGAACAGACAACCTATCTATGTCAAACAGAGCTCTTCATTAGCACTTTTCAAGAAAAATCTTGATGATTGGATGGGTAATAAGAAATTCATCCCGGGGATTACTTCTGTGGTTCTGCTTGACAGGGGCACAGGAAAATAATTTTCTTGGGTGACGAAAGCCAGGGTACTTTTTTGGCTAGGCTTGTGTAGGCCCTGGGGCCAATAGCCTAGCACCTACCTATGAACCTATGAAGATAGATGGATTTTCTTACTACCTTGGACACATGTTGGTGAAAGGCTAGGTTACTATCTACATGAGTTCCCAGATCCCTGACTAGTGAAGCAACTTTTATGGGTGTTTTATTGATGACGTACTTACCCGGTACTATAATGCATTTCTTGGTAATGAGTTTTAAGCCATCATTTTGGCACCAAGTATTTGTCTGTGTTAGATGTTCCTGAAGGGTGTTCTCATGCTGGGGGTGGTTTCAGTGATTGCGCGTAGTTTGCAATCATCTACAAACTTGGTTAACTGGAGGCCATTGACACTGGCTTTGACAACTGAGAAATAGATGAGAAAGAGGAGTGAGCCTATCACAAAGCTCTGGGGGGACTTTACTGGTCACTGGCC
The DNA here is from genome assembly GCF_019279795.1 of Protopterus annectens. Lineage (NCBI taxonomy): Eukaryota > Metazoa > Chordata > Ceratodontiformes > Protopteridae > Protopterus > Protopterus annectens. The sequence goes on from NC_056746.1 coordinate 481,932,353, forward strand.
TCAATATGGAGGCAGCCTCACTGATTCTGACCTCCTGGGTCCTATTAGTGAGCCAGCTAGCTATCCAGTATGGTATAAAGGGGGTTATACCTAGTTTCAGAAGTTTTTTGTCAATGCCCAAAGGGTATTGTATTAAATGTTTTAGCCAGATCTATGTAGGCAGTATGTACCATTCTGCACAAGTCACTGCCTTAGTGACCTTTTCAAAAAAATCCACCAGATTCAGTAAGCATGACCTTTCTATGACAAAGCCAAACTGGGATGTATCCAGTGTCCTTGTTGAAAATTTCCGTAATTCTTTCCATGATTTTGCAAATAAGACTAATCAGACTAATTAGTCTGTAGTTTCCAGGATCTGTTGAAGGTCTCCCTTATGAAGGGAGATGAGCATCACAGTCCTCCATTCACATGGCACAAAGCCTGTTTTAAGAATATAGTTAAATAATGACTCCTGCAGTCCTGATAAGTCATATTTTAGAAGGTTCAGGAGGCATCCTGGGATGTTATCAGGACCCACTGAGGCTGTATTCTTGGATTTAGCAAATGAAGCCAGTACATTCTCCCTAGCTATAGTTGAAAGGATTACATTTGAGGGTATTTTTGGGAGGATTTTGGGGTTGAGAGGAGGGTAAAGTTGGAACTGAATTTGTCCACTAACAGGTTCACTATATCATCAGGCTCGGTGGATGTGGCACCATTAACACCCAGTTCACCACATTGCTGTGTGCTGCACTTGAGGTTTTTAACATAGCTAAAGAAGGTCTTATGGTTATCTTTCACCTGGGAGACCATTTTAACTTCAAAATTGGCTTTGCTTGACTTAATTAGCCCTCTTAGTTGCTTATTTAGTTTGAGAGAGTATTTATCTTTATGGGAATTATCCTTTTTGATTTTTGCCATATTTTTTAACTTTTGTTGTAAATCCTGTTTAATTTGGGATGATACCAGGGCAGTTTGTTTCTGGGACTAGTCCTGGGCTTACTTCTACTAGGTACAGCAGCCTCTGTGTAGCCATTGACATGATTGTAGAGTTTCTGGAGCAATTCAGTGTAGGATGCTGTGTTCTCTAGATTTGGAGGGGCATTGAATTTTGACAAACCACCACTTAACTCATTACAGCCGAATGATGCCTCCATCTGTTTCTGCAGTTCCATCCTACTGATGCCTTTAAGCATCAAATATTTTGTTAAAATTTCATTAATAATTTCAAAACCATGCTTCATATAAAGTATTAAAAGATTTCATCTTAAAGCTTTCATGATGGCAAATACAACTGTATTGATATTTGAACTCTATCTAGTGCAGGTAAAAATATATTAATTGTTGTTCAGATAATATTTATATTGTCATAAATTTCACATTTTTCTAAATAGCTAAATAACCAAGTAACACAGACAGATGTGCTTAGCCTCATATGAAACTGCTCAACTGGATGAACAAAATGCTACTGACAGTATGTGTGTAACTTGAGAGGTCACGGAGATATTTTAAGTTGTTTGCGAACTTTTACAAACATAATAGCTACTATCTTTTTATAATGTTACTTATAAAATCAAGTTTAAGACCTAGAATCTAAAGAATATTACTACTATAAAAATAGTTGATGCTGAAGAGTTTGCCATTTACACTTTTTTTCGTATGCCCTAAGGATACACAGAGCTATAAACATTTGTTTGAAATGTGAGGACATAATTTGATTCTATCAAGAAGCTTAGGCTCTGCCAGTTGGAAGTTACAGTGCAGACTTCCAGAGCTCCTTTGGAAGGAATAAGTTAATAAAAGGTAATTTGCTTTGGAATAGTTCCTAACTATTACTGTTTTTAATGAGATTATGGCGTTGACTTTGAGGGAGACATCTTGATGATTGGATCTTACCAGGGTGAATGAGGGGTTCCTGTTAAATCAGTGAACGCTTAAAATAGCAAACGCTGTTTAATCGACCTGGTTTACTCGAAATGGCAAAATCCCAAAGGCACAGAACAACAATTTTTTTCCCAGGGAAAAAAAATCACTGGGTCGTTTTCAGGACTTTGTCATTTCCTCCACCGTGGTGCGCTCTCGTAGTTGGTATATTTAAGTAGAGGGGGTTGTGGGGGGCAAAGGCCCCACTTTATTTTGTGGGGGGTTTGTTTTTTGTTTTTGTTTTTTTTACGGATCAGTGATTTTTTTTCCCTGGGGAAAAAATCACTGATCCGTGTGTTCGGCATTTTGGTGTTTCAACACATTAGGGTCGATTATACAGCGTTCGCTATGTTAAGCATTCACTGATATAATATAGACTCTGAATAAGCATGAGGAGTGAAGCATTCTCCCATATTTGTGAGCATAAGGTCCAGTATGTTGGAGCTTCTAGTTGGCATATTCACTATTTGGTCAAGGGTGTTTGCATTTACGAAGTCCAGGAATCTCTGTGCCTATAGATTTAAGGCTGTATAGTATTCCCAGTCTATAGAAGGGTAATTAAAATATCCCATGAGTAGGGTCTTAGGTTAGATGGTAAGTGTCTCCTGTAGGTCTAAGTATGCATTGTTAACTTCCTGGGACATGAAGGGTGACCTGTACCTGGCTAGGATATGGTACAGGATTTTTTCTGTGGTAATCTGCGTGTGGAGGAACTTCAGCACATCATCCTGTTTCACCACACTAGAGGTATGCTTGTTACTGAGATATATTGCCAACCAAAAAACAAGTAATCTCCGTGGCATCCCCAAAGTCTCAAACAACCCACTAAACAACTGTAGTGGGTCCAAAAACAAAACAGTGTAAGAAACTTCTCTGTGCGGAAGATATTTAATCCATATATATATAGTTAATCACTGTATATTAATCACATCAGATAATGGTAGTAGGAGTAGTGTACTTAAACTCTTCCCAAGTCAAAAAATAATGAAAAATATATCATTTGATATATTATACAGAATTACTAAGTATTCAAAAGTAATCCAAGCAGGGTAGACAGTCTGTTTCCAGTTGAAAATCCTTTATTGAGTACACAGGCAAGCTCTCCAAATAAAACAAAAATAACAGAATAATAGTTTCATCAGAAGCTTTCTAAGTATGTATATACTTTTTATCAGGCAAGGGAGTGGTTTATTCTGCTGTAAAACACAGACCATTTGGAAATCTAAAAATATATATAATTGTGAGGAAGCACTGTGTACAAGGATTCCAGGTTGATAGTTAATAAAATACTGTCAACTTCCACTGTAATGTTTTTTATTTTCCTCAAAAAAATTAATTGAATCTGTTATGTATGACTTTTTCTTTTCTGCTAAAGGTTTCAGCAAGTAATTAAGGTAAATGGCTGTGGCTTCAGTAAGGCAGCCTCCACTTTCTACCACGGGTCTATAAGGTGGGGTTTCTCTGTTCTTCACAGCAGTGCTCCCTCACAATTACTGTGTAACAGCAGCTATGGAGTCATTTAAGAAACATAATCAAGGCACACAGGCACAACTGCAAAGGTTAAGCAAGCTCACTAATCTTCTACTGGACTTTAATTTCTTTACTTACAATGGCAAATACTGCAAACAAAAAAACTGGTATAGCCATGGAGGCTGCCATGGCTCCCAGCATAGCTAATATAGCCGTGGGCAAGTGGGAGGAGGACTTTATGTTAAACAACACAGACTACATGCAGCATATCACATGCTATTTACGTTATAGTGATGATATTTTTATTGTGTGGGAAGGTGACACCTTGCAGCTAGGAGATTTTATCACTTACCTCAATCAAACAGCCCCCTTCCTGAAATTTACCGCTTCCCATAGCTATACTTGAACCACTTTCTTAGATATGCAGATTTCCAAGGACACCAACAATAACAGAATCATCATTGATCTAGTCAGAAAACCAATGAGGGTTAACTTATTACTCCATATTAAAAGTCTGCATCCTGCAAAAACCAAGTATAATGTCATTTAGTCCTAGGGTTATAGATTAGCTAGAATTACCACAGAGATGGAACTATTTTTGAGTAACCTGAACAATTTCGAGAATGGTTTCTAGTGAGAGGCTATGAAAGTCAGATGTTAAAAAACATCCTGTAACCCATTACAGAACTGAAAAGGACTGAAGCACCTTCAGTCAACCTTTCCTGTAGGAGAATGTTAAGAAATTCCACAGAGAATAACAAATGCAAAAATAGCTGCATCCTGACATATGTTTTGGATTATCACAGTATCAAAAATGTTATTAAAGAAAACTGGGCCCTTGTCACAGGAAACCCTTTTCTGATTAGCATCTTAGGTGAAGCCCCATCCATTGTTTACAGGAAGGCCAAGAACATTTTAAGTGTTGTTGAATTTAAACCTAGACTATATGAGAGAAACACTAAAAGATGTGAAGCTACTTGTACGTTTTGTATAGTTATACAGCAAGGTGATATTTTTTATTGCCCTTATTTAAAGAAAATCATTAAGACCAGTGCAGAGTATGACTGTAACACTACAAAAGTAATTTACAGGGCACAGTGGAATGGATGTGATGCATTTTATGTTGACAAGACTGTAAATAAACTTAAGTATAGGATTTCATGTCATCTGGCAGATATCCACTCTGGATGTAAACATAATGCACTAGTCAAACATCTTGTTGTTCATAAAAGACACACAGGTTGTAAATTCCAGATACTGGATTGTATAGACATGGGTAATCTTGAAGGAGACATCTTGAATATGCTGGAGAAACATGAACGTATGTGGCAATTAAAGCTGAACTCTTTTAAGCAGCCTGAACTAAACTACTACTGTTCACTTAAAAGTGTAGTGGAACTTAGAAAATTGCCACATTGTTTACATGACTAATTTTATTTTATTTTATTCGTCCAGTTGGTTTTAAATACCATGTTAAATAACTTTTAATTGAAGTGTATATTTTGTTTCTATCATCATACATTTTTTTTCTTTTTCTTATTCTTTTTTCTACTTTATTCAATATGATGTGTAGTAACAATAATAATTATACAATAATATTTTGTAGATACCTTTTATGGTTCTTGTACACAGACCTGAAGAAGTCTGAAAGACAAAAGCAAACTTTGTTAACAACAGGTTATAGAAATAGAATATGATTTGTACAATGGATTTTTTGCATGCAAAATGTATATGTATATATTTATATATTTTTAGATTGCCAAATGGTCCAAAGTTTATATATTTTCAGGCATGTAGTATATTGTCTTGGATAAAATCACAGGCTTAATAATCTGGTTAAATAAGAGGTACCACATCATTATTAATTTTACTTAAAGTACATAAGGGTTGTAGTATTATGACAAGTACTAAGAAGGGCAGAACCAGCTCGAATGTCACACTAATGGGGGAAGAGATGCAAATTTAACATGTATATCAATACACTGTGTTTTACAGCACAATAAAGCACTCCCTTGCCTGATAAAAAAGTATACATATAGTTAGAAAGCTTGTGAGGAAACTATTATCTTGTTATTTTTGTTTTACTTGGACTGCTTGTCTGTGCACTTCTTCTTCTTCTTCTTACATTTCTTGAGGGCTTCACTTTGTCGAATTATTTGTCGGACAGTGAGTTTTCAGTGATTTAGAGGGAGTGGGTGCCGCGCCCCTTCTTGCCACACACACACCCACACCAAGGGCAGCACTATTTAGTAATTTAGCTAGTGTCAATCCACCTGCATGATGTGGGAGTGTCTTTGGACAGAGGAGAGGGGAACACCCAGCGACCACAGAGGAGGAGAGGACGCACAGACAGAAGGCACCCCAGCCGAGGATCGAACCGGAGAACCTCTTGCTGTGAGGCGCTTGTCTGTGCACTTAATAAACAATTTTCAACTGGAAGCAGACTGTCTACCCTGCTTGGATTACTTTTGAATTCTTAGGAATTCTGTATATTTCAAATTATACATTTTTTATTATTTTTTTTTTTTTACTTAGGACAAGTTTAAGTTTGTTACTTCTACTACCATTATCTGATCTGATTAATATACAGTGATTAACTAAATATATATGGATTGAAAATCTTCCACACAGAGAAGTTTCTTACACTGTTTTGTTTTACTGAGAATTATTGAGACACCTCCACCTTTAGCCCTTGGCTGTGCAAGTACTGGCCTGCAAGTGTGGAAGGCACTGAAACTTTGCACTGCCAGGGTACCCTCTGCTGCTCTAAACCATGTCTCAGTAACTGTACAGATGTCTATATTCTCAACTATGAGGCTAGCTTAGAGAGAGTGTAATGTGTTGTTTAGGCTCCTGGCATTGAGCAGTAACACCTTGTAGTTCAGTTGAGTTTATTTTGCTATGTCAACAGGTTTGCCAATTTGTCTTTGCCTAGAAAAGACATTATGGTGTGGATAGCATTTTAGCAAGTATTTGGAAGCCTAAACGGGAAAGGTGCAGACCATCCCTGGCAAAGCATCGTGGTTTGTTAACAGTATCGTCCTGAGCTGTTAGAATAACAGCAAAAAGACAGCCAGTTGTTGAAGTCAGTCTTTTTTTCTTTGCTCATATTGTGGCATCATCCTCTGTGATGGTAATATGCTACTCACTGCTAGGCTCATATCAGCCTGAGACACATAGTCTGAAAGCTCCATAATGTCTTTCTTTATATAGTCCAGGGAGGTACATCTCAGGTTATTTATACCTACGTGGACTATGATGCACTCATACTGGTACCTGTGGTGCAATAACTTCAGCACATTATTTGCTGGTTACTGGCTCCAGATAAGCAACTAACAGTGATCTTCTCCTTGTTCAGCCTGGCCTGAGAGGCATCAGTATATCTTACAATGGAGTCACCTGTGATGAGTGTTCTGGAAGATGTGTTTACTTGTCTTAGGGTACAGTGTTTGGAGGTCCACTGAGTGTGACAGCATGTGTGGGGTTAGGTGTTGATTTTTCTTAGTGCCTTTGGGCTTGAGGCATAGCTTTGACAACGGCTGTCTAGGCAATCTTTGTTGTTAAGAAGATTGCTTTTAAGTGCCTCAGCATACATTAGTGTGTGTGTGTGTGTGTGTGTGTGTGTGTGTGTGTGTGTGTGTGTGTGTGTGTGTGTGTGTGTGTGTGTGTGTGTGTGTGTGTGTGTGTGTGTGTGTGTGTGTGTGTGTGTGTGTGTGTGCTGTATGAGGTTGGTGTTGTGTGCCTCGTTTTGACAATCTGGTGTGCATTTGTATGCAAAGGTTTAGCCTCCAGTGTCATTGTGTAATTATACCTCTTGCACACGGTGTCTGCTTCTTTAAGGATTAAGAGGTTGCTGGTAAACATGAGACAATAGATATATTGTCTCAAGATGCCCATACCCACCAAGTTGACAACAGAGATGTTAGGAAATGGCATATCCATGCTGTCCAGTCCTTTGACTGGAGAGCTACAAAGGGGTGGTATATTGTGGTTAGAAGGTCATTAAGGGTGCTTTGTTGGTGCAGACTAATAAGAATGCTTTATTGAGTAAGATTATGCTAAACATTACTAAATTGTACAAACTTTAATATTCACACAATGCTAAATTCTACTAAATCTGTTAGGTATTGCCACTCGACACCCAACTAGCCTGCTGCAAGCTTGTTACTGCACAAGGTATTTGCTCTATATTGCTTTACAGGCTACAGTTTTATGAACTTTTCTACCGGGAAAATTTGCTTTCTAGCTGTTTGCTACTGTACCAGGGCTCTCCTAACCCATGCAAATGCACAAAATTTATAGCAGCACCAAAAAAAAAAAACAGAAAACTAACTGATGAGCTCTCTGGCCAATAAAATGACTACACTGTGAGTACTTTTGTGTATTTCCCAACTTGGATAAACCAGGCAAGCACGTCTTGCCACAAGATGAATAAACCCAAACCACCTAATGTAAAACCATAGTAGAAGAGACCCACAAGAGCGATACTGTTGCAAATCAATTAAACAGTGAGAGGAAAAGGATAATTTTTTTACAAAAATACAATGAAATGTAATCACATATGTAAAACACTTCTAGAACACAAGCTAGGACTCCAAACTTTGCTGCGCCCTAGGGGAATGAACAGCAGACAACATGTAGCAAAAGAGGTTTACTCAACAGCAATATTGGTTTGCTGAGTGGGCACTCAGTATCATGGCTCTATGGAAAATAATGTGTGGGAAGATCAAATAAATAGCTTATACAACAGACAATAGCACTGAAAATGGGGGGGGGGGGGTTTGGAAATCAAATTAGCATAAACAGTGGAGGCCAGAGACACAGCCTTATATGGCCATCACTGCAAAAGGGTGAGAGGGTTGAAAATTTTTTTTCAAGGAAGAAGCAGGCCAACTAGAGAGGCATCCAGTCAAATAATGCCAGTATTGTAGCTCTTTCAGAAATTTTAGCTTAATGTATTAGTGGGGAATGGGGCAGACACAGAATCAGAGTATTCCATAAAAATGCCTTTATAAAATGTATAAATTCCTTGTATTCATGTTTGAGTTCTAAATGCATATGAATAATGGGTAAAAAATAAACCCCCGGATTCACGAAATCTCCGTGTAAGACAATATGTCTTACTCGGAGGCTGCAGTTGAACGGTATGACATCAGTGCACCATGAATATTCATGAGGGCATGCTGACTCAACCGTAACTCTTACATGGACTGAGTAGGAAAGCAGGGGGCGTGTCCGACTGCCGAGCAGTCTAAATGTCCACGCCCCTGCAAGGTTTTAAAAAGCATAATGTCAACACACAAGAGCGAGTTCGCTCAAATGTACTTGCACCCAACACCACACTCCCTGACACTGTAAACCCCCATCACACTTATATAAAGTAAATATTTTTTTTTTAAATCCACGATATAGCTGCCCGTATTTGTGCGTTTGTGCGCGGGTGTGCCCATTGCTTAGCTGTAGTTAGCAATTCCGGCATGGAAGAGCATAAGAAAGAATGTTTATGCAAATCACACCAAATTGCAATAGTGTAATGGTAGAGCATATGCACAAAGAGGAGGCATTCACGGTTCGAGTCCCACCACTCCCCTTTGTATTTATGTTGTAAATCAGTATATGAAATAATACCAGACATATATGATTAAAATATTAGTAAAAGCAGTGAAATGGCCAATGTATCAGTGAACAAAATATATATTTTTAAAGGATCCAGATATATAATAGCCTGCCATTAAGCAGCGCTTTACCCAGCTAAACAGAGGTGCCCAAAGTTTAAAAGTGCTTTACCCAGCACAATACAGGTGCCCATAGCTTAATAGCGCTTTACCCAGTGCAATAGAGTTGGCCGAAGTTTAAATGCGCTTTACCCAGCACAATGTGTTTGCGCAGATGTGCGTGCCGCGCCAACCAGGGCACCGGGGAGCAACATAGAGCTAAGTTGCTTAAACGCAGCCACACCCCCTAGCCTGTCTAGACAGTATTAAAATAAAAGAATGACAAGGTTCGAACCCAGGACCCTGTGCATCATAATCAAAGTACAGAACCACTAAGCCATGACAGCTTAGAAGAAACAGCTATTATTAGCATACATATACTTAGAAATGGTAGATTAACCATTACTAAGCATGTCTGCAGTCAGCCTAGAATTCTCAAAAATGGCCAGTCACAAAAAAGTGTGGAAAATGCAGCATATTTAAGCCCCATAGGCGGGAATACTCCCCATAACTGATTATAGCTCACATTTGCAGTCAGAATGGCAGGTGCAGAAGAGGGTTCATGCTTCCGAGCACAGCGTTGGGGCATTGAGGAGTTGAAATACATGATTTGGGTCCTTGTCCACTGTCATGAGTCCAGACTCATGCAGGGCCAGTTCCAAGGGACGGAGTACAAGGCTGAGGCTTGGAACCAGTTAGCTCATGACCTCACCAGTGCCACAGGCATTCCTCACACCGGTGAGCAGGTCCGTCACCACCATGCAGACTTGAAGAGATGGAAGGAGGACCGCCTGAACCAATGGATACAGGAGGCCCGTGGGATGCAGGATGCCCCACGACTAAGTAGCCATAGAATGCAGTATGTAAGAATTGATAATTGATTCTGTATAATGGATAGGTATGTCTCAATATCCCTTCATTTACTTCACAGCTGCAGGTGACCGTGCTGCGAATCAGCAAGCCTATGCTGATAGGCTGCAATGGCTGCACCACTAGGCAGGTTAGTGAAAATTCTGCATGTTTTGTTATATAAAATAGGGGAGAGAGCATGAAATAAAGTGTTGTAGTACAATAATACAGCCATAAAATGGCCTGAATAAGTCCTCTGCATGTACTGTCATATGAAATAGTCATAGTGCCAGAAAAAGAGCGTAGTAACCCATTAAGAAAGGTAACATATGTCTGGAATAAAATCTCTGCAGGTACTGTCATATAATATATGTGAGTGAGCCTGCAAAAGTGGGCTATAACCCATTAATAAAGGTATAATATGTCTTGAATATGTCTGCCATATGTGAGCCTGTGGAAAAGTGTGTAATGTCAGTAATAAAGGTTTAAAACCCGGAGTGTGTGTGTCACTTAGTTTGAAATGTTGTTGTACCCTTGCATTATACAAATAGTACTGTGTTAGAAAGTGCTGGCAACCCATAGTTCTGCACTCCCATCTACAATGGGTGATGGAAGTCCTAGTAGCTGTGAAGTATGTATACAGTCCTCAACAGTCAGTTACTGGCTGGCATGCATAAGTAAATCTGGCACACGAGTAGCATGCTAATATGTTCCCCAGAAATGTGAGTGTGCTTCAATAAATGCAGGGTTCTGTACAAATTGAAGTGAAAATGTCATGTGAAAACATCCAGATATGTAGATAAAGAAATATAAATGCAACCATGAAATATGTAGCAGTAACATCTGCATCTTGGACAGTTAGTATGTCAGATATAGGTCAAGTATATATTGAACTAGCCAAACCCATTACACAACCTAATGCATGGTGGCAAGTGTAATAATACATGTAGGAAATATACACTTGCAGTCACTAGGAATGTAGTGTAGAGTAAAAGTGGTTATAAGATGTTAACTGAGGTTTTTTCTACACCCTACTGTTTGTGCATAAACCATGCAATTCCACACATCAATGGGTATGTGTAATCTTAAATATTTGTTGGGACATATGTCCTATTGTTTTATAAATATTTGCATTCATGTTGATGCATGTGCCCTGTTCAAACACCATGTTCATGGTGGCCTGTTGCTACCAAACATCACTGCATGCTGTTGGAATATCCACTGTCGTTCAATATATGCATGTTTTATGCTTGCTGTTCAACTGTTGGAACCTTGGTGTGTTGGGTTAATGAGAATATTACTGCATGCTGTTACAACTAATCTGGAATGCTGTTGTTTATGTTGTAATTAAACACACCTAATCACAGAACGTATGGAAAGGCCGGTCCCAGCGAACCCACCTGTCCCTCCTCAGTTGGCGAGTGCACCTGGCACCAGCAGCTCCGGTGCCCAGCCCGGGCTCCCCTCCTCTGTTGGTCCTGTGCCACCTTCGGGTGGAAGCACTGCAGGGGATGGGGCTCATTCCCCCCATGCAAGCGTGGGTGGAGAAGGGCCACCTGTCACCCTTCGAAGGGTCCGGGCTGTGGTGGGTAGGGAGATCCAGTGTTCAGTTGCTGATCCCCTACGCCAGCTTGAGGCGACAGTGGCGTGTCACTTGGGTGAGCCTGCCCATCCTACTCAGCCCCCAGAACAGCCACCCTCGGGGCTGTGAAGGTGCAGTGGTGACTGCCCATGGGTGGGGATCTCAGTTCCACTGTTACCATCTGTGGGCTCATGGGCTTGCGATTTCTAAACAACCTTCCCCGTCAGTTGTGTTCACCCACCCCATGTGTCAAATTACGCCCCTGTATGCGTCTTGTCTTGTTTGTTTACCTCCCCAACCTACCCCCCCAAATATATCTACATCCCCTACCTCACATTCCACTCTCACCTGAAAAAAAAAATAAAAAAAGGGCAATCTGTTCCCACAAAAAAATTACGCCCCATACATAGCTGCCCATTTTGCACACATGTCCGCCGGATATGTGGGGTGGAAGGTTGCAAATTTCACACCAAATTATGAACATATGCACAGCTGTTGCTGGTAAAGAAATGGGCAACTATGGGCCTTCCCTACACCCTTCCTGCACATCCCAGCTGGTTTCCCTACTGTCTTTCCCTCTTTGTGCCCCCTTTTTCACCACTTTCCTATCTCCC